>NC_056727.1:915021701-915331701 GCF_019279795.1 Protopterus annectens | reverse complement strand
AATTAGATAATTTACAAAATTCTAGATAGCTGTGCTGGCATCATCTCCCTTCGTTACACCCCCACCAACTGATCTTTCATGATCTTGTTCTCCCTCTTGTTCTTAACTTTCTAAAATTTTATATCATTTCTTCTTATATACAGTATTAATAACCACACTTATTTTTTTCCCTAATTACCACTTCATTGTTTAACCCTTTAGTATCCTCATACCACCTACCCTTTCAACATGCAGTAATATTTTCAACTGTCTTTTTTCTGAGCTTTCCTCTTCATCTACTCTTTCCTTTGATAATGTGGGACATTCAAACTAGAAGTGCTCAAATTCTTTACACTTTCGACAAAAAGGCTTTCAGTTTTTTTGCTGTACGTTCCCTCTTCCCACACTGGCCACACCTTTGTTTATTACAGTCTGGTACTAAATGATTTTCATCTCCACAGAAACGTGCTTTGGGTTTGCCCCAATATCTAACAAATCCTCTCATCATTTGACAATTATTGTACTTGAAACAGGTTAAAATTTCCCATCCTTTAAATCCATTGTTACCCACACTTCCCATTCCCCCTGTCCATACATTTCTTTCATCTCATATTTTTAACTTCATATACTTTACTACTTAGTGAAAGAAAAACAGTTTTAACTCATGCTCGTCCATATCAGAAGTTCCAAGCTGCACATTTAAATTCTTTTTCTGTTGTGGTCCCAAAACTCTGAAATAGTCTTTCATTGTGCTACTGTATTTTTTTTCCATTTCAGTCATATATTTTTCCAACAAGTTAAAGCTTTCAAATGTCACTTCACAAAAATTTTCAGCTCCCAAGATAATTAATTCTCTTAAGTCTTTAATGTTAAACCCTAGTGGTCAAAAATGGTTATCCATGTCAAACCTGTTTACACTGCCATCACTTTTACTTTATAGTCCTCCTACTGGTCATCTTGTGTGTGGCTGTTAAGAAACTGCAGCTATGTGCTCCTTTTGCATTCCATCAGACATCTTTTTTTTGCTGAATCTGCATAACATCTTCTTTGTAACAAAAAAAAGTCCTGTTGCAAAGGTAAACCCTGAAAACTGGCTACTTAACCAACTAGGTAAACCTCTATTGCTTTTCCTACACCAGCAGTTTCTGTTTCCAATCTCTCAGCTTCTTCCTCCTGTAATACCCTCCACCATGTCATTCCATTACACTTTCTTTTTTGCCTTTGGTTCAACCTGGTTCATCAAATCTAACAGCATAGATCTCTGAACAGTCCTATATTTTCCAGCTTTGTAACATTATTTCATCTCCTTCTCCTTCCATCAGTAAGTTTTCCCCTACTCCTCTCTCCAGCTTGGCTGCTTTCTCAACACCTTGAAATTCCTGGAATTGCAGTAGCAACCCTCCAGCGGTACCGAGCAGCCTGATAAAGTGCTTCACTTTCTCTCCTCCAAACAGTACAAGTTCCCAGTACAACCTCTGGTCTCCCCTAAAATGAGATGTCTCTAGCCTAGTGGGACTAATATGGTCAACCAAGATGGACATATGGATTAACACCACATTTAACTGGTAATACCGGTCAGGCAGAGCACAGTCTGTAAATAGATTATCGTATTTTCCTGGCTTCTGTCACATAGTTTAAGGACAGTTCAAAATGATGCCAAATTAAAAAAAGGGGTAGTTTGAAGGTAATGACCTGAAATGTAAATGATCTTAAAAACCCCAGAAAGAGGCAGAGACATAACTCCCAAAGGAGAGCAAGGCTCAACTCCCAAAGGAGAGCAAGGCTCATCTCCCAATGCAACAACAAACACCCACATGGACAAGAATAAACATATAAAGTTGGTAAGTAAAAGGCTTAATGAGTGACATGTAGTTGAGTACAGCAGAGCATGGAGGGTTGTGATATTAAGAGAGAAAAGTACACCCATCACTATAGAGGAAGTGAAAAGAGAAACTTAGTAGATATGTTTTAATCAGGCATTGGTTTCTTGAAAGGAATCACCTTCATAATCTATATATACCACTGGAATCAAGTCAGGCTGAAATCAGAAAAGTTCTAAGTGAAGTTATCAGTTAGGACTCCTTTTTATATGGGAAAACTAGAATATGAATTGCAACAAAGATGATGAATTGGAAAAACCCAAAAGGGACATGATAACCCTCTGCAACAACTGCCAGACAGTAAGCCTGTGAGCTGTAGTTACTGTGGTACAGGTTTTGATTCCCTCACCCCTTATTTGCTTACTGCATGACCTTGAGCAATTCACTTAACCATACATTGCTCCCAGATCACCCCTTAAAAGATAACGTGTCCAGTATGTATACCTGTAGACAAAATATTAAAAATGGTAAATATTTAAAAATATAGGAGGATATTCATCATGCTAGATTTAACAGGATTATCAGCTAACAAGAAGGACTTTACAGTTTATTCCCAAGGATATTAAAGCCGGTCCAGACAACACAGAATAATTAGCTCAAATCATGCACCTAATGAAGCAATGAAAATAAATTACGAAAAAAACATTGCTGCTTCCTCAGATATTTATTAAAAAGGAAAGCTTTTAAGCGATGGGCAAATATAATCAAGGATTTTAGGGAATATATGAAGAACTTGCTGGATATATGAAAGTGCCCCAAGATGAGCTTAAGAGTAGTGGCAAAAGCCAGAGAGAGGGAGAGATGAGTGAAGAGTAAAACACGTTACTGGATGAGCACAAGAAAGTGAGAGCTGTAGAGCAAGAGGGAACAACTAATGCAGGAACAGCACGTTGAGCTGAGCCAGAATAAGTAAAGAATACATTAGCACTTAAAACAATACTGGTGAATTTAGGTGGCTCTAAAACAGCTGCTCTATGAGCATATTCCTAGGATGCCAAAACTGCTAGTTGAAAAAAAACTTAAACAAAAGGAAGATACACAGACAAATTAAGGGATCCAAAAATGTAATAAGAAATCCAGAGACGGTATTAGACATTATAACATATTTTTATAAAAGCTGTACATGGAGTAAGAGAGACATGCATCTTTGTAAGGTTTAGGCCTAGTCTACCAACACGGATACTATTAGATGAAGATGCAGCTACAACTATAACCCCAATAATTACAGATGAACTTTAACTGCATGTTTTTAAAAAGGGTACATAGGTAAAATCTACAGGAATAGATTGTTTTCCAACATAAATACAGGCAGTTTTGAAAAGGTACAAATAAAGAGAAATAATTCATAGTAATTGCATGTTTACTAAAATATGAAGTAAGGATATGTGGGAAGAGACAAAACAAAAGATAAAACAAAAACTAAACATGGAAGCTGTTATATGGATAGCAAGACAGGCCCTTTAGTATTATACATAGGTCAGGCATATTTTTATCAACCAGAGAAGTTGTGGATAGCAATTAATAAAGAGCTGAAGGACTTTATCTGGGAGGGGAAGACGGCAAGAGCCAACTGAGATAAGCGGATTCTTCCAACAGAACAAGGTGGTCTGGGATTACCCAATTTGAAGGGGTATTTCAGAGCTACACAGTTAAGGCTTCTATACATAACACAAGTGGAAACCTATAACTCAAAGAGGAAAGGAATGATGATGAAACGGGGGAAGCCCGAAAACCAAGGAGGAATCGGGAATTTGGAGGCAGATCTTTAAGGAGAATAACAATAACGATTTAGAATATTATATTCATAAAGCAGCAGAAAGTAATCTAAGAACCAAGCCAAAAAGTACAGTTGTGTACACTTACCATAAATGTAGAAGTTCGAGTGTATTCACTGCTGCAGTCATTACAATTGGGTTATCTGCCTGCAGGTAGCCCTCAGCCGTCCAGAACACCAGAGTCTTGGATTCCTGAGTAGGATGCTGTCTCTTCTTCCATGACTACAGGTTGTCAGGGGTATAAAACATGCAGCCAATGCCATTACATCAGTTTTTCTTGCCCCAGATGTCAGGTGCCCCCCATAATAGGAAGCAATTATATGTTATCTTACACCTCCATCAAAAAGCAAATACACCAAAAAGCTTAAATACACCAAACAAGAAGGAAAAGTAGAGCAAAGAGAAGTCAGGGGGGTGGAGGGAGGGTAACCAGGACTGCAACAGTGAATGCACTCGAACATCTACATTTAAAGTAAGTGTACACAAAATACAGTTGTGTACACTTACCATAAATGTAGATGTTCGGGTGTATTCACTGTTGCAGTCATCACATTTGGGTTACCTGCTTGCAGTAACCCTCAGTCGGCCTGATAAGCAAAGTCTTGGGTCCTGCGTTGGTTGCTGTCTCTTCTTCCGTGATGACAGGTAGTCAGGGGTATAAAACATGCAGCCGACACCATTACATTAGTTTTTCTTGCCCCAGATGTCAGGTGACCCCTTAATGGGAAGCAATAAAGCATGTACATATATATATATATATATATATATATATATATATATATATATATATATATATATATATATATACATATATATATATATACACACACACACACACACACACATGTATATATATATATATATATATATATATATATATATATATATACACACAAGGATATACCTCCAATCAAAAAGCAATTACAGCAAAAAGCTTTTAAGCATAGTAAAGGAGAGTAGAGGTATACCCAAAACAAGACAGAGGGCTGAAGGGAGGATAACCAGGACTGCAACAGTGAACACACTCAAACATCTACATTTATGGTAAGTGTACACAACTGTACTATGTTCTTTGTATTTCTATGTTGCAGTCATCACATTTGGGTAGATTCCCAAAGCTAAGGATGGGAGGAGGAATTTTGATAGCATTAGGACCAGCTATAAGACCTGCAAGACTGCAGTGGCAAAGCCAGCTCTGGATTTAGAGAAAATTAGCAAATGGCAATGCTTGCTGAAAGTATGTACAGAACTCCAGGTAGCAGCTTCTAGGATGTCCCTGGTAGAGACACCTCTGAGAAAGGCTGTAGAGGTAGATCCAGCCCTGGTTGAATGGGGTCTGATACACTGTGGGATAGGTTTTCCATGGTGCTTATAGCAGAAATGAATGCAATGGCCTATGCAATTAGAAACGGTTTGCTTTGAAATAGCCTTTCCCTCTGCCCCTGCAGCAAATGCCACCAGCAGTTGTTCAGATTTAATTTCAGGTTTAGTCCTGTCCAAGTAAAATCCAAGTTGTCTGTGCACATCTAAGGAGTGCAGTATCCGTTCCCCTTAGTTCTGTGGATTAGGAAAGAAGGTTGGCAAATGAATGGACTGATTAAGGGCCACACTGGATACCACCTTGGGCATGAAGGAGGGATTGGTTCTGAGGGACACCCTGTCAGCATGAAAGATGATGAAAGGCTCCACTGCCATAAGGGCTTGTAATTAAGACACCCTTCTTGCTGAAGTGATTGCTAAAAGGAAGGCTGTTTTCCAAGAAAGGAATTTTAAATCTGTACTAGCAGCTGGCTCGAAAGAAGGAAGAGCGAGTTTGTCCAATACAAAGTTAAGGTCCCAGGCTGGAGTTGGGACTCTCCTGGGTGGTCTTAAATGTTTGGCCCCTCTTAGGAACTGCTTGAGCAGTGGATGAGAGAAGAGGGGAGGTTCTATGTTATAATGAGCTGAAATGGCTGAGGTGTGAATTTTTATGGAGGAAAAAGAAAGGCCCTTGTGAAGCATCTCAGTTAAGTATTGTAGAATCTGAGGCAAGTTGCGCGCTGCTGTGCTCATCCCTTGAGACTGGTTCCGAGCACAGAATCTTTTCCATTTTTCAGCATAAGATTTTCTAGTACTAGGCCTCATTGCCTCTAAAATGATATCCATCACTGGTTTACTGAGGGATGGTGAAGGAGAGATTAGGTAATTAGCCAGGCTGCTAGGTTCAGGGTTTGAATTTGAGGGTGCAGAATCTGGTATTCCTGCTGAAACAACAGGCCAGGGGTCTGAGGCAGGTGCCATGGGGCCAACAGTGACACACTGTGGAAGAGGGGGTACCAGTGTTAGCGTGGCCAGTCTGGTGAAATCAATATCGTCCTTGGTTTGTCCCGTTTGATCTTTAGTAGTACTTTGGAGAGGAGAGGCAGAGGAGGAAAGGCATAAACTGATAAGGTTTTTCCAGCTGAAAGACACAGCATCCACTTTCCAAGCTTGTTTTTGGGGAGTCCTTGTGCAAAATTTGTGTAATTGGTAGTTCTGGGGGAGAGGCAAACAGGTCTATATCTGGGCTCCTCCCATTTGTTTGTCAACACGTTAAAAGTCTTTGGTTCCAATTTCCACTCGTGTGGGTCCATGAGGTTTCTGCTTAGCCCGTCTGACAGTGTATTTAGTTTTCCTAGCAGGAACTGAGCTGGTAGATGCACTTGGTAGCTCAAGGCTGTGCTCCACAGTGCCATGGCTAGTCTGCAGAAAGGGTAAGAATGGGTACCCCCTGCTTGTTTATGTACCACATAACAGTGTTGTTGTCCATCTTTACCATTAATTGTCCTGGAAGAATGTAGTCCTTGAAGGCTGTCAGAGCATTCTGTACAGCTAACATTTCTTTTTGATTGATATGCAGGTGCATTTGACTTGGGTTCCATTTGCTCTGAATGCACATCCCTGCCAGGTGAGGCCCTCATGCAGAGTCTGATGTGTCTGTTGTTAGGGTTTGGGTGGCAGGGGGTAGAGTGAATGGTAGCCCCTTGTTTTGGTGGCAGGCCTCTGCCCACCAAAGGAACTCTAAGCATAGGCAAGGTATGATGGGAATCATTGCTTCGAGATCCTGAGAATGTTGACACCATAAGCTTTTTAGATACCACTGTAGTTTCCTCATATGCAGTCTTGCATATGGAATTAGAAGAATGCAGGAGGCCATAAACCCCAAGGCTTGCAGTATTTGCCTTGCAGATAAGCAGGGTTTTTGTGGCCACTAGTTTGAAGTAGGTTGTCAAATGAATTTGTTTCTCTGGCATGAGGAAAGCCAACTGGGAAGTTGTATTCAACCTTGCTCCCAGGAATACAATTTGTTGACAGGGTACCAGGTGTGATTTCTTCTCATTTATGGTGTACCCCAGACAAGTTAGCACCCTTTGTACAAAGGCCAGATGATTCAAAAGTATGTCCTGGCTTTCTGCCTGAATTAGACGAACGCCCAGGTATGGGTATATTTGAATATTTGCCTGCAAAATGCAATGACTGGAGCTAGGCACTTTGTGAGTACCCTGGGTGCAGTAGATAAGCCAATGCAAATAACTGATAGTGCGTGTAGCCTGCTTTGAAGCGTAGCTATCTTCTGCAAGATTCTGACTGGGATGTGCAGGTATGCTTCCTTTAAATATAGTGTTGCCAACCAGGCATCTTTGCCTAGCATAGGAAGCAACTGGTGAAGAGTCAGCATCTTGAATTTTGGAATCACCAAAAAGGTATTTAAAGTGGATAGCTACAGGATAGGATGCCATGAATTGTGTTTTCTGGGTACCAGGAAAAGTCTCGAGTAGAAACCTTGTCCCTTTTCCTCTTCTGGTACAGTATGAATAGCCTTTATGCTTAAGAGAGAGAGTACTTGCTTTTGAGCCTCTGCCCACTGCTTTGGGGGTATAACTGGCCAACCGTTTGGGGTTGGTAACGTGTGGAAGTGAAATCTGTATCCTTGGGACACGAAAACCCATTTGTCTTTGGTAATGAGTTCCCAATTTTTTGCATGAAGAGCAATCTTTCCCCCCAAAGTAACAGTCAGTTAAGAAGTACTTGGAAGTTTTAAAGTTTTGTCATTGAGACAGTTTACCATGAGGGGAATTTCACTACTCCCAGATTTGGAAATGGGGGTCCCCACCGCTTAGTCCTGTGTGTACCCTGGGACTGAAGCCTGGGTGTTCTGCTGGATCTGGGTTTGGACTGAGATGGCCTGGAAGAGGCAGAAAAAGACCAGTTCTTAGAAGGCCAATGCCTACTAAAAGTACAGTTTTGTACCTACCATAAATGTAGGTGCCCGATAGACATGCAACTGCAGTCATAACATGTGCGTTGTCCTGCCTCAGGCAGCCCTCAGTCGGCCGGATTCCAAAGTCTGGGTCCGACGTCGGCTGATGTCGCATTTCTCTCCGACGTCAGAGCGGCTGGAGTACATAAGCATCAGCCGACGCCATTTTCTTCAGTGTTTCTTGCCCCAGATGCCAGGTGCCCTCCAAGGAAGGCTGTAATCAAATTGGAAGACAAAAACAGGATTCCAAACAAATAAATGAGCAATAAAACAAATACACCATAACAGATATCCCCAGCTAAGAGTAACAGGGATAGGAGTAGACCCTAGGCATAGAGGGGTATGGAGGGAGGGAAAATCCGACTGCAGTTGCATGTCTATCGGACATCTACATTTATGGTAGGTACAAAACTGTACTATGTCCTTCAAGAATGCAACTTGCAGTCATAACATGTGGGTAGAATACCATAGCTTAGCTGGGGGAGGAGGAATGCTCTAGGTAAAAGATGGTGTGGCAATCAAACCCTGCAGGACTGCCGAAGCAAAGCCTGCTCTGGATCTGGAGTATAGAGGGAGATTGTAGTGTTTGGAGAATGTATGCACGGAGCTCCATGTAGCAGCTTCTAGAATGTCCTTGGTAGGCACCCCTCTTAAGAATGCTGTAGAGGTGGCTGTAGCTCTGGTGGAATGTGGTCTGACATTGGCTGGAACGGTCTTTCCATGAAAGGAATAACAGAATCTGATGCAATGTCCAATCCATTTAGAAATAGTCTGTTTTGAAATTGCTTTTCCTTGGACTGCAGGGGCGTAGGCTACAAAAAGTTGTTCAGACTTCCTACTGGCCTTGGTTCTGTCCAGGTAGTATCGAAGTTGTCTGTGAATGTCCAAGGTATGCAACAGTCTTTCCCCCTTATTCTCAGGATTTGGGGAAGAAAGCAGGCAGATGAATGGCTTGATTTAAAGAAACCCTAGACACCACCTTTGGCATAAAAGTAGGGTTGGTCCTTAATGAGACCCTGTCTCTGTGAAAAATAATAAAGGGTGGTATTGCCATTAGGGCCTGTAGCTCCGAAACCCTTCTTGCTGAGGTAATTGCCAACAGGAAAGCTGTCTTCCATGAGAGAAATTGCAAGTCAACTGAAGCTGCTGGCTCAAAAGGAGGTAGGGTCAGTTTTTCTAAGACAAAATTGAGGTCCCAGGCTGGCACCGGGGCCTTTCTTGGTGGCTTAATGTTCTTGATTCCCCTGAGGAATTGCCTTAGTAAGGGGTGAGAAATACAGGAGGATCAGTGTTGTATCTAGCTGAAATAGCAGATGCATGTATCTTTATGGAAGAATATGAGAGGCCGTTCTTTAACATATCTGCCAAATATTCCAAGATGAGTGGGATGTTCAACAATGATGCATCATGTCCCTTGCTGGTATTCCAAATGCTGAATCTTTTCCACTTTGCTAAGTAAACCTTTCTGGTGGATGGTCTTCGAGCCTCTGTTAGTATCCTCTGAACTTCCTTGGAGAGAGATAAGCTGGAGTTATTTATGGGATCTCCCAGGCTGTTAGCTGCAGTGTCTGAAGATTTGGATGCAGTGTTTCGAAATTGTGTTGAGTCAAAAGTAGAGGCCACTGGGGAAGGGCCCACCTCCTGGTGTGACATATGCTCCGTAGTAGTGGGTACCAGTGTTGTCTTGGCCAGTCCGGAGCTATTATGATTCCCTTGGGTTTCTCTGCTTTGATCTTTAGTAATACAGACGTCATCAGTGGCAGAGGAGGGAATGCATAGATTGCTAGGGAGTTCCAGTTGAATGAGAGTGCATCTATTTTCCAAGCTTTTGGATGGTATGTCCTTGTGCAGAATTTTGGTAGAAGATGATTGAGGTGGGAGGCAAATAGGTCCACTTCTGGCTTGCCCCATGTCGAAGTGAGTTGTCTGAAGGCCTTCGGATGCAACCTCCACTCGTGTGGATCTGTGAAATTCCTGCTTAGGCTGTCCGCCAACACATTGTCTTTTCCTGGAACAAACTGGGATTGTAACTGGATGTTTAGGCTCAGTGATTTCTCCCAAAGCTGCATTGTCAGTCTGCAGAGGGGGTAAGAGTGGGTGCCCCCTTGCTTGTTTATGTTCCACATCACAGTGGTGTTGTCTGTCCGTATCATTAAATGGCCTTGCTGGAGTTTGTGTTGAAAGGCCTCGATGGCATGCATTACTGCCAGCATTTCCTTTTGGTTTATATGCAGATGTGTTTCCTTTGGAGACCATTGTCCTTGTATACCCCTGCCTTCCATGTGCGCCCCCCCATCCAAGGTCTGAGGTGTCTGTAGTCATGGTCTGTGTTATCTGTGTTTTTTTGAATGACATACCTGTGTTTGCCTGGCTCACCGAGGCCCACCATAGGAATTCCTTTTGTAGGCATGGAATGAGTGGTATGATTGTCTCCAAGTTGTTGCTGTGTTGAGACCAAATGCTTTTTAGGTACCACTGAAGCTTTCTCATGTGTAGTCTTGCTAATGGAACCAGGAGAATGCAGGATGCCATGTAACCCAGGGCCTGTAGGAATCTCCTTGCAGTCATCTGGGTGAGTTTTGCTAAACCTTTGAAGTAATGAGTTAACTTCTCTTGCTTGTCTTCTGTCAGGTAAGCCATCTGAGAGGCTGTGTCTAGTTTGGCTCCTAAGAAGATTATTTGCTGGGATGGCTGCAGTCTTGACTTTTGGAAGTTGACTGTGTATCCCAGAGCTTGAAGTAATCGTATGTCATAATCCAGGTTTTTTGTCAACATCAGTTTGTCGTCCGCTTGTATGAGGCAGTCGTCCAGGTACGGGTAAATTTGTATACCCTGGAGCCTGCAATGAGCAATTACTGAAGCCAGGCATTTTGTAAATACTCTGGACGCAGTAGATAAGCCAAATGGCAATGCTGAGAATTGATAATGCTCTGGCCCTGCAAGAAATCTGAGGTATCTTCTGCAGCTGTGTCTGATAGGGACATGCAGGTATGCCTCCTTGAGGTCCAGAGTAATCAGCCACGACCCCTTGCCCAGCATGGGAAGGAGTTGCTGTAGAGTCAGCATTTTGAACTTTGGTACTATGAGAAAGGTGTTTAATGCAGACAAGTCCAGTATTGGTCTCCATTGAGATTCTTTTCTTGGAACAAGGAACAGTCTTGAGTAAAACCCCTGGTCTTGTTCTTGTTGTGGAACTCTTTCTATTGCTTTCATCCGAGTCAGCAGAGTGATTTGCTTGATAGCCTCTGCCCTCCTATTTTGTGGCAGGTTTGGCATGCCTTGTTTTCTTGGAAATGAAAATGAAACCTGTACCCTCGGTCTATAATGTCCAAAATCCATTTGTCCTTTGTCAGTTTGTGCCAGTTTTCTGCAAACAGAGATAATTTCCCGCCCAAGGGAGCTTCTAGTTGTTCCCTGGTAGGCGGTAGTAGAGGAAAGTCATTGAGATTGTGGTTGTGGGGCAGGAGAAACCCCTGCGTCACTTCTTTGGTTTCCTGGCTGCCATTGTCGTCCCCTGTAAGGGCCTCTGTATTGGCCTCTTCCTCGGCCACGTCTGTTCTTACCCCTTTGAAACTTTTCTGGATTAGGAAAGGACCAGTTTTTTGAAGGCCAATTCCTACTGAATCTGGGGGGTTGAACCTGGAGGAAATCTTTCACAGTCTGAACTGATTTTGCTTTTTCTTCGATGGTCTTTATCACATCCTTAGCATTTGCACCAAAAAGCTTGTTCTTTTCCAAAGGTGCATCCAGAAGTTTTGCTTTTACATGATCTGGTAGAGGTTGATCTTTTAACCAAGCATGTCTACGAATGACTGCCCCTGTCATAGCTGCCCTACATGAAGCTTCCAGTGCATCATATCCACACTGCAGGAAGTGATTGCTTACTTGCTGAGTGTTATGTACAGCTTCCTGCAAAGTCTTCCTGTCTAAAGGATCAGGAGTGGCTAATGTTTTTTGTAACTCTTCTAACAGATAATCCTGATATTGTAACATATGGAAAAGGCAATTTAAAGCTCGCATAGGGTAGCGGATGTGTAAACCTTTTTGCCCCATCTCTCTAATGACCTAGCTTCCCTGTTGGAGGGCAAAGGATTTTTAGAGGTGGAGGCTGAAACTCCTTTAGGCCCCTGTGAAATAGTTTCCAAATCAGCAGTGTGGGCCCTGAATAAATGGGAATGAGTTTCTGGGACCCTGTAATACCTGTCTGGCTTGGCTGGAGCAGGAGGAAGAGAATCAGGAGTAGCACTAGAGTCAGAATACAAATCATCCAGAACATCAAGTACAGGAGGAATAGCTAAGGGCCTGTGCTGAGGCTTCTTAAGGAAAGTCCTAAGGCGTTTCCTAGAATCAGAATATTCCTGACCTTGCCACTTGAAATGTTCCCTCATGGTGTGCAGAACTTCCCCAAAAGAAATATCCTCAGGAGGGAGGCAGAGGGATGGAATCTTCTGCATCCGAGTCCTCATAGGTCTGGAAGAGCTCTTCCTGGCTATCAGAGTGGACAGAGCCCTCAGAATCTTCATCTGAATGTGTAGGGTCAGAGGGTTCAACCCGGGGCCTTTATCAGGAGGAGGCTGGGATCCTCTCTCAGGATGGGCCTGTGAACCTCTAATCATGGAAATCAAATCAGCAGCCATGGACATAATTTGTGTCTCTGGAGTCGGCTGAGGTAAGGATTTAGAAGTAATATGCTTTGTTTTGCTGGCTGCCTTAGCCCTAGTGTAGGCCTTAATAGACATGGCCATAGGGGGCCTGGCAGCTCCACGTGCAGGAGTGACCTTGTCTACAGCAATGGTCTCGGGCATTTCCTCGGTTTCGGTATCCGGAGGAAAATCTATAACTGGCGTCAGAGTAATGTCTGGAATCGGAGTCGTCGGTAATGCGGTGTCTTCGGTTCGGAGCGGTGGAGAGACCGTCTCAGAGGGAACCGGAGCACTCGAGCTAGGTTTTGGCGTGGAGTCGGTGGTAGACGTGAGCCGAGGATGTCGGTCCCAGTCTTTTCGCTTTTTGGGCGTTTGCGATGTCGGAAGATCCGACGGCATGGTGTAAGCAAAATTATCCCGAAAAAATCTTCAGCGAACTCCGCCCGGCGCCTGAGAGTGCGCTTGTTGAAGCGAGCATAGGCTACACAGGCTGAGACGTCGTGGTCTGGGCCCAGGCAAGGGAGACAGTAAGAGTGGAAATCCTTATGAGGTATTTGTTTACCACAAGAAAGACTTTTTCAGTAATTTCTGACATAGGCTGAGGCAAGAAAAGGTCCCCAACGGGGTACTTAGCTTTTTTGATGACTTCGGTATCGTAGAATACAGGAGCTGACCGACCGGCACTTGCGAAAGTACAGTTTTGTACCTACCATAAATGTAGATGTTCGAGGATCCACATTGCTGCAGTCCTAACTATTGGGTAGTCCGCTGTCCAGTCGGCCCGAATACCAAAGTATATGGCTGACGTCGGTCAGGCGCCGACGGGTCAGTGCGTCAGGGTACTAATGCGCGTCATATCCTCAGTCTTTTCTTGCCCCAGATGTCAGAAGACCCTGAAAAGATAAGGCCAAAACCAAAAACTCCAAACATACCTGCACCAAAAATATGTACAATATATACAAAATGACTGAAAATAACCTCACCTACACAACCACCCTAAACACAGAGGGACTGAGGCAATGTGGATCCTCGAACATCTACATTTATGGTAGGTACAAAACTGTACTATGTTCTTCACTCCACATTGCTGCAGTCCTAACTATCGGGTAGAATCCCAAAGCAGAGGTAAGGGAGGCTGGCAAATCATAAGGAAGCAGGAACTGACAACATGCCTTGCAAAATAGCTGTGGCAAAACCAGCCCTAGACTTAGAGTAGAGAGGAAGGTGATAATGCTTAGAGAAAGTATGCACTGAACTCCAAGTAGCTGCCTCCAAAATATCCTTAGTTGCCACCCCCCTTAGAAATGCTGTTGAAGTGGCAGTAGCCCTAGTGGAATGAGGCCTAATCCCAGCTGGAATCTCCTTGCCATGATGGGAATAACAAAATGCAATGCAACACCCAATCCACCTAGAAATAGTTTGTTTTGACACAGGCTTGCCCTGTGAATTAAAAGCAAAAGAAACAAACAACTGCTGAGACTGCCTAAAATCCTTAGTCCTGCTCAAATAATAACGCAATTGCCTGTGTACATCTAAAGTGTGCAAAATCTTTTCCCCTCTATTTTGGGGTTCTGCATAAAAAGTAGGCAAATGAATACTTTGGTTTAAAGCCACACTAGAAACCACCTTAGGCATAAAGGAAGGATTAGTACGTAAAGATACCCTATCCTTATGAAAAATCAAAAAAGGCTCCACTGCCATAAGGGCCTGCAACTCAGAAACCCTTCTTGCAGAAGTAATGGCCAACAAAAAAGCAGTCTTCCATGACAAGTATTTCAATTCAGCAGTAGCCTCAAAGGTTGTAGAGTAAGTTTCTCCAACACAAAATTGAGATCCCAAGCAGGAGTAGGAGCTCACGGGGTCTTATATTTATTCTTTGCCCTCTAAGAAATTGCTTGAACAAAGGATGCGAAAACAATGGTGGGTCACAATCATAGTGAGCTGAAATTGCTGCAGCATGAATCTTAATGGAAGAGAAAGACAAACCTTTGTCCAGTAACTCAGTAAGATATTGAAGAGCCACACTCAAATTAGGCTCAGAAATCTCCAAATTGTTTGCTGCACTCCAAAATAAAAATCTCTTCCATTTTTCTGCGTACACTTTCCTTGTACTAGGTCTCCTGGCTTCCATAATCACATTTAAAACTTGTTGAGGAAGTTGAGACCTGCTGTCTTCAAAACAGAATATGCCAGGCTGTTAGATGAAGAGAGTGAAGCTTGACATTGAGCAGGTGACCGTCCCTCTGAGACAACAGGTGTGGAATCAAGGGTAAAGGCCATGGAGGCTTCCTTACCAGACTCCTCAGTAATGGGTACCAGTGCTGCCGAGGCCAATCTGGAGCTATTAAAATCATCCTTGGCTTGTCTTGTCTGACCTTTAGAAGCACCTTTGGAAGAAGAGGCAGAGGTGGAAAAGCATACACATGAAGATTTTTCCAACTGAAAGAGCATCCACTTTCCAAGCTGTGTGATGAAACCTCTTTGTGCAAAACTTTGGCAGCTGGTGGTTTAGTGGAGAAGCGAACAGATCTATGTCTGGAGTTCCCATGACACTGTCAATTTTGAAATACATGAAGATCCAGTTTCCACTCGTGGGGATCCATGATTTGTCTGCTTAACACATCTGCTAAGGAGTTCTGTGCTCGGCAGAAACCTTGCCTGAAGAGTTAGTTGCAAGCTGAGCGCAGTCTCCCATAAAATCATTGCTTGCCTGCACAATGGGTAAGAATGAGTTCCCCTTGTTTGTTGATGTACCACATGACAGTTGTGTTGTCTGTTAGAATCAACACCTGCCCTGGAAGAAGTAACTCCTTGAAAGCCATTAATGCAAATTGGACTGCTAACATCTCTTTCATGTTGATATGTAGATGCTGTAGTCTGGCAGGCCACTTGTCTTGTATCCACTTTCCATTTAGATGAGCTCCCCAAGCAATGTCTGAGGCATCTGTCGTTAGAATCTGACGCCTCTGGCCGGGTCACAGAGAGTCCCTTGTTTAGGTGACATTCCTGAGCCCACCACAAAAATTCTTTTTGAATGCAAGGTATTATTTGAATGACAGTGTCCAAATCCTGGCAGTGCTGTGTCCATACATTTTTGAGATACCATTGCAGCTTCCTCATATGCAGTTTGGCATTGCGAAGCACCAGAATACAAGATGCCATGAACCCTAAGGCTTGAAGGACTGTCCTTGCAGTCAGCCCGGACTGAAGAGATAGCTGATGGAAGTAACTGGAAAGATTCCTTTGTTTGTCCGGGGTTAAAAAGGCCATCTGGGCTGCTGTATTCAGTCTCACACCCAGAAAGCACATATCTTGAGAGGGTACTAGACTGGACTTTATTTCCTTCACAGAATACCCTAGGCATCTTAGCACTGCTATGACATAATTCAAATGCTGTAGAAGGTCTTCCTTTTCTTGAGCTAGAATCAGGCAGTCGTCCAAGTAAGGATAGATTTGAATTCCTTTTAACCTGAAGTAAGCTATCACTGGAGCCAGAACCTTTGTGAATACTCTGGGCGCAGTGGATAAGCCAAAGGGCAATGCAGAGAACTGATAATGAGAATTTCCAGCTCGGATTCGCAGATACTTCCTGCAACTTAGTCTTATAGGCACATGAAGGTAAGCTTCCTTGAGATCTAAAGTTACCATCCAGTGGTCTTTGCCCAGTAGAGGTAAAAGCTGTTGTAACGTCAACATTTTGAACTTGGGAATGTCCAGATAAGTGTTGAGGATAGATAAATCCAAAATTGGTCTCCACGTGTTCCCCTTCTTCGGTACTAGGAACAGGCGAGAATAAAATCCTAGGCGCCTTTCTGGTACAGGAACTGGCTGAATGGCCCCTATTTGGAGCAACAGAGAAATTTGCTTGTGAGCCTCTTTTCTTTGTAGAGGAGGAATGTCTGGCATGCCTTTGAAAGGAGGCAAGGTATGGAAATAAAACCTGTAACCGTGGTGAATGATATCCAGAACCCATCTGTCTTGGGTAATAAAATCCCAATTTTCTTTGAAAAGAGACAGCCTTCCTCCCAAAGGTGCTGCCAGGCGAGAATGTACTGGCAGCTGAAAAGGCAGGTCATTGGGTCTGCTGAAAGGACTGACCCCTGCCCTCACCAGAAGTCTGAGCAGGGGAACTCCTGTCCTAGGCCTAAAAGAACCTTGAGCTCTGCCCCTACCACGCCTAGACCTACCCCTAGACTGGGAATCATAAGCAGGATAAGTCCATCCCTTAGTAGGCCAATTTCTACTAAACGGAGGCTGCACCTGCAAAAATCCTTAACAGTTTGCATAGACTTAGCCTTGTCCTCCATTTTCTTTAAAACTGCTTCCACAGGCGAACCAAACAACACATCAGACTGCAAAGGAGCATCCAAAATCCTTGTTTTAACATGCTCAGCTAAATTCTGATCTCTCAACCAGGCATGCCTACGAAGAACAGAACCAGTGGCAGCCACCCTCGAGGAGGCCTGCACAGCATCAAAACCACACTGCAAGGAATGTTTACCCACCTGTTCAGACACGTGAACTAAATCCTGCAACTCTTTACACTCAATACCTTCTGCCAGAGCATCCACCTTAGATTTCAATTGTGAAAGGAGGTAATTCTGATATTTTAACATGTGAAACTGACAATTCAATGCCCTCATGGCTAAAGTGGAAGAAGTATACACTTTCTTCCCCATCTATCCAAAGCCCTTGCCTCCTTATCAGGAGGAACAGGATTTTAACAACAGAGGCCTTCACCCCTTTAGGCCCCTGAGAGACAGTTTCGGTCTGCCCTAGGACTCTTAAAAGATACTTATGAGCTTCAGGCACCCTATAGTACCTATCCGGTTTAACTGGTGCAGGAGGCAAAGAATCAGGATTCAGGGAAGCCTCTGCAAAAACATCTTCCACCACATTCAGAACCGGAGGTATAGCTAAAGGCCTATGCTGGGGTAAAACAAGAATTCCCTAAGCCTCTTCCTGGAATCAGAGAAATCTTGACCTTCCCATTTAAAATGCTCCCTCATGGAATGCAGAGACTCTGAAAATGAAAAATCCTCAGGAGGAGAAGCTGAAGGAGTAGAATCATCCACATCAGAATCAGAATAAGGAGGATACTCCTGCAAGTCTTCAGCCAAGACTCAGAAGCCTCGAACAGTGCTCAAAACTCTCAAACTCAGGTTCCACCCTAGGCCTCTTATCAGGAGGGGCATAGAACCTCTAATCATAGTAATCAAATCCTCTGCCATTTTAAGCATATGTTTTAGGCAAAGACCCTGAAGCACTAGGAGAAACCCCACTGAAGCTACACTAGGCCTGCCTCTCAAAGAAGCCTTGGAAACAGAGGGGGAGGCTCTAACCACCTTAGGAAGAGAGGAAGAACAGCCACCTGAGAAGCCCCTCAGCCTGGCCTACTTCCTGAGAGGATACATCCTGTAACAATAAAGTCTCTCCCTGAGACTCTAAAGAAACACCTGGCAGAACCTCTGGCTCCACTGAGCCTTCTAAAGAACCGGCGTCAGGGACTGTCAGTTCTTCCATTCTAGGCTTTGCTGCTTTATCCTTGCTTTTGGCGCCGGAGCATCCGACGGCATTTTATAGTTACAACGCTTCCCAAAAACTAACCTGGCACAGTCTAACCTTCTCTTAATAGTGCGTTTGTTAAATCTAGCACTAGAGCGGCATCCAACAACGTCGTGCTCAGGCCCTAAACAAGGTATACACAAAGTATGGTAATCCCTATGAGGTATCTGTTTCCCACAAGAAATACAGTTATTCACTTTTTCTGACATCCGTTAAATACTGAGGCAAGAAAAACCAAAATATTCCCCAACGGGGTACTTAGCCAACTTTGATTCGGTCTGAAACTCTGACTTCAGAAACTTTCAGAACGCCAACCTGCACTCGCAAAATTGCTTCTGCATCGGACCATGCGTCAAAAAAGACTGAGGATATGACGTCGGTCATGCGCATTAGTACCCTGACGTACTGACGTCAGTCTAATGCGCCCTGACCGACGTCAGCCATATACTTTGGTATTCGGGCCGACTGGACAGCGGACTACCCAATAGTTAGGACTGCAGCAATGTGGAGTGAAGAACATCTGCTTCTGCTTCGGGCACCGCGCGGCAAGAAAGACTGAAGAAAATGGCGTCGGCTGATGCTTATGTACTCCAGCCGCTCTGACGTCGTAGAGAAATGCGACATCAGCCGACGTCGGACCCAGACTTTGGAATCCGGCCGACCGAGGGCTGCCTGTGGCAGGACAACCCACATGTTATGACTGCAGTTGCATTCTTGAAGGACATCCTTGGAGGTTGTACTTGTAAGAAATCTTTAACAGTTTGCATAGATTTAAGCTTTTTCCTCCATCTTTTGAAGAACTTCTTCTGCCATATTGCCAAACAGGCGGTCCTGATTTAAGGGAGCATCCAGTAATTTAGCTTCAACATGATCAGGCAAAGATTGCTCCTTAAGCAAAGCATGCTTTCTAAGTACAGACCTAGTGACAGCAGCCCTGCAAGTTGCCTCTAGTGAAAAAATCACATTGCAAAGTACGTTTTTCCAACTTGTTCAGCTGAATGCATTAAATCCTGTAAATCCTTATTTTCAGCACAATCAGGAATCAACATCATTTTCTGTTTAAGCAATCCAATAATATGCTGCTGATACTGTAACATATGAAACTGGCAGTTTAAGGCCCTAATGGCCAAGGTTGCAGAAGTGTATACCTTCTTACCCCATCTATCCAGCGCCCTGGAGTCTCTATCAAAGGGGTAGGATTTTTTGGCAGTAGTAGCTTTAATGCCCTTGGGTCCCTGTGAACTGGTCTCAGGATCCACAGTAGGATTTTTGAAAAGGAACTTGTGAGAGTCAGGAACCCTGTAATATCTATCAGGTATTCTGGAAGCAGGAGGTAAAGAGTCAGGGGCCAAGCTAGATTCCGGAAAGGCATCATCAACAATGTCTAGTACAAGAGGGATAGCTAAAGGCCTGTGCTGGGGCAGGAGTAAGAAATCCCCAAGCTTCTTTTTAGAATCAGAGAAATCCTGATTTTTCCCAACGAAAATGCTCCCTAAGAGTATGCAAGGTGTCACCAAAAGAGAAATTCTCCGGAGGGAGCAGATGGAATACAGTCCTCAGCATCAGAATCCTCATAAATACATAAGGGTAAATTCCTGGTCATCAGAGGAAAAAGAAATTTCAGAATCCTGATCAGAAGCATCATAAGCAAACTCAGAAGCATCATAAGCAAACTCAGTCCTAGTTCTCAAAGAGGGAAGGTTGGCTTCCCCTGATTAAAGTAATAAGGTCGTCAGCCATTCTTATTTGTTTTTTAGGCATAGAGGCCTGACCATGCGATCTGGCCGTCAGTTTTCTAGGCATGGTTCGAGTTTTAGGCCTTGAAGAAGAAGATGGCATTGGTTTAATATGCAAGTCAGTAGGCCTGAATACACCCTCAGAAGCCGGTGCCTGCACAGCGACTCTGGACCCATCCAAGGTGCGGACATCTGCAAGTTCCACAGTTGAAGCATCTCGCAGCATACTGGACTCCGAATGGGTCTCAGTAGAGGTGTGCGAATCTGAAGTAGCGGGTATCAGTGGCTGCGAAAGTGCCTCACTGAATACCGGCGAACTAGCGACTGGCTTAGGAGAAGTATAGTCATCAGCTTTGGACCTAAGCGGACTGTCTCTGTCTTTATCTTTACATTTTTTCAGAATGTCGGTAGTCGAATGGCTTAACGAAGGCATATCTGCATAACTGAACCGAGCACCAAAATATCTAGAAGTGAAAATATACTGACGACAGACAGTTTACGGTTTAAATAAGGCACAAAACCGACAGCGAGGTACGTCGTGGTCAGGGACTAGGCAAGGAATACAGTACGAAAGAAAATCTTTATGAGGTATTAGCTTTCCACAAGAAATGCAATTATTTACTTTTACTGACATCGGTTTAGAGCAAGAAAAAGTTTCCCCAACGTGGTACTTAGCTTTTAGTTGAAGACTTCGGTTCTGAAACTCGAAAACGAAAAATTCAGGAGTCAGTCGACCAGTACTTGCTTACTGCTTCTGCTTCGGGCACCGCAAGGCAAGAAAGACTGATGTAATGGCGTTGGCTGCATGTTTTATACCCCTGACTACCTGACTTCACGGAAGAAGAGACAGCAACCGAAGCAGGACCCAAGACTTTGTTAATCAAGCCGACTGAGGGCTACTGCAAGCAGATAACCCAAATGTGATGACTGCAACAGTGAAACATGAAGAACATCTGTACTATGTTCTTCAAGTTTCACTGCTGCAGTCATTATATTTGGGTTGATTCCCAAAGCTAAGGAAGGGAGGAGGAAGTTAGAAAGCATTAGGACCAGCTATTAAGCCCTGTAAGACTGCAATGGCAAAACCGGCTCTGGAATTAGAAAAAATAGGCATGTGGTAATGCTTGGTGAAGGTATGTACAGAGCTCCAGGGTAGCAGCTTCTAGGATGTCCCTGGTAGGGACACCTCTGAGAAAAGCTGTAGAGGTAGATGCAGCCCTGGTGGAATGTGATCTTATCCCTGTGCGGTAGGTTTTCTATGGTGCTTATAGCAGAAATTAATGTAATGGGCTATCCACCTAGAAATGGTTTGCTTTGAAATGGCCTTCATCTCTGTCCCTGCAGCAAAGCCAACTAGCAGCTGTTCAGATTTTCTAAGAGGCTTAGTCCTGTCCAAATAAAATCTAAGGTGTCTGTGCACGTCCAAAGAGTGCAGTATTCGTTCTCCTTTGTTTTGTGGATTCGGGAAAAAAGTAAGGCAAATGAATGCACTGGTTAAGGGCCACACTAGACACCACCTTGGGCATAAAGGAAGGATTGGTCCTGAGGGACACCCTGTCTACATGGAAGATAATCAAGGGTTGCACTGCTATTAGGGCCTGTAATTCAGACACTCTTCTTGCTGAAGTGATGGCCTTATAGGAAAGGCTGTTTTCCAAGAAAGGAATTTTAACTCTGCAGTTGCAGTTGGCTCAAAAGGAGGAACAGTGAGCTTTTCCAATACAAAGTTAAGGTCCAAGGCTGGAGAAGGGGCTCTCCTGGGAGGCCTTAAATTTTTGGCCCCTCTGAGGAATTGCTTTATTAGGGGGTGAGAGAAGAGGGGGGTTCAGTATTATAATATGCTGAAATGGCAGAGGCATGAATTTTTACTGACGAGAAAGATAGGCCCTTGTGGAGCATTTCTGATTAGTACTGAATAATATGAGGTAAGCTGGGCAACATTGTGCCCATCCCCCGAGACTGGTACCAGGAACAGTATCTTTTCCAATTTTCAGCATAGGATTTTCTAGTACTAATCCTCCTTACCTCCAGAATGACATCTAGTACCTGCTTACTGAGGGATGCTACTGGAGAGCTCAAGGAATTAGCCAGGCTGCAAGGTTCAGGGCTTGAAGCTGAGGGTGCAGAATCTGGCCCTTCTGCTGGGACAGCAGGAAAGGGGTCTGAAGCAGGTGCCATGATTCCAGCAGTATCACACTGCACAAGAGGGGGTACCAGTGCTGGCGTGGCCAGTCTAGCGCAATCAGTATTGTCCTTGGTTTGTCCTTTTTGATCTTTAGCAGAACCTTCCAGAGGAGAGGCAGAGGGGGAAAGGCATAAACTGAGAGGCTTTCCCAGGTAAAGGACAGGGCATCCACATTCCAAGCTTGACTGTGGGAAGTCCTTGTGCAGAATTTCTCCAATTGGCAGTTCTGAGGGGAGGCAAACAGGTCTAACTCTGGAGTCCCCCATTTGTTCCTCAAGAGGTTGAATATTTTTGGTTCCAGTTTCCACTCATGTGGGTCCATGATATTTCTGCTTAGGTCATCTGCCAGTGAATTTAGCTTGCCTGGCAGGAAATGAGCTTGTAGGTGCACTTGGTAGCTCAAGGCTGTGTTCCACAGAGCCATGGCTAGTCTGCAGAGAGGGTAGGAGTGGGTTCCCCCATACTTGTTTATGTACCACATAACTGTGGTGTTGTCTGTCTTTACCAATAATTGTCCTGGAAGAATGTGGTCCTTGAAGGCTGTCAGGGAATTCTGTACAGCTAACATTTATTTTTTGGTTGATATGCAGGTGCATCTGTCTCAGGTTCCATTTGCCCTAAATGCACTGCCCTGCCAAGTAAGCCCCCCATGCATAGTCTGATGCGTCTGTTGTTAGGGTTTGGGCGGCAGGGGTTAGAGTGAAAGGGAGCCCCTTGTTGTGGTAACAGGCCTCTGTCCACCAAAGGAACTCTGTCTTTATACAAGGAATGATAGAAATCATTGACTCCAGGTCCTGAGAACATAGGCTTTTTAGATACCATTGTAGTTTCCTCATATGCAGTCTTGCATATGGAATTAGTAGAATGCATAAGGCCATGAAACCCAGGTCTTACAGAATTTTCCTTGCAGACAGCTGGGTCTTTGTGGCCAGTAGTTTGAAGTAGGTTGTCAAATAAACTTGTTTCTCTGGAATGAGAAAAGCCATCTGGGAAGTTGCATTCAAGCTTGCTCCCAGGAATACAATTTGTTGGCAAGGTACTAAGTGAGATTTCTTTTCATTTATGGTGTACCCCAGGGAGTTTAGAAGTTTCTTTCCGAATGCCACATGTTTTAATAGCAATTCCTGGCTTTCTGCCTAAATCAGACAATCGTCCAAGTATGGGTATATTTGAATATTTATCTGCCTGCAGAATGCAATGGCTGGAGCTAGACACTTTGTGAATACCCTGGGAGCAGTAGATAAGCCAAAGGGAAGTGCAGAGAACTGATAGTGCATGGAGCCATCCCTGAAGCATAGGTATTTCCTGCAAGATTCCCTTATCGGAATGTGCAGGTAAGCTTCCTTTAAGTTTAAGGTTGCCAACCAGGCATCTTTGCCTAGCATAGGAAGCTGCAGTTGAAGTGTTAGCATTTTGCATTTTGGGAATACCAGGAAGGTGTTTAGAATAGAGAGGTCCAGGACAGGACACCAGGAGCTGTCTTTTCTAGGTACCAGGAAAAGTCTTGAATAAAAACTTATCCCTTTTCTTCTGCTGGGACAGGTTGAATAGCCCTGATACTTAGAAGAGAGAGAACCTGTTGTTGAGCTTCTGCCCACTGATTTGGGGTTGGTAGGATGTGGAAGTGGAATCTGTATCCTTGGGAAACTATATTCAAAACCCATTTGTCCTGGGTAATGAGTTCCCAGTTTTTTGCATGCAGGGCAAGCTTTCCTCCTAAGGGAGCAAGCAGCTGAGCAGGGCTTGGAAGGGTCAAGGTCAAGTCATTGTGCCATTTTCCCGTAGGGGGGGTGTCTGTTTTGGAAGTGGGAACCCTCCACTGCTTAGGCCTGTGCGCAGCCGGAGTCTGTAACCTAAGTGGTCTGCTGTTCCTGGGTTTGGACTGAAGGCCTGGAAGAGGCTGGAAAGGATCAATTCTTTGAAGGCCAATGCCTACTAAATCTTGGTGGCTGTACCTGCAGGAAATCTTTAACGGTTTGCATAGATTTAGCATTTTCCTCCATCTTTTTGAGGACGACTTGTGCTTTTTTGCCAAACAGGTGGTCTTGGTTTAAGGGAGCATCCAGTAATTTAGCTTTAACATGATCTGGCAAGTTTTGCTCCTTAAGCCAAGCATGCCTTCTAAGTACAGACCCAGTGACAGCAGCCCTGCAAGATGCTTCTAAAGAATCAAAACCACATTGCAAAGTATGTTTACCAACTTGTTCAGCAGAATGCATTAAATCCTGTAATTCTTTGTGTTCAGCACAGTCAGGAATCATCATTTTCTGTTTAAGCAGTCCCACAATATGCTGCTGGTACTTTAACATATGAAAATGGCAATTTTAAGCCCTTATGGTCAAAGTAGCACAAGTGTATACCTTCTTACCCCATCAGAAGGGGTAGGATTTTTGGCAGCTGTAGCCTTAATGCCCTTTGGATCTTGGGAAATGGTCTCTGGATCCGCAGTAGGATTTTTGAAAAGGAACTTGTGAGAGTCAGATACTCTGTAATACCGGTCAGGTTTCCTGGGAGCTAGAGGTAAACTGTCTGGGGACAGGCTAGATTCCAAGAAAACATCATCTACAATGTCCAAAACAGGAGGGATAGTTAAGGCCTGTGTTGAGAAAGGAATAAGAATTCCCTAAGCCTCTTTTTTGGAGTCAGAGTAATCCTGGCTTTCCCAGCGGAAATGCTCCCCAAGAGTGTGCAAGGTTTCACCAAAAGAAAAATCTTCTGGAGGGGAAGCAGAGGGAATGGCATCCTCTGCATCAGAATCCTCAGAGAGAGATAAGGGCAAATCCTGGTAATCAGAAGAAGCAGAAATATCAGAATCCTGATCAGAAGAATCAGAGCGAAAAATCAGTTCTAGGTCTCTTAGAGGGGGAAGGTTGGCTTCACCTAATTAAAGTAATAAGATCTTCAGCCATTCTAAGCATTTTTTTAGGCATATGGGCCTGACCATGCAGTTTGGACATCAGTTTTCTAGGTGTGGGTAGAGTTTTAGGCCTCGATGAAGAAGATGGTGTTGGTTTAAAATGCAAGTCTGTAGGCCTGAATACACCCTCAGAAGCCGGTGCCTGCACAGTGGCTCTGGACCCATCCAAGGTAGAGACATCCGCAGGTTCCATAGTTGAAGAAGCATCTTGTGGCATACCGGACTATGAATGGGTCTCAGTAGTGGCCTGCAAATCTGAAGTAGCGGGTATCAGGGGCTGTGAAAGTGCCTGAGTACTGGTGGACTGGCGAATAGCTTAACAGAAGTATCTATGCGGTCTGTCTTTATCCTTAGGTTTTTTCGGAATATCAGTGGTCGGATGGCTTACCAAAGCCATTTCTGGATAGTTATACAGAGTACCAAAATAATTTGCTGCAAAAATAGACAGACGAGGAATAGTTCGGGGGTTGAATAAGGTACAAAACCGACAGCGAGGGACGTCATGGTCTGGGCATAAGCAAGGAATGCAGTATGAATGAAAATCTTTATGAGGCATTTGCTTTCCACAGGTAAGACAATTGTTAACTTTTACTGACATCAGTTAAGAGCAAGAAAAAAAGGATCCCCAACGGAGTACTTAGCTTTTTTGAAGACCGATTCTGAAACTCAAAAACGAAAATGTCAGGAGTCGGCCGACCAGCACTTGCTAACTGCTTCTGCTTCAGACACTGCGCGGCAAGACTGACTGATGTAATGGCATCGGCTGCATGTTTTATACCCCCTGACGACCTAACGTAATGGAAGAAGAGACAGCATCCAACACAGGAATCCAAGACTCTGGTATTCAGGCTGGTTGAGGGCTACCTGCAGGCAGATAACCCAAATGTAATGACTGCAACAGTGAAACACGAAGAACATCAGGAATGGAGAAAGGACATTCTGCCAATAGTGATGATTGCAATTAAGAATACAGACAACAGACAAGAAGGGGCTGGAATTTACTGTAGAAAACTGTCAAAAGAACCAATGTATTGGGAGCAAGTAAATATAGAGGGAAAGGTAATAGAATGAGAAAAGGCCAACAACTTACTTGGACTGCAGGCTAGAGATTGCCACCCCTAGCAAAGATTGCTATCAGAGTACAGGCAAAGAGAAAAGAATAGGAAGATCCTAAGTGAAAGACCAGCACTGAGAGAGTTTTTATTAGCATCTAAAACAAAAGCTGCCATTAAGAAAGGAATAATTAGTACAGCATGTAAAATATTGAATGATAACTATAAGAATCAAATCAGAGCAGGTTAGAATGGACTGGGCAAAGAGACTGCATGTCTCCCAAATATGCAAAAATTACTATTTTATTTATTTACTGACCGGGAAAGTTCACTGGGCCCAATGACCCATTTTCAGTGGAGGCCCAGGGAGTAAAGCTCTATACAATCACAGAAAGTTTTACATATCAGCTTAATTTTGAAAGTCCAGAAAGTTTTTACATAATACGAAATGAAGTAGATATACAAGACAAATGCATATTATAGAGGAATACAATACAAGAAAATAAGCCCACGGTGTTAAATTTTTAGTAGTTCTATTTGCATATTCTCATAAGTAAGAATACTGTTTAAGCAATTCCGTCTATTCAACCACAGAAATTAAGAAAGCAAGAGAGACTGGATACGAAGACAGTGTAAATTGAAACTATATTAAGTTAGTAAACTTATTTGTAGTGTATAGTAGATTTAGGATCTTTGCTTGGAAGTGTTTACATAGGTATTTTTACACCCCAAGAAGACTCCAAAGAGTTTTTCCTCAGGTAGACGGCAAATGTTGGAGGTGTAAGGGGGAAGAAAGAGTTAACTGGAAACATTTTCTGGGAGTGTAATGAGTTGGCAAATTTTAAAGATTCCCTGCAGACTATTGTGTCAGAGATACTGGGTGAGCAAACTGGTGTAAGTAAGGAAATGTTTTTTTGAGCTATGATAAGAATCTGAATTGCCTAGACGTATAGCAATGCCTTGCTAAGTCTAATTCTAGTGGCTGTCAAAAAAGCAATTACTAGAAAATGGAAATCAAAGTCTAAACCAACTTTACCAGATATAGCAACTATAACTAACAGAGATAGAACAACTGGAATTGGGATATTTAGAAAAAGGGTAGGAACACATTCCAAAGGAAAAAATGGGAACTATGGGAACACTACATGCAGAGGTGGAATGAGGTTTAAGAAGAGGAATGAGGTTTAAAAGAAGGAAGGACTTGAATGAGCTATGTGATGTTTGACTGACAATGACTGGATAGATAAGTGATGTAGAATGTTGCAACAAATTATGCCAATATGGTTTGTTTTCAATTATATAACTGTACAATTACCTGTGTCATAATCTTGCTTGTTTAATAAAAAAAATAAAATATGTAAAGCAGGAGAAGCAGTAGTTGCTGTTCTACCAAACAGGGCAAAGAGACACCATTGCATAGGCCAGTTTCCGTTTTAAACCAGGATTACTAAATTTGTATGGCAATACTGCCAAGCAGAAAGTAGTTGTTTAAGTAAACTTACCGTAATGGTAGAGGTTCGAATGATCACTGCTGCAGTAGCCTTAGCTATACGAGTTATGTCTTGCCAAAGATACAACAGTTGGCCAGCTTCCAAATCTTCACTGCACCTTTCATGAGCTGAAACCATTAGACAGCTGGAGCTAAGCTGTTTAAAACAGCGATTTGAGTGCCAGGCCCTTCAGAACATTCATGACAACAGAGAGGGAGACTAAGCCCTAAGAAGACACAACTAGGAGTAGAAATGTATACACATCCTGACAAAATTAACAAACAAAAAGTGGGGAGACAGGGTTGGATCAGATACTGCAGCAGTGTTATTGTAAGTTTGCTTACACAACTGTACTGTGTTCATCATATTCATCATTGCTGCAAGTGATTTAGCCAAGGTAATCCACCCATATAACCAACTACATTTGGTAGGTGAAAGGGGAAGGGTAACAGCAGCCCCTGGGGAATGGTCCTAGCAAAGCCTGATCTAGAAGAAATCAAGCTTCTAGTGCTCTGTAACTGTACAGAGGACCAAGTTGCTGCTTTTAGAGTACTTCTAGAATACAACCCTTTCCAAAACATAGAAGAAGCCAAGGCCCTGGCAGAGCGAGTCTTAACCCCGCCTGGACTAATGGTGAGAACAAAAGGTAATAGCCTGAGACACATTTGGAAATGGTCTGTTTTAGTACATGTTGCCACTTATAGGTGTATAGGCTGGTACTAGGCCATCGGCCCTAGAGCCTATAAAAGCCTAGCCATAATAATTCCCTGGCTATTTCTTCCCACAGTATTTACTTCCCTGAACCCCTATTTAGCAGGATGACTGACGTGATCCCCGGGGTGAATTTCCTATCTTCCATCCAATAATCAAGGTTAATTTTGAAGAGGGCCAAAGAGGTGCTCTGCTTGACATGTATGTGCATTCTACTCCACAGTCTGGGGAGTCTCTGGGTCATGAACCTATCGCTCCGGCATGTTTTGTTCATTGTGATGACAAGGTTTAGATCCCTGGAGCGTGCGTCTCTAAGGGACTGAGATTTCTTTAAGTGTAGCATGTCTGACAGCTCTGTTAAGCAGAGACCGCCTCTTGAGTAGACAATATGCGACAGAGTATAGGTGGAGTTTTTTTAGAAGGTCATCATACAGCATCTGCTTTAGGCCTGCGATTCTTTTAGTGAGGTATTTCTGCGGCCTTTCCAGTTGTTGCAGATGTCTTGAGAGGTACACACTAAATGGGGCGTTGTATTCCATAATGGGTCTAATGAGGGATGAGTACAGTGGGACAATGACCTCCTTTTTTCTGGATGAAAAGCCCTTAGTGATGTTGTGTGCCACATATAAGGATTTCCTGACTGTTGTGGCGATGTGGTTTTCGAAGGCGCGACCACTGTCCACCTGTGTCCCTAAGTCTCTTATCACACTTATGGTGTTTAGCGTACTGCCACCTATGTGGTAATTCACAGGTACATGTTTTTTTCCCAAAGGGGATAACTATACATTTCTTGGCATTGAGCTTGAGCCTATGGCTCTGGCACCAAGCATCCGTTTCTGTAAGGCCATTTTGCAGAATATCCACATCATTTGAGGATTCAATACTGGCTCCCAGTTTGCAGTCATCTGTGAACTTTGTTAGCCAGAGTCCCTTAGTGCTGGCCTGTACTTCAGAGAAGTAGATGCCAAACAACAGCAGTCCCAGGACCCCACTTGGTTGGAGCTGGATTGGAGTTGGCTACTTTTACAGTGTGGGTTCTGTCAGTAAACCAGTTGGCAACCCATCAAGTGACGTAGGGATTAATGCCCAGCTTAGTAAATTTATCTACGATTCCAGAGTGGGGGATGGTGTTGAAGGTCTTGGCGAGGTCCTGATAGGCAGTGTGGACTACCTTGCCCTTGTCCATGGCTCTGGAGACTGATTCGAAGAAGTCAATCAGGTTCAGGAGACAAGATCGGCCCTTCACAAACTCAAACTGCGTAGGGTCCAGTGTTTGAAGGTTGCCAATGTCTTTGTTTATAGGTTCCATGATAATACGTTCCATGGCCTTGCAGATCAGACTCGTCAGACTGATGGGGTGGTGGATCCCCTCTTGTGGAGTGGGATAACTGTAGATGTGCGCCACTCAGTGGGCACGAAGCCTGAGGTGAAGCTATGGTTAAACATGACACTTAGGTGAGGTGCCAGTTAATTTTGTAGTTCATGTAGTACCACAGCCTGGGATGTCATCTGGTCCTATGGATGCTGTATTCTTAGCTTTAGAGAGTGCATTTTTTACCTGTGTGGCCATTATTACTGGAATTTGGCAATCTTTCGGTATTGAGATGGGCCCCTTTAGGAGGTGAAGTTTGCACTGAACCGATCTGCCAGGATATTGGCAATATCCTTGCGATCAGTATATTTAATGCCATTCTGTTGTAGCTCAGAGCAGATCTGAGCATTGCCATTTAGATTCTTGACAAAGCTACAGAATGCCTTGTGGCTGTCTTTGGAATCGCTGGCAATTTTATTTTCATAACTAGCTTTGGAAGATTTTATGAGGGATCTCAGCTTCTTACTGAGGCTGGTAAGGGAGTTTTTTTGCATCCTGGAATTTTCCTTTTTTCTGCAACAGTTTCTTCCTTTTGTTATAAAGTTTGTTTATGGCAAGGGACCACCAAATTGGCTTTCTTTATTTTGAAGGAGAGTGTCTTGGTTCTACTGGGGATGGCACGAAGCATGCACGAGTGGATGTGCTCGTACAGTGCCTTAGTGTAGGATTCAGCAGTCGAACTTTCAGTTCCCATCTGCATGGGTGCCATAGTACCACTACAGCTCTCCTTTCTTTCACAAACTTTATCAACCGCAACCGTAATAACAATTGCCTCTCTTCAGCACTCTTTATTGACCTATCTAAGGCTTTTGACATGGTAAACCTCCCCTTACTCATAAATACCCTTGAATCCCTCTATCTAGACACCAAGGCTATCTGCTGGTTCAAATCCTACCTTAACAATAGGCAACAGGCAGTTCTCTGGGAAAACAAGCTATCTTCCCGCTTGCCCGTCTCCCTTGGGGTCCCTCAGGGCTCTATTCTAGGACCTCTTCTCTTCTCTCTGTTCATAAATGACCTACACTCAGTAAACCCTCAAGCTACATGCATACAATATGCAGATGATTCTACACTCATCTGTTCTGCCAACTCCACATCTGAACTACACTCCCAAACCCAAACAGTATTCAGCACTGTGGAGACTTGGCTCTTGAAACGTGGTCTCATTTTGAATGCCAAAAAAGACCAACTCTTAATCATAACACCTTCCGCTAAGTCCTCCCCCATACACTTTACAATTAAATCCAACAATGATACTATTATAGCCCCAGACTCTACCACCAAACTGCTAGGTATCACAATTGATAACAACCTCACCTTTGATAACCATATTAATAACACCACTAAAACAGTTAATAGAAAGATGTGCTCCTGATACAGAATACAACCCTTCTTAACCCCAGCATCCCGTACTACAATTGCCCACTCCCATTTAATCTCAACTCTTCTATATGCTTCACCCATATATACTGACCTAAAAAAAATAATCTGGTCAAACTTGCTAACTCCTATAATAATATAGCCAGATTTGCCACTGGAAACCCTTTTAGAACACACCATTATCAGAACCTACGACAACTAGACTGGTTAGAATTAAACAACACTTTGATACTATCCCAACTTACCATTGTTCATAAAATATTTTACCAACCTAACAACACCCCTATACTTTCCAATCTAATTACCCCCTATAGGAATCTCAACTCCTTACGTTCTGCTAGTAAACTTCTTGCTAGTACAAGCAAATCAAACAACCTAGCAGGCAACTCCTTGTTCTCCAATACCGCTGGAAAAACTGGAATCTTCTGCCACCAGATCTAACTTCACAACCCTCCCTGCAACTCTTCAAGCAAAAACTCAAAAAACATCTTAAAACTCACTGGGTATGTCCCTGTTGCAACCATGAATAATTCCTCTGCTCTCTCTACTGCTATTCTCTGTACTACCTCCTTATACCAATCTTTACTATTTTAACTCTCTAGAAGGAGTATTTATCTCTAGTAAATGAAACTATCTATGTTAGTAATGTAATCCCACTGAGAAGTAATGTATCTTATCTCAGATATCATGACTGCACGGTGACTAGCTAATTCTGTACGTCTATAGGACATTATTGTTATTTTTTTCTCTCCCCCCAGTAATACTCATTACTATGTATGCATAATATCCTTGCTTTGTATAATTTGTACTTGTTATTTTTAAGTGTTATATTTTTTGTCTATGTTATTACTGGAGCTTTTCTCCTCGGGCCTCCATTGAAAATGGAAATATATCCAGCTGGACTAGCCCGGTTAACAAATGTAAAATAAATAAAAAATAAAAACAAAAAGTTTGTCACTTCTGACTTGAGTAGCATGAAGTTGGCTTTGGAGAAGTTTTTTTTATGGAGGTTTCCTTACTGGGGGGTGGGGGGTGGGGGGTGGGATGTGGATGTCAAGGGTGATTAGCTTATGGTCAGACCTGACCAACGACGGGGTGATCATAGGTGTGGAGCATTGATTTCCCATACTGGTAATGACCAGGTCTAGAATACTGGAGCCCCTGGTAGGACTAAGGATTAGTTGATCCAGGGCATTGGAATTTATGAATTCCAAGAATGGTTTGGCAAAGGTGTTGGTACATGAGTAGTTTTCCCAGTTAATGGCAAGGTAGTTGAAATCACCCAGTATTAGGGTGTTTGGTTGTATCTTAATATTTTCCGGAATGTTTAAAAAGGTGTAGTGAGAATCTTGGGGCATGGTGGGGGATCTGTAGAAAGCAACAATTTGGACTGCAGTCTTACCTAGTGTTAGTTGCACCTGGAGAATTTCAGACGCACTGTGTTGGACAACTAGCCTTGAGGTGTGAATATCCTTGGTGAATATGGACACTCCTCCACCTTTAGTGTTTTGGTCTTGGTTTGTTGGCCGAAAAGTGTGGTAAGAGTTGTAGCCTGGTATTGCAGGGTGCTCGCTGGAGCCTTGAACCAGTTCTCAGTTACTGCACAGATATCTATGTTCTCCATTTTTAGGAGTGCCTCAAGAGAGTGCATTTTGAGGCTTAGACTGCTAGCATTGAGTAGCATTACCTTCAGATTTTGCATGCTTGTACCGGTTATGGTAGTTGTTTTGTCCTTTGAACTTGGCCTAAAAAAGGCAGTATAGGGGTGGCAAGAGCCTTAGCCAGTAACCTGAATCCCAGGGGTGACAGGTGCAGACCATCTCTGGCAAAGCATCGTGGTCTGTTGATCATGTCGTCCAGGTAGACAGATACTGGATCCCCTTTGAATGACACCAGAAGCTTAGCCAATTGTTGAAGTCCATCATTTTGTCCTCATACTGTGGTATCATTCTGGCTGAAGGCAGGATGCTACTCAGGGCTAGGGTCATACCTGCCTGGGCCACATGATCTGACAGCTCTTCCATGTCTCTTTTCATGTAGTCCAGGGAAGTACGTCCCAAGTCATTCACTCTAACATGGACAATGACAGAGTCATATTTGTACTTGTTGTGGTGTAACCTGAGAGCATGCATTATGTGGCGGATCCTGGCACCCGACAGGCAGCTGACTGTAATTTTCTCCTTGTTCAGCCTGGTGAGTGGGACATCAGTGTGCCAGACTATAGTGTCACCTATGACTAAAGTACTGGGTACGTTGTCTTGCCTTAGGGGCTTGTTGGGTAGCACACTAGTGTTGTGAGCTATGTGACACTGGTTGTGATTGGTGTTTGTTTGCATTTCAGCTTCGGAGGTCCTTGTTGCTTGGGCAGGTTACTGTTAAGGGCCACCACGTATGTGGGTTTAGTGTTGCTATGTGTTGCTTGAGGTGTAGTACGGGTGTTAACCCTCTCCTCTTGACTGAATAGCACAACCTTGGGTGGAGAGAGCTTTGCTTCCACTTTGGCTATGTAAGTGCATCTCTCGCAGGTTGTAGTGTTGGATGGTAGGAGGAGAGGGTTGTCTGTGTACATGAGGCAACTGCTGTATTGCCACAGTATGCCCAGATTCACCAGGTGGACAGGAGAAATCATCGGAAGCTGACCCTTGGACATGCCTGGTTTGGTGTTTTTTTTTTTTTTTTGTAAAGTACAAGAGCTGTTTTCCCTTACCTTAGCAAGGTACTTTACAATTATAGGCTGTTCAGTACCTACAATTAATTTCTAAGCAGTATATGAGAACCAGGAACAGTGAGTGCGAAAGCTCACCAGACCCAAACCCTCCGGACACGCAGGCCAAATGAAATGCAAAGCTCTTGCTGGCTTGTTAAAAGAATATATATATATATATATATATATATATATATATATTTATATATATATATATATATATATATATATATATATATATTTATATATATATATCCTTGTTGCAGTAAAACCAGTCAAACGTGCTGAATCCAATAGAACTCTGTTTTATTGTCACAAACGAATATTAAAATCCAAACAAAGTGGAAAACTGTTGTTACAAACGAAATCCAAACAAGATAGAAGACAAGCGCTTTCGCCCGGTAATACCGGGCTTTTTCAAGTACAAATTAATGGCAAATACCGTTGGCTTAAATAGCTTGACAAAAACAATTAACATGTTAATTATATTAACTTGATTAGATAATTAACCTCGTTCAATGCTTTGATGGCTAACCATTAAAGCTGCAGTAACTTGCAGCAAACTCTATAGTAGCATACTGAAATTTAAAATCATTCAAATGCTAACTAAAATACAGTGAATTGTGCAAATATAAAACTGTTAATAAATATTAATAAAAAACTGAATTGTTCATATACACAAATAAATAAATAAATGAATGAATGAATGAATGAATCACCGTATCCTGACTATGGCTACTGTAAACAAGTTTGAACCATCATAGTAAACCATGTGAACATCACATAACTGCGGTGATCTGTTACAGTAAATGTTACGATCACCCTTACCAAATTATTCAATACCACTTTTTATAACTTTTTGTAAATTTTATAATCATATATTATAATTCAAAATATGTATGTATTTTGTGATAATGTGTTGTGTATTGTAAATAAACTACTGAAAATATGCTATGGATGTTGAACTAATCTATAGGGATCTTGAGAATCCTATAAAGTTCAGCCATTGTACTACTTCAAAACATATTAAAGTGCTTGTGCAATTTTTAGTTGTTATTAATAGTTCATTTAATAACAACATTGAATATATTAATGAAAAATGTTAAAAATATTAAAAAATGTTAAAAATAATGTTCAACATGTGAACGCAGTAGACAAGTGCTTCATAAGCTATAACACATTCCTCTTAGTTTTTAAAATACAGGACAAGCTAACACTTTCATTTAACCCTGGATACTTAGTGGCATCCAACTTTAATTGCCAAATAAGTTCCCTATTACTCAGCCTAGTCTCCCAATCTCCTCCCCTTGGGTGCTGTTGCACCTTTTCTAAAACCCAAAACTTCAGAGACATGTGCGGGCAGACAAGAGAATGTTTAAAGAACGCGTTGGTGTCTTTCTTTTTATCCACATCATATAGATGCTCATAAATTCTACGTTTAAGTGTTCTTTCCGTCTTACCCACGTAGAAAGCTGAACAGGCCTGACAAAGGCCCAAATAAACTACACCAACTGATGTACAAGAATAATAACTAGAAGCTTGGGAGGGTGGCTTAATGGTTAAGGTGTTTGCCTTACAAGCACAAGGTGCAGGGTTTGAGTCTCATAAGGGATAACTGGCTAGGCTTACAATGGCTCGCAAGGGCAGTTAGCTTAGTACTAACCTATGATTCTATGATTCTATGATTCTATGATAAAGTAAGCTTTCTAGAGAATATGTACACCTGGTCTTTTTGTAAGACATGGGAACATTGGTGGCATCTCCCACAACTGTATGTACCTAATCTTTTCGAAAGACCATTTGTGGATTGTGCCAACACTGGGTGTAAAAAGTCTGCTCAAAAATACCCTTAAGGTTAATGTCTCTTTTTCTTGTGAAATTAATAGTTTTGGGAAGAAGACAACTAATATCCTCCTGCATTGTGACAATTGGCCAACAAGTTTTGATGGTGTTCTCTATTAAGTAAGAGTCACTAGTGTATGTGTATGTGAAACTCTTATACATGCTAGTTTCCACTTCCTCTGTTGATGAGGCTGTTAATGAGCCTACACCTAATAAAGGAGGATAGAAACAATCTCTCTTCACCAAAACTTCTGCTAATATTGTTTGAAACAGTGAAACGGGGTAACCTCTTTCTGTGAATAGTGTTCTCAAAAAATCTACTTCTTGAAAAAACAACTCCATAGAACTACACATTCTCGAGGCCCGAATTAGTTGTCCTTTAATAATCCCTTTTTTAATGTAAAATGGATGTCCACTGTCAAAATGCAGGAACGTATTAGAGTATGTGCTTTTTCTGTAAATTTGTGATTGAAACCAATTAGTACTTGTGTCCTTACGCAAAGCCACGTCCAAATAGTGTAATGAATTATTACTAATCTCATATGTAAAAGAAAGAAAACCTGTTGACTTGTTTAAGTAATCAAAAAATTCTAGAAAATTATCTTTTGATCCATTCCAAAAAATACAAATGTCATCCAGGTATCTTTTGTAATAAACTATAAACTGTTTCCACTTAGTGGAATGAATGAAGTGTTTCTCCCATCTGTGTAGTACTATATTGGCGTAAGCCGTGGCACACGGAGCCCCCATTCCTACGCCACTTCTTTGTCTGAAAAATTCTCCATTAAAATAGATGAAATTGTTTTGTAGAATGATACCCATGAATTCTACAAGCAAATTAATTAAACTATTGCTCAACCCTGATTCTGTGGCTAGTGTCTCACTGAACCATTCTATACCTGTGTCTTGCGGTATACTAGGGAAGAGTTCAACTATATCTATGGTTACCATGAGAATATCAGATGTATTTAAACCTAAAGGAATAGTTGCTAAGAATTCCCATGAATCTTTACAGACAAAATCCAAGGTAGACACAAAATCTTTCAGATGAAAATCTACAAATTTACTTAAAGGCTCTGTGATGCCCCCAGCTCCAGCTACAATGGGTCTAAATTTAAGTGGTTCCAACCCTTTGTGCACATTTGGTATCCCAAACAAAACTGGGGTTTTTGGCTTAGGTACCATCAAATAATTGAAAATGTTTTCATCAATTGTACCTTGCATGAGATGATCGTAAAGAAGATATTTTATGTTGGCAAGTGCAATATTTAATTCATTTAATGACACTGAGTCATAAATATTAGTGTCCTGTAAAAGGTCATGAATGCAGTTGTCAGTCAAAATTATACATTAAGACTATGCCACCCCCTTTGTCCGGTTTCATTACTCTGATTTTTTCTTCTTTTAGTTTGTCTATCACTTGTTGTAAATGTGGGCTAAAATTTGAATGTTGTTCAATATGTTTCCCAACATCATTTTCTCTCCAAATTTTTTCAACCAAATCTTCAAATATTTTTAGAGTTGGATGTGTAGGGGGCTTAAATATGCTACTTCTAGATAGAGAATCGTTAGGTATTCCTTGCCCTTTAAAAAATAAAACTAAATTTAAATTTCGAACAAACAATTTGAGTTCTATAAGTAACTTTGGTAAATATGCAGGTTTCTTAGGCACGTACTGCAAACCTTTAGTAAATAATTCAAAAAAATCAGCAGTCACCACCACATCCGTAAAATTGAAAATGGTGAAATTATCCTTGTTTATAACTCTGTAGCCTTTGTTCCCATTTTCCGATTCTAGTTCATAACCTGAGTGTATAACAAAATGAGTAGGGTCTATCTGCAACCCCTTCCCCAGTTCTGTTGTTGATAGTGATTTGCTCTCCACCCTGGTCTGCCCTGGGGAAACTGAAAAATCTGTTGCTGGTTAGAACTACCTTTCTGGGCTATTCGTTCGCTTCTTCTAGGTGGTTCTAAATTAGGAGTGTTGGCTTGTACATTACTGTCCTGAGCATTTCTTACTGTTTCTTTGTCAAAAGAGGCCCGTTTAAATCTCCCTGGTGCAGGGTAAGCCACCCCCTCCCTATATTCCACCAGGTCCCTTTCTAATTTCCTTGCCTTCCTATCTAATACTTTCAAACAGTGCGAATCAACTTCAACAAATATATCATCATATCTTTTCTTAAAAGTATTAAACTTATCATGTTTATTTATGTAATCATTCAAAGTTGTTAATTCATTAAGGGTAGAGTTGGCTTTTTTCTGGTAATCATCAACCATAAGTTGTAACATCTCTAAACCAGTTTTGTTAAATAACTCCACCAATTGTGCATGTAATGTGGAGCCCAAAGGCGCGTTATTGGGAAATTTGAAAGAACGCAGTCCTTTGGGCACCCGCTGCACTCTTATGCACTCTTTCAAATAATTGATCTCTAATTGAGAGTTTTTGTATGTATATAACTTATTAGTAAAAACTTCAAAATCATTTTCCAGTTCCTCGAAATATGAATTCACAGTACCTTGTTTAAAAACCACTTGATTCTCTGTCCAAGCTTTGAAATTAAAGTTTCCGTTTCTTGAAGCTGGTAAATTTTCACTGTCCTTCCCTGCGTTGCTATTTTGTAAAAGAGGAAGCTGCTTTTCAGCAGTTGCTATATGCCCTGATGCTGCTACGCCCTTTGGCTCTCTTCGTTGCGCACCATCCGGCTCTTTATTTACATTGTGCTGCTGGTTGCAAGGCAAAGAAAAAACATTGTCATCACTTGTAGCTGCCAAAGTTTTGTTCAACTGTGAGAGAAAAACCAGGACTTGGTTAAATTATTTTCTGGTTACCGGCGTGTCATCCGGCTCCTCTCGAAGCACTGAAGGTGTGCCCTGAAAATCTGTATGTGATAGATCCTCCGCCATAGTAACAAATGAATCACGAAGCAGTATATGAGAACCAGGAACAGTGAGTGCGAAAGCTCACTGGACCCAAACCCTCCGGACACACAGGCCAAATGAAATGCAAGGCTCTTCCTGGCTTGTTAAAAGAATATATATATATATCCTTGTTGCAGTAAAACCAGTCAAACGTGCTGAATCCAATAGAACTCTGTTTTATTGTCACAAACGAATATTAAAATCCAAACAAAGTGGAAAACTGTTGTTGCAAACGAAATCCAAACAAGATAGAAGACCAGCGCTTTCGCCCGGTAATACCGGGCTTTTTCAAGTACAAATTAATGGCAAATACAGTTAGCTTAAATAGCTTAAATAGCTTGACAAAAACAATTAACATGTTAATTATATTAACTGACAGCAGCTGACTGTAATTTTCTCCTTGTTCAGCCTGGTGAGTGGGACATCAGTGTGCCAGACTATAGTGTCACCTATGACTAAAGTATTGGGTACGTTGTCTTGCCTTAGGGGCTTGTTGGGTAGCACACTAGTGTTGTGAGCTATGTGACACTGGTTGTGATTGGTGTTTGTTTGCGTTTCAGCTTCGGAGGTCCTTGTTGCTTGGGCAGGTTACTGTTAAGGGCCACCACGTATGTGGGTTTAGTGTTGCTATGTGTTGCTTGAGGTGTAGTACGGGTGTTAACCCTCTCCTCTTGACTGTCTAGCACAACCTTGGGTGGAGAGAGCTTTGCTTCCAGTTTGGCTATGTAAGTGCATCTCTCGCAGGTTGTAGTGTTGGATGGTAGGAGGAGATGGTTGTCTGTGTACATGAGGCAACTGCTGTATTGCCCCAGTATGCCCAGATTCACCAGGTGGACAGGAGAAATCATCGGAAGCTGACCCTTTGACATGCCAGGTTTGGTGTTTTATTTTTTTTTGTAAAGTACAAGAGCTGTTTTCCCTTACCTTAGCAAGGTACTTTACAATTATATGCTGTTCAGTACCTACAATTAATTTCTCCTTATTAACAAGGAGAGTTGAGTGCTTGTATCAGGTTTAAGACTTCCTAGTGCTTTAGAGCAGGTTTTAAAGCAAGTGCTAGTCACGGGGATGCTTAAAGGTAAGATGAAAAAAAAAAAATGGTTTATCCTAAACACTGCAGTGTGCGCTAGAGGAGTTAGATGTGAAAGTAGGCAGCTTAAGTTTTATCTGTCTAAAAAGTTACGTTTTAGTGGGGAGTCACTATTTTTAAAACAGCAAGATAGACTGAAAGAGGGTGGTAACTTTTGCATTCTGGTACTATGGAATACAGTAGGATGGCCAAGAAGTTTAAACAGTTGAAGGGGAGTGATTTCACAAAATTATAATTTTGTGCTTACTCACACAAGTCAGTAACAACTGAGAGGAAATGAGATATATGGTCAAATTAACATAAGGAGAAGGCAACTAGAAAGACAGTGGTGTTTAAGAACACTACAGTAACCTGGTGGGGGAAAAAATTCTGCCTGTCTTCATACCTTCAAAAGAAAGGAAGAACTGATCCACGGATATGAAAGATTTTGTTCTGTTAAGATAGTTATAGAGATGCTGGTGGACACCCAAAGTATGAAGTATCCTTTCTCCCTCATTTTCAGTTTCAAGAAGTAAAAAGTACAGTTTTGTACCTACCATAAATGTAGATGTTAGAGTGCTAATACAGCTGCAGTCATAACAGATGGGTTTTCCTGCCGTCAGGCGGGTCCCCGGTCGGCCGAATTCCAAAGTCTAGGTCCGGCGTCGGATGTCGTCGCTTCTTCCCTGACATCAGTGCGACAGGGGTATAAAAGAACCAGCCGGCGCCATTTTCTTCAGTTTTTCTTGCCCCATATGTCAGGTGCCCCCAGAAGGAAGGCAAAACATAAATTTATGTAGTAAAGCAATGCAATATAATCAAAAAACAGTAGTTGCAAGCAAATACAACATAAAAGAATACCCCAATCAGGTTGTATGAGGAGGTGTTAGCCATTAGGCCAGTCCCAAGAGGGGAGGGAGGGAGGGAAACCTGGACTGCAGCTGTATTAGCACTCGAACATCTACATTTATGGTAGGTACAAAACTGTACTATGTTCATCGTGCATACAGCTGAAGTCATAACAGATGGGTAGAATCCCAAAGCTAAAAAAGGGGTGGTAGGCACTAAGTAGAACTAGGAGGAGCCAGGATGCCCTGCAAGACTGCAGTGGCAAAGCCCGCTCTAGATTTGGAGTACAATGGTAGGTGATAGTGCTTGGAGAAAGCATGTACAGAACTCCAAGTGGCTGCTTCCAAAATATCTTTGGTAGGAACCCCCCCTGAGGAAAGCTGCAGAGGTAGCTGTGGCCCTTGTGGAGTGAGATCTGATGCCTGTAGGTACAGTTTTACCATGAAAAGAGTAACAAAAGCGTATGCAGTGGGCTATCCATTTTGAGATTGTCTGTTTGGAAATAGGCTTCCCTTGAGCACCTGTAGCATAGGACACAAAGAGTTGCTCAGATTTTCTGAAAGGCTTTGTTCTGTCCAAATAATAACGCAGTTGTCTGTGGATGTCCAAGGAATGTAGTAATCTCTCCCCTTTGTTTTGTGGATTAGGGTAAAAGGTAGGTAAGTGGATAGCCTGATTTAAGGCTACCCTGGATACTACCTTTGGCATAAAGGAAGGGTTGGTTCGTAAGGAAACTCTGTCCTGATGGAAAATGATGAAAGGCTGCACAGCCATGAGGGCTTGTAGTTCCGAAACCCTGCGTGCTGAGGTGATAGCCAGAAGGAAGGCTGTTTTCCATGACAAATATTGCAGTTCTGTTGAAGCAGCTGACTCAAAAGGAGGCAGGGTCAGTTTTTCTAGAATGAAACTGAGGTCCCAAGCAGGTACTGGTTGCTTCCTTGGGGGTTTTATATTCTTAGCCCCTCTGAGGAACTGTCTTAAGAGGGGGTGAGAGAATAAAGGAGGATCAGTGCTGTATTCTGCAGAAATGGCTGAGGCATGGATTTTGATGGAGGAGAATGAAAGTCCACTGCTTAGCATCTCAGCTAAGTACTGTAATATTTGAGGTAAATTCAGTATTCCAGGATTCTGACCCTTTTTCTGATTCCAGGCACAAAACCATTTCCATTTTGCGGAGTAGGCTTTTCTAGTAGAAGGCATTCTGGCCTCCAAAATGACATCCTGCACCTCCTTGGAGAGTAGGGTCTGTTGTGGATTTAAGGAATCCTCCAAGCGGCTAGATTGAGTGTTTTCAGCTGATTGTGAAGAGTTTTGAAGTTGTGCTGCGTCAGTAGAAGAGGCATTAGAGGCAGGATCCATGGTGGGGAATGCGTCAGGCTCCTCAGGAGTGGGTACCAGTGTTGTCTTGGCCAGTCTGGAGCAATGAGAATCATCTTTGGTCTGTCTGCTCTGGCTTTTAATAGAACTTTGGGCAGCAGAGGAAGAGGTGGAAAGGCATAAACTGTCATTGTTGTCCAACTGAAAGAGAGTGCGTCCACTTTCCAGGCCTGTGGATGAAAGGTCCTTGAGCAGAATTTTGTCAATTGGTAATTTCTGTGGGTGGCAAAGAGATCTATGTCTGGCCTTCCCCATGCTTGAATTATCTTTGTAAAAACTTGAGGATGCAACTTCCATTCGTGTGGATCTGTCATATTTCTGCTTAGGTTGTCTGCCAGCGTGTTTTCCTTGCCTGGCATGAACTGTGCTTGAAGTTGGATTTGTAATTCCAGAGCCATGTTCCAAAGAGACATGACTAGCCTGCATAGGGGGTATGAATGGGTTCCTCTCGGTTTGTTTATGTAACACATCACTGTGGTGTTGTCTGTCCTTATCAATAGCTGGCCTGGATGCAGAAGGTCTTTGAAAGCCATAATAGCATTTATTACTGCTAGCATTTCCTTTTGATTGATGTGTAGGTGCTTTTCTTTTTGGGACCATTTGCCCTGAATGCACCGATCTGTCATGTGCGCCCCCCAGGCGTAGTCCGAGGCATCTGTTGCAATGACTTGATTTGTTTGAGGCTTGCAGAATGGGAGACCTATGTTTCTTTGGCATGCTTGAGCACACCACAGAAATTACTTTTGAAGACATGGAATCAGTGGTATAATTGTTTCCAAACTGTGGCTGTGTTGAGACCATAAGTTTTTTAGGTACCATTGATGTTTCCTCATATGCAGCTTTGCACATGGGATTAGCAGGATGCAAGATGCCATAAATCCCAGAGCCTGCAGGATTTTCCTTGCAGTCAGCCTGGTGAAGGTTGCCAGTTTTCTGAAGTATTGAGTTAGTTGCCCTTGTTTCTCTGGCGTGAGGTAGGTCATCTGGGTGTTTGTATTCAAGTTGGCACCCAGGAAAATTATTGTTTGAGAGGGTATTAGTCTTGATTTCATTTTGTTGACTGTGTATCCCAGAGAATTCAACAACATTATTACAAATGCCAGGTGTTTCAGAAGTATGTGTTTGCTGTCCGCTTGGATCAGGCAGTCATCCAAATATGGGTATATTTGTATCCCTTGAAGTCTGCAGAAGGCAATTACTGATGCCAGGCATTTCGTGAACACACTGGGTGCAGTAGATAAGCCAAAGGGCAATGCAGAGAATTGATAATGGGTTGAACCTGCAAGAAATCTGAGGTATATTCTGCAATCTTGTCTGATTGGGACATGCAGGTATGCCTCCTTGAGGTCCAATGTTACCAGCCAAGACTCCTTGCCCAGCATGGGAAGAAGCTGCTGTAATGTGAGCATCTTGAATTCTGGTACGAGTAAATATGTGTTTAGGATGGATAGGTCCAAAATAGGTCTCCAATCTTTGCCCTTCCTTGGTACCAGGAATAGTCTGGAATAAAAACCTTGACCCTGTTCTTGTGCTGGTACCTCTTGAATAGCTTTCATGTCCATGAGATCTGAAATTTGTTTTTGTGCCTCTGCCCTTTGATTGTGTGGCAGGTTTGGCATGCCTCTCATTTTGGAAGGGTGTGAAAGTGGAATCTGTAGCCTCTGTCTATAATGTCCAGGATCCATTTGTCTTTTGTGACAATATGCCAATTTTTCGAAAATAATGCCAGTTTTCCGCCTAAAGGTGCTGCCATTTGAGCCTTGCTTGGCATGCAAAGGGGGAAGTCATTGGTTCTGCTTTCTGAATGGCTGTGAACTATCCTCACCACCTCTTGGTGTAGGTGCTTGCCATTATCTGCCTCTAAATGATCCTTGAGATTGCCCTCTACCCCTGTATCTACCTCTTTGAGGTCTGTCCATGGCTGGAAAGGACCAATTTTTTGAAGGCCAATTTCTACTGAAACGTGGAGGTTGTACCTGTAGGAAATCTTTCACTGTTTGCATTGATTTTGCCTTTTCCTCCATTTTCTTTAATACCTCCTCAGCTTTAACACCAAACAATACATCTTTTTGAAGAGTTGAAGAGGTGCATCTAGTAATTTAGCTTTGACATGATCTGGTAAGGTTTGCTCTTTGAGCCAAGCATCTCTACGTATGACTGATCCTGTAACAGCAGCTCTACATGAGGCCTCTAAAGCATCAAAACCACATTGCAAGGTATGTTTACCCACTTGCTCTGCACTATGCAACAAATCCTGCAACTCCTTCAAGTCTGGTTGTTGAGGTTGTGACATTTTGCTTTTCAACTGAGATAACAAAAACTGTTGATACTTTAACATATGGAACTGACAGTTTAATGCCCTCATGGTTAAGGTGGCCGAGGTGTATACCTTTTCCCCCACCTTTCTAAAGCTCTGGAATCTCTCTCTGAAGGTAATGGATTTTTGGCAGTGGAGGCCTTAATTCCCTTGGGACCCTGTGAAATAGTTTCTGTGTCAGCCGCATGGCTTTTGTATAGGAATTGGTGTGAATCAGGAACCCTGTAATACCCGTCAGGCTTGACTGGAGCTGGAGGTAAAGAATCTGGGTTAAGGCTGGCCTCTGAATACACATCATCTAGTATGTCTAAGACAGGAGGGATAGCCAGAGGCCTGTGCTGAGGGAGCAAGAGGAAATCCCTGAGCCTTTTCTTGGAGTCTGAGTAATCTTGGCCTTCCCAGTGGAAGGGTTCCCTCAAGGTATGCAAGGTTTCCCCAAAAGATTAGTCCTCAGGGGGGGGGGGAAGACAGAGGGAATGGACTCCTCTGCATCAGAATCTTCAAAAGGGGAGTATGAATGTTCCTGGTCTTCAGAATGATCTGAAGTAATGGAGGACTGGTCCGAGGAAGGGTATTCTTCCTCCACTCTGGGCCTTTTGTCCGAGGGGGGTTGAGAATCCCTGATAAGAGTAATCAAATCCTCAGCCATTTTGAGCATCTGCTTTTTAGGCATGGGGCCTTGAGAGGGGCCCTGTGGAGCTTGTCTTTTAGTATGCATGGCTGCTTTAGATTTAGTGAAAGCCTTAATGGAAAAAGAAGAAGGAGGCCTGGACACCTTGAGAGGTGGCAGGCCTGTCTAAACTCTGAGTTTCCCTGCCAAGAGTGGCTTCGGTATCTGTAGTCGGGGTGTGGGCCGAAGAGCCTGCTACCTCGGGCACAGAAGACACCGCTAATGAAGTGTCATCGGTAGTCAGGGGCTGCGTAGGCGCCTCGCTGAGAACCGGACCACCTGTAGTCGGCTTTAGCGTGGTGTTGGTAGAAGTCGCGGACCTCGTACGTCGGTCCTTATCTTTGCGTCTTTTACTCAAAACTGGAGTCGGAGTATCCGACGACATAATGCAATTAAACTTTTTGCCAAAATAGTGTTGGGCGAACTCCGCCCGACGCTTAATAGTGCATCTGTTGAATGTAGCACAAAAATGACAGGCCGAGACGTCGTGGTCTGGGCCTAAGCAAGGAATGCAGAGGGAATGGAAATCCTTATGCGGTATTTGCTTCCCACATGAAATGCAATTATTAACTTTGTCTGACATCGGTCTGAGGCAAGAAAAGTTTCAACGGGTACTTAGCTTTCAAGAAGACTTCGGTTGAAAAATATTCGTAATCTCAGGAGCTGGCCGACCGGCACTTGCGAACTGCTTCTGCTTCGGGCACCGCGCGGCAAGAAAGACTGAAGAAAATGGCGTCGACTGGTTCTTTTATACCCCTGTCACACTGACATCAGGGAAGAAGCGACGACATCCGACGCCGGACCTAGACTTTGGAATTCGGCCGACCGGGGACCTGCCTGACGGCAGGAAAACCCATCTGTTATGACTGCAGCAGTATGCACGATGAACATCTGGGAGAAGGATACTTTGGCTTAATGTAAACTCCGATAGCACTTTAGGCATAAAAGGAGGATTAGTTCTCAAAGAAACCCTGTCTCTGTGGAAAATGAGATAGAGTCAACTCACCATTAGTGCTTACAATTCAGATGCTCCTCTTGCAGAGGTCAGAGCAATCAGTAAAACAATTTTCCACATTAAGAACCTCAAGTCAGCCAGATCAGCTGGTGCAAATGGAGAAGATGTTAGCTTTTCTAACAACCAAGATCAAAAGGAAGAGCCACCCAGTTTTCTTGGAGGTCTGTTATGCAAAACCCCTTTTAAAAACACTTCGACATTAGAATGCATTTAAAGAAAAGGATTCATGGGCGGGCATGCTGAAAATGGTCAATAAATTACCCTTGATGGAGGAGTAAGAAAGGCTATACATAGTATAGTAACTCACACAAATACTGCTAAACCAGAGAAACACTAGCCATGAATGGGTACTCGTAATGTTGTTGGCACAGACTACAAAACATTTTCCATTTGCTTATATATGATATTCTAGAAGCAGGCTTTCTTGCCTCTATAAGTACCTGCAGCATATTCTCAGTAAAAAGCTGTGTAAAGGGAATTAAGACCTTATTATCCAGGCAGTCAGCTGAAGGTGATTGGGGCTGGGGTGCACATATGTGAGTAGAGCCATTCCGTGAGGAAGTTTTATAGTAATTGCCCCTGGTCATTTACAAAAGAAGACAGAACTGCTGCCTGGCTAGAAGGGAGTAACCATAATGATATTTAAGTATTCCTTCTGTATATTCAGATATTCCCCAGATATCAATGGAAAGGGTGGAAAAGCATACAGGAACTTTCCTTTCGAAAGGAAGGAAAACACATCTGTCTTGCAAGCCTTCTTGCATAGAATCCTGGAACAGAATTTTGCAGCTGACTGTTCAGTGAGGTAAAGAGCTGTACTTTGTACTTAAGAGACTCCCCACAGATGGATCAAGTCTTGGAAGATGCTCTCAACTAGTTTCCATTCATGAGGGTCTGCAATTGTCCTGCTCAGCTGGTCTGTTACACAATTTTGCTCCAACAGGATGTAGGATGTCTGTAGAATGAGATTGTGTTTGTGTTGTGAAGCTATATCCCATGCCAACAAGACTAGTCTGCAATGGGGGTAAAACTTGATTCCCCCTTGCTTGTTGACGTACCACATGATTAAAGTAACTAGAACAGGCCAAGGGACCTAATATGATTCATAGAGTTAACTGCCTTTATCATAGCAAGCATCTCTTTTACATTGTGTGCTTTCATCTGTCCTTGGTGTCCACAAATCTTGTACTTTTATCCCTCCTGAAACTGCTACCCATGCAAAGTCCAAGCCTTCTGTGGTGACCGACTGCTTTGGAACAGGGAGAGAGAAGGAGAGACCTGAGTTTAGGGAAATCCAAGGTCTCCACTAAGTAATTTCTCTTCCAACAAATCACATAACTGGAATTTGAAAAGATAATGGGGATTGGTGCTGGGACAAAAGATACTTCTGATATCATTGTATCTTACTCATGTGGAGTCTTGCCAGAGGTAACATAAGAATTGTAGCTGCCATGAGACCCAACATTCAGTGGTATTCTCTCGCAGTGAACAAAGCCTGACTAGAAAACACCAGAAATATTCTATGAAAGAAAAGCTCTTTGAACGAAGGTGTCTACCAGACACCCCAGGAACACAATCCTGAGTGATGGTTTCAAAATGTTCTCTTGGAATCCCAGTTTGTGTAAGAGATCTCTCACCAAGTGAGAGATTCCTGACATTTTGAAAAAGAATCTGAAAAAATAAGCAAGTTGTCTAACTATCAAAAATATGGACACCTTGTAGCCTGTAATAAGCTACAAATGGAGCTGGACACTTTGCCAACACCCTTGGTTCAGTGGAGAGTTCAAAGGGTAAGGCACAGAACTAAATGTGATCCATTTACAGAAAACCTTAAGAAATGCCTGAAGTCTGGATGAACAGGGTTGTGATAAGAATCTAGTGGTACCAGGAAAGTTAAATGAAGAAAGAGGAGTGAAAGGTTGCTAAGTGCCAACATTTTGAACTTCGGCACCATCACAAACTGGTTTAGGAAATAAAGACCCAAATCTGGTCTCCAAGCATTTTCTATCTTTGGCACCAACAACATGCTTGCAAAAAACCCTTTCCCAAACTGGAAAGGAAGAAGTGGCTGTCACTACCTGAGACAACAAATGTTGAAGGACAAGGGAAATAGAGACTGGTGTGGTAGTTGACGATTTGCCCCCCAGAAAAAAAAAATGTCCTCCCTTTGCCATCTGCAACCTTGATCTTCTTCAGAATCAATTTGCTTGAAACTATCTGTGGAAATTCAGAGTTTCTGGAATGGAAAAGGGACTGCCAGGTAACAAAGGTTGATATAAGGTCCCTTAAATAGCCATTCTGACTTGCACTGACTTTGGGTTTGGGGGATTCCTGTATTTTTTGGAACCCCTTGCCATTACTTAAACACCCACACCAGCATTTTTCTGAGACTAATATATGGTAGCAATTGTACGAAGTATAGCTCCAAACCACATAAAATAAACCAAGAACTTTAATATTTGGTAAGCACTTTCACCACTGTCCGTGGCTTCTTCAGACCATATGCAAATGTAAAAACACACACAGGTTTTTAAAGCTATCCCTGTATATTTCATTAACCTGAGACACCACTCCCAGTCAATCAAGTTGCTTCAGGCACACCCTCTTTTAAAAACATCAGTCCCTTCATCTATATTGCATAGTATTGCTTTTAAATGCAAATTTTTATAGCACATTAAAAATCATATTCAGCAATCAAAGCTTTCATAGGCATCTACAAGCATTTAAATATTTAGAAACATTTCAAAGCATTGCTTCTATCAGCAGCATGTCAAATGATATATATTATGCTAAACATCATAATCATAATACTAAAGTCTCTATTCATTATATATACTTGCTAAAATCATATTGCACTATGCTGTATGCTTTGCTTCAGATATATGCGGTTACTTAAAACTTATTACTATAACAAATCTAGGTCTAACCTTCTATACATTCCTATTACTTCTAACAGTGTAAATAAAAATAGAGGTTATGTTCTTACCATAACGTTCCATGTTAGTTGTCTTCTTCTTGCCTTCTTTCTTGCTGGATGGGTTCGGAGCCGACCTCGGCTCCGACTCGGCCACTCTAAAAGCTCGAGAGTTGGTTCCACCGGCTCGAGGCTGCCCCTATATCCCACAATGCTAGGCGTGAATTACCTCAGATCTCGTTTGTGAGCTAGGCCCAGCTAAAAATACAACAAGAAATACTGGAAAGAGAGTCCACCTCTATAAATAAAGGGAAAGAGGAAAGGAGACCTAAAGCCTGATCCAGGAAAATATGCACCGCAGAGCACATAGCTATAGCAAAGAGGTGGTAGAAAGAGAGGTCATAATCAAACTCCTCCAGGTCTGTCCAGGCCAGGGGGAAGGAGGGTGGGACGCAAGAAAGAAGGCGAGAAGAAGACAACTAACATGGAACGTTATGGTAAGAACATAACTTCTATATGTTAAGTTGTCTATCTCGCCTTCATTCTTGCTGGATGGGACCGCGTCCCTAGCACCTTGTCCCGGGTGGCCTAACGGAACAGACTCTTGAGAACAGTGGTACCAAAGTTAGCTCTATGCCTAGAAGCTAAATCCAACTTATAATGTGAAATGAAAGTGTGAGGAGTAGCCCAAGTAGCCGCTGCACAAATGGTGTCAATAGGCAGTCTGTCTTGGAAGGCTATAGAAGTAGCCAAAGCTCTGGTGGAGTGGGCCTTAGGTTTGTTAGGCAGCTTTTGGTGTCTAATTTCATAAACAATTGAAATCAGAGATGTTAGCCATCTAGATAGCGATACCTTGGAAACAGAAAGTCCCTTTCTGCCTACCGCATAAGAGACAAACAGCTGGTCAGTTTTTCTGAATTGTTTGGTCCTATCCAAATAGTACCTTAACTGACGATGAACATCTACCCAATGCAGTTTTTGTTCAGACCTATTAGAATATCCTGGAAAAAACACAGGAAGGTCAATGCTTTGATTTAGGTTAGACGCAGAGGCTACCTTAGGTAAAAAGGACGGGTTGGTTCGTAAGGATACTCTGTCTTTGTGGAACAACAGATATGGTGGTCGACAGCTGAGTGCATGAAGTTCTGAAACTCTTCTAGCTGAAGTAATAGCTACCAGAAAGTCTTCCATGATAGCAATTTTAATAAACAGGAAGCTGCAGGTTCGAAAGGGGGGAGAATCAAAGAACTGAGAACTAAATTAAGGTCCCAAGGAGGAGGAGGATTTCTTATAGGAGGTCTGAGTAGAAAAACTCCCTTCAAGAAGGCTTTGCAAAGCTTGTGGGACATTATGGCAGACTCTGAAATGCCCACATGAAAGTTAGATATAGCTGCCAATTGAACTTTGAGAGTAGAAGGAGATGAACCTGCATGAAAGAGTTCAGCTAGAAAATCAAGAACCATATGGATGGGAGCAGTGAAAGGATCTAAGTCCCTTCCTTGAGCCCAATAGGCGAAATGTTTCCACTTACTCAGATAAATCTTTCGAGTGGAAGATTTATGGGAAGCTATCAAAATATCTCGAACAGAGTGAGATATTTGAGGAAGCCTGGCTAAGGTTGGAACTGGAGGAACCAAGCAGTGAGGTTCAGAGAGGGGAGGGAGCGATGTAACTGACCCGACTGATGGATCAAAAGATCTGGAACTAGGTCCAGATGCCAAGGTTGCTCCAACAGAAATTGATGTAGAAAGGGGAACCAAACCTGTCGAGGACAGTAAGGAGCAATGAGGATCAATGAGGCCTTCTGAGCAATAGCTTTCTGTATCACTTGAGAGATTAGTGGGAAGGGAGGAAATGCATACAGAAGTCCCCGGGGCCAAACTTGGACTAGAGCGTCTCTGCTGGGCTGGCCTGGTAACGGGAATAGGGTGAAATAATCTCTGCACTTGCTGTTTTGGGGACTAGCAAAAAGGTCGCAGCAAGGCTGACCCCACTTGAGAAAAATTTCTCTCACAACAGAGTCTTTCAGAGACCACTCGTGAGGCATGAGGATAGCTCTGCTCAACTTGTCCACGATTTGATTGGACTTCCCGGGGATGTGCATTGCTATCAGAAACCGCTGAGAAGAAATCGCCCATTGCCACAGTCTGAGTGCTTCTCGACATAGGGGATAGGACCTGGTTCCGCCTTGTTTGTTGATATACCACACTACAGACATATTGTCCGTCTGGATTGCTATCGTTCCCAAGGGAAGAGAGTCTTGAAGGGCTTGCAACGCTAAAAGCACTGCTCTCATCTCTAGAACATTTATGTGCAAGTGGCATTCGTCTGGTTGCCAAGTGCCCTGGACAGTTCTGCCCTGATAATGGCCCCCCCCACCCGATCAGGGAGGCGTCCGTTGTCAGAGTAGCAACCGGAGGAAGGAACAAAGGGTCTTCCCAAGAAGAGCTGAGGGGAAGACATCCACCACAGAAGATGATTCTAGCATGTTTGCATAATCATAATGGTGTGGGACATCGGAAGTTGCTGGTATGACCATTGTGTGAAGAGCATCCATTGAAGGATTCTCATGTGGAATCTGGCTAATGGAAGCAGAGGTATGGCAGCCGCCATAATCCCCAATACTTTCAGAACTAACCTGGCTTTGACTCTGTTGCTGCTGAAGAGGAGCGAGACCAGTTTGTGTATGTCTGTTATTCTCTGATCTGTTAGTCTCGCAGACATGTTGACTGTGTCTAGATTTGCGCCTATGAAGGTAATAGTACGACAAGGCGACAAAACAGACTTTTCGCAATTTATTGAAATGCCTAACTTTTGACAAATGCGAAAGGTGTAGTCCCTGGCCATTAGAAGAAGATGCTTGGTGGGACTGTGAGGAGCCAGTCGTCCAAATATGGAAACACCTGGAATCCTTGACGTCTCAGGTGAGAAGCTACCACTGCCATGCATTTGGTAAACACCCGGGGGGGCGGTGGTGAGACCAAAGGGCAGGGCCCTGAATTGAAATTGACTGGTTCCCAGCCTGAAGCGGAGGAATCTTCTGGAGCGTCTGTTCATTTTTATGTGATAGTACGCATCCTGAAGGTCTATAAAGCACATCCAGTTTTCCTTTTCCAATAGGGGAAGGATGGACTGTAGCGTGACCATCCGAAATCTTGTTTTCTTAACCGACTTGTTCAAGATACTGAGATCCAAAATTGGTCTCCAGTCCCCTGTTTTCTTTGGAACTAAAAAGAACCTGGAGTAGATTCCGGATCCTTGCTGGTCTGCTGGAACTGGCTGAATTGCTCTTTTTGCAAGCAGCTTTGAGATTTCCAAAGTTGCAAGATCCCTTTGAGCGGGTGGAACATCTGGAAGGGATTTTTTTGATTGGTTTGGAATGCGAACGAAGGGAATGGAATAGCCTTCGGAAATGATGGACTGTACCCACTTGTCTTGAGTTAGGGATAGCCAGGCTTCTGGGTACAGTGACAATCTTCCCCCGACTGCCTCCGAAGGTGGACAGTCGGGCAACACCTCAGGGATGCTGAAAGGGCTTATCGGAAAAGGTTTCTTGATTGCCCTGGTTCTGCGGACCCCTCTGCCTCTGGGGGCGTCTACCATTATTGTTCCCTCCTCTGCCTCTGGAGGGGAACCGACTCTGTCGTCAGGCAAATTCCCTTGAGATTGTTTGCGGAACCACATTTTCCCACTTTTCTGGCCTTTGGGGTAAGGTCTAGAAGGGGTAGAAAAACGGACTCTGACGGCAGACAGAGTTTTGCCATCCGTCTCGCACCTAGTCAAGGTTTCTTTCACTTGAGGACCAAAGAGAGATGATCCATCAAACGGGGAATTAGTGAAAGACGCTTTTAAATGGGTCCGCAAAATTGCATAGTCGCATCCAGGCATGTCGGCGTAAGGCGACACCTGTCCCTGCGGCTCTACTCGCTCCATCAGCCGCATATGAAAGGAGGCGCATGGAGGAGTTAGCTATCGAATTCAGGGTAGTCAGCTGGGTGTTCATTTTGTCCTGAAAATCTGCAGCTGTAGGATCCTTCAACATCTCACTCGCTTCCTTGATCAAGTCTCTCTGGAGACGGGTGAAATGGCATAGGTAGTTCAGCGAACGCATTGCAAAGGTCGCTGACGAAAACATCCGCTTCCCATACCTGTCCATAGACCTAGATTCTTTGTTAGGGGGATGAACAGGCACTGAAGGATCAGCTAGTTCCTTCTTTGTGGCAGCAGCTACCACCATAGCATCCACAGTAACACCTTTGGTGAGAAATTGTTTGTCAGTTGGTGCTGTTATAAATTTAGAAGGTCTCCTGGGGGTAGGGTCCACTGAGTCAGGAGCCGTCCAGGCTTTCTTTGCCACCACCTGCAGAGGGGATCAAAGGGGGGGGACACCCAGGAGGTGGAAGGGCGAGAGCCAAATGCCTCAAGATACACAGATTCATCCTCCGAAGGGTTAAGGGCTGGCCAATTTCCCCTCTGTTTCAGGATCTCTAGAATGACCGCAAAGGAGACATCTTCAGAAGGGGAACGGGGGGAACCCTCGGAATCCTCTAAATCTGTGTCAGAGGTGACAGACTCAGGTGAGTCTATGTGCTTCCTCTTACACTTTCTCTTCCTAGGGGGCTCCCCTGCCAATTCAGGGGAGGCCTCGGAAGAAGATGAGATCCCCAAAGGGGATTCTTGAGGAGCTGGCTCTCTGCGGTCTGGGATGAGGGAGTGAATAGACATAACCTGAGGCACCAAAGAGGGAGGGGCGGACGGAGCCGACTGTGGAGTTGAACAAGGTTCCAACACACTCCGCATGACCTCGAACGCACCCCTGTCAGGCAGAGCCAGAGGTCCCCGCTCCGAGAAGCTGAGAACCTCCCTCGGCACCGACAGAGATGGCTCCGAGGCCGATGTCGGAGCCGAACTCACCAGTGCCGAAGCACCGAGAGGGAGAGGGGGGTCGGACAAGGGTCAGATGCCACTCACCCCCTCGGAGCTGATGAGGGAAGTCCGGCGCCGAGATTCTTCAAATGAAGAAATCGGAGCCGACGACGGAGCCGAAGACAAATGTATCGGCTCCGACGCTACCACAGTCTCGGTTCGAGGCGCCCGGCTCGAGCTCAAAGGAGTCGGAGGAGGAATATTTAGAGGAATAGGTTGAGGCATTGACTGATGAGTCGGGCTCTGAAGCATTTGGGCCAGTGCCTCGGACTTTAGAAGTCGACTCACTACCCTCTGGAGGTCATGATCCGAGAGCCTCGATGACCTGGAGGAGTGAGATCTGTGGCTCCGTTCAGACAGCAAGGGAGACGCTGGAGCTGAATGAACGGAGCCAAGGGATGGTGACCTCGACCTCTTTCTAGATGTCGGCTCCGATGGTCTGATTGGAGCCGACCCAGGAATCTCAATACCTCGGCTCCAGCCAGAGCCGAGGGAACCACAGAAGCTGTAGTCAAAGACTCATCGGCTCCAGCGAGCCGATGTAGCAGTAGATTTGAGCCTTAGGCCTCGACTCAGAAGCTGGAGTCGAGGTCTTAGAAGCCTTGGAAGGTTTTCCCGAGGTAGCAGATAGGGAACCTTCAGGCTTAAGCAAACCCCTTAGTATGAGTTTGTTTTTCCTTTCCTGCAGGACTCTAGGGCTGAAGCCATGGCATACAGCACAAGAGTCCTGCAGGTGTAAAGGTCCCAGGCAGTACACACAAGAAGTGTGACCGTCTGTCAGAGACATTTTCTGACAGCACGAGTCACACTTCTTGAAGCCTGAGACCTTTGAATCCTTGGACATTTTCAAGGAACTGAAAGTGTAACCACACACAAAAAACACACACACACCGATTACACTGTCAGAAAAATTAAATTAAATTAAAACTTCTGAAAAGTTAGCTTATATAGATATAAACCCCTACCAAAAACACATACACACACTGTAAGGGATGGAAGGGCCCGAAGGCCTAAGGAAAGAACTTATTAGTTCTTGAAGAAAGGGGCTGAAAAAGGGTAGAAAGGATAAAAAAATCCACCACACTAAAGGTAAAGAGAAAAAAACTAAGCTAAAAGGAGTTTAAACAGTTATTAGACTAATCTAATTAAAACTGACCTGGAGCCGGTAGAAAACAACACCTCGATCGCTGTAGCGGCAAACGAGATCTGAGGTAATTCACGCCTAGCATTGTGGGATATAGGGGCAGCCTCGAGCCGGTGGAACCAACTCTCGAGCTTTTAGAGTGGCCGAGTCAGAGCCGAGGTCGGCTCCGAACCCATCCAGCAAGAATGAAGGCGAGATAAATAACTTAACATCTACAGTTTAAAATGCAAACAAATTACCCTTGCCATGTGTTCATATTCCATTTTAGAACTCAACTTCTTCCCATCACATTTTCAACTGTAAAACTTATCCAGAGAGTGTAATCCACTTAAGATATACTTATATTGCTCCCCCATTGTGTTATATTCCATTTCCAAAAGTTAGAAATGTTAAAAATGAGAGCATTGTGTTCGTCATTGCAGTGCATTTGTACATGCACATTGACGTCATCACACTCGGCAAATGCTCCGTTTTACTTTCTCCCACTTTCTTCATTTAATTATGATAAACAACCAAGTATCATACAATATTATACCATTAGTAGATTATTTAGAGTACACCAGGTCACAAATTTATATATGTAATAAGTTTCAATCGGGGGAAGTTTATGATTTTCTCATAGAAGCAAATCATATTGTTGCATTTCTGTTTTTCATATGTCAATCAAATATATGTAATAAAAGCACTCAGCACATTATATGCATATATCCAGGCACACTTTTATACAAATATAATAGACATAACTTTAACTATATCTCTGGGCAACCTATTCAGGCCATAAAATGTATATTCTACGGATAGTAATAGTTACATTATATATATATATATATATATATATATATATATATATATATATATATAGGCAAATAGGTGCAAATATATACGTCACCAGTTTGTATAAAAATACAGGACTCATTTCATATTCATGCCCTCTATAGGCCTCTAGTATATAAGTACATCGTAAGTGGATTACACTCTCTGGATAAGTTTTACAGTTGAAAATGTGATGGGAAGAAGTAGAGTTCTAAAATGGAATATGAACACATGGCAAGGGTAATGTGTTTGCATTTTAAACTGTAGTTTTATTTACACTGTTAGAAGTAATAGGAATGTATAGAAGGTTAGACCTAGATTTGTTATAGTAATCATTTTTAATTAACAGCATATATCTGAAGCAAAGCATACAATATAGTGCAATATGATTTTAGCATTTGCTAACATTTAGCATGATTTGCTTGCATTTTAAACAGCAGCTTTGTAACAGGAATGTATAGAAGGTTAGACCTAGAATTGTTATTGTAATAACCAAGTAACAGCATATATCTGAAGCAAAGCATACAACATAGTGCAATATTATTTTATCAAAGTATATATAATGAATAGAGACTTTAGTATTATAATAACTATGTTTAGCATAACATATAGCATTTGACATGCTGCTGATAGAAGCAATGCTTTGAAATGCTTCTAAATATTTAAATGCTTGCAGATGCCTATGAAAGCTTTGATTGCTGAATAAGATTTTTAATGTGCTATAAAAAATTGCATTTAAAAGCAATACTATGCAATATAGATGAAGGGACTGATGTTTTTAAAAGAGGGTGTGCCTGAAGCAACTTGACTGACTGGGAGTGGTGTCTCAGGTTAATGAAATATACAGGGATAGCTTTAAAAACCTGTGTGTGTTTTTACATTTGTATATGGTCTGAAGAAGCCACGGAGAGTGGTGAAAGCGCTTACCAAATATTAAAGTTCTTGGTTTATTTTATGTGGTCTGGAGCTATACTTTTGTACAACTGCTACCATATTTTTCTTTGCTGTTATCTTTGCCTGTTTGGTGGAACAGTTTACGTTTACCAGCTGGTTGTTTGTCTTTTTCTTGTTATTTTTCTGAGACTGCTTTAGTTTGTTCCCTGCAAAATCTGGATGAAAGGTTAGAGAATCCCTTAAAAAATTTGGAAAAGGAGGGCTGAAAATTTTTAGACACTCTGTGTATTAGCTTACTCCTTTTATCACCCTTTTTGATGACCTCTGCAGCACGGGGACCAAAAACTAATCTCTATCCAAACAGAAAATTTAAAATCTCATTTTCACATCATCTGAAAGGTTCTGAAAACACAGCCAGGCAAACCTCTTCAGAAGATTTATCAATAGATTCAGCAATGAGATCTGACCTGTAAAATGGAAGAAATCAAACCATTTAAAGTAGACTTTTCCTCACAAGAAGAAACTGCAAACAAAACATTCCTCATACTTTAACAATTAGTCAAGATAGACTAACATACGAGGCTGACACAATTCTACACTATGAAAATCAAAGTTGCAACAGCATACACTTTTCTCCCATACTTATTTAAGCTCATCCTTGTCAAAAGTGTAAGATTGAAATTAAGTAGAAGTACTTACCATAACTAGGCATCTGTGTTGTCCATTTTCATTCTTCACAAATGGATCTAGGATCCAATCCTCAGATCAGACTTGGCTGCATCTACAAGACTTTGAATCCAAGCCTTGAACTCCTCCCTCTACCCATAATGGTCTATTCCATCCCCAGCTCCTCAGAGTTTGTTGTCTTACTGCCTACAGAATCAAAAAAACAGAGAACTAAATCTGATGTTGCCATTTCCATTATTCCTTACAAATGGGTCACAGTCCCCAGCTACGCAACTCTTGACAGGCCATCAAGGAACAACATGCTGGAGCACTGTTGAATCAAAGGAAGCTCTGCTTCTGGAAACAATATCTAATATGTAATGTGTAACAAACGTAGGAGTCTTTGACCAAGCGGCTGCAGCACAGATGTCATCAATGGAAGTTCTTGAAGAAATAGCAGATGAAGTAGCCATAGATCTAGGAGTGTGCTCTAGGAGAACAAGGCAACTCCAAAACCTTGAGAGAATAAATCAGCAAGATACAAATTAGTAATTAGTTTGGCCACAGCAATTCTGGAAACTGCCTGACCCAAGCGGTTAGGGGCAAAGGACACAAAAAGCTGATCAACTTCTTGTACTGTTTTGTTCTGTGAAGCAGGTGCAGCATATATTTGCCTTTATTAGTAAAGTTGAGGAAGAAAAGTGGTAACTGAATAGACTGGTTAATGTTAGGCTCAGCAGCCAAATTATATGGAAAGGAAGGATTGGTTCTAAGAGACACATTCTCCTTATGGAAAATAATGTAAGGGGACCTTGCCAATAAGGTCTGGAGGAGCTCAGAAATTCTTTTTGCTGAGGTAATAGCTACTAAAAATATTTTTTTCCAAGAAAAATTTCATATTCCATTTGTCTGCCGGTTCAAAGGGTTTCCGAGTTAAACCATGAAGAATCGCTATCAAATTCCAAGGAGGGGAGGGATCCTTAAATAGAAGTCTAAGATGGAAGATTCCCTTTATAAAAGCCTTACATAATCTGGAAGATACCAGGGATAAAGATTTATTTCCAGCGTGAAAGTTGGATATGGCTGCCAACTGAAGTTTAACAGTAGAAAAACTAGCCCCTTCCTTACAAAGCGTAGTGAGAAAAAGAAGAATGGCCGAAGTAGGTGCTGAAAAGGGGATCAATATTCTGACTGGACACAAATAGAAAATCTTTTCCATTTGCTACTGTAGACTTTCTTAGTGGAGGCTTTCTGAGAAGCCAAAATAATGTCATGAAATAGGGAAGCAGCCTGGACCATCTTACTATCACTGGAAGTGGAGAAACCATGCAGTCAGTTTGAGGGTGTGGAGATCGGGATGTTGACTTTTTGATGGAAGAGATAACAGATCCAGAGTGTGCTCCAGTATCCATGGAGGAATTTTCAAGCGAGACCAAAGGAAGGGGAACCATACCTGTCGAGGCCAGAAGGGGGCAATGAGGATGACTGAGCTCTTCAGCCTGCTTACATTCTGTAAAAACGTAGGGATCAGCGAAAGAGGGGAATAAGCACAGAGGAGACCAGGTGGGGGGCCAATCATGACTCAGAGGATCCCTCGGTGACTCCCCCAGAGGGGAATCTGAGTGAAGTACTTGTTGAGGGTAGAGACAAATATGTCGCAGCAAGGCTGGCCCCAGTGGCTGAAGATTATATTCAGTACGGTTTGATTGAGGGACCCCCTTGTGAGAAATCAAAATGAATCTGAGTCTGTCTGCCAGTGCGTTGTTTTTTCCCGGTATGTGCGCTGCAATACAAAAGCGATCTCTAGAGATCGCCCATTCCCAGACCCTCATGACCTCCCTGCACAACGAGTATGAACTGGTTCCTCCTTGTTTGTTGATAGACCAGACTACTGATGTGTTGTCTGTATGGATTACAATAGTCCCTAGAGTGAGAACATCCACAAAGGTTTGCAATGTCAGGTGGACTGCTCTCACCTCTAAGACATTGATATACAACTTGGTCTCGGGGGGGGGGGGGGCACATGACTCGGACCATCTTTCTCATGAAATGCCATGTCCCACCCCACCCCAGTTGGAAAGCGCCCATAGTCACTGTGCCTACTGGAGGAGGAAGAGAGAATGGTCTGGTCAGAAAAAGGTCACCTGACTGGGTCCACCCAGTGAATGACATTTGCAAATCAAAGTGAGTACTACTGGAAATGACAGAAGCTGGTATAGAATGGCCCACTAAACCTCCAGCATCCACTGAAGGATTCGCATACAGAACCTTAGCAGAGGAACAAGTAGAATGGCAGCTGACACTGACCAAAGTGCTCAGAACAGTAGTTTTGCTGGGGGAGGGGGACAGGATGGATAAGACAATAACTCCCGCACTTGATTTCTCAACAACATGATGCAATGAAGAGGTAATGATGCCATTTGACATACAGTATCCAGTTGAGCTCCTCTAAATTCAAGCATCTGTACAAGAGTCAGCTTTGATTTGGCAAGGTTTACTGTAATGTCTAGGGAGTTGGAGAGCCAAAGCAAGTAATCCCTGGCTTGTAGAAGTGGATGCCTGGTTGGGGTGGTGAGGAGCCAATCTTCGAGATAGGGAAACACCTGGAATCCTGTGAGTCTCAAGTGAGCTGCCACGCCTGCCATGCATTTGGTGAATACCCTGGGGGCTGTGATGAGACGAAAGGACAGTGCTCTGAACTGGTAGTGAGTGGCCCAGCCGAAAGGGCAGGGGGTCTCCTGGACTGCCTGCCTATTTTGATGACAGTATGCTTCCTTGAGATCTATAGACACATACAATTGTCCTTGTGCAGAGGCAGGATGGACTGAACTGTCACCATTCAGAACTTCGACTTCTTTACATACAGACTCAACTTGCTTAGATCCAGAATTGGTCTCAGGTCCCCTGTTTTCTTTGGCACTAAAAAGAAGTGGGAGTAAATTCTGAAAACTGTTTGGGTGGGACCCCTTGGATGGCAATTTTTTAAAAGCAGTTTTTGAATCTCGAGCTGCAAACTCTCTCTGACTGGGTGAAACGTCAGGGAGTTTTCTTCCTTCGAACAGGAGGTGTAAGGGAAAAGGATATGCAGTAACCTCTGGATCAGATTCTCAGCACCCACATATTTTTTGTGGTATTGTCCAGGCATCCCAGTGCAAGGTGAAACAACCCCAGACTGCCTCCAGACAGGGACAGTTAGGCAATGCTTCAGGAGCGCTGACAGGGCCTATTAGAAAAGGAGTCTCTGAAGCCCTGCTTTTTCGGACCCCCTGTGCCCCTGGGATGACATCTATCATTGATACCTTCTCCTCTGTCTCTGGTGGAAGCATCTCCGCAGGAGTCCTGAAAAGGGGTCCGAGATTTCCGGAACCACATTTTCTTATCACCTCGCAGGTTCCTAGAGAATGAATGTTGAAAGGATAGAACACCTGATTCCCCAGCAGACAGGGTCTTTCCTTCCTGCTCACTGCAGGTGAGCGTATCTGTCACTGGAGGCCTGAACAAAGAGGAGCCATCAAAAGGCACATTAACAAAAGACACCTTGATGGGCTCCACAAAGTTGCTTAGCCTCATCCAGGAAAGTCTCCTAATGGCTATGCCTAACCAGCTGCTCATGAGGTACCCTCTGCTTTACTGGAGATCAGCCTCATCAATGAATTAGCAATAGACAACAGATTAGCCAGATGAGGAGAAACCTTCTTGAGGTCCTCTGCCAGCATATACTTAGCAAGAGTTTGAAAAATCCTTGATCAAATCTCTCTGCAAGTGGGTAAATATGCCAAGTAATTTAACAACCTCAGTGCAAAAGTGTCTGAGAGGTGTAAATGTGCTTTCCAAATCTGCCCATCACTCAGGACTCCACATTCGGTGGATGGACGGAAGAGCTTTGCTCCACTTGCTCCTTCTTAATAGCAGCTGTCACAACTATGGCATCAACTGGGATTCCCTTGCTCCAGTGAAGTCAATCTAAAGGGGGGCCAGCTTAAAAACTTTTTGCGGGCACTTGAGGACAGGTTCGATAGCGTCTGGTTCCTTCCAGGCCCAGCAGGAAACCAGGTCATTACGCTCATCTGCCGGGGGGGGGGGGTCATCCAAGACATAGATACGCCAGTTCAAAAGGCCTCCAGGAACACAGATTCCTCAGGAGGAGTATAGGAGGACCAACCACCTTTATGCTTGAGGAATTCCACGATGTCCCCAAAGGAAACATCATCAGGAGGAGATGGGGGGGGATCTTCCCCTCATCAAAATCTGTGTCCTCCACAAGAAACTCAATAGGGGAGTCTGTCCCTCCTCTTGCATGTTCTCTTTCAAGGTACCTCTTCCATGGGGTGCTTTGGACAGGTGTCGAAGAAAGTGGGAATCCCTCTGGGGAACATGTGTGGAGGCTTCCCTGAACTGGCTGACCTGTAGGAGCAGAGATGATGGGCTCAGGGCTCAGACCTGATGAGGGGTGAGGGATAGGACCAGAGACTAGACAGGACGGTTCTCTATGCAAAGAGAAAGGCTTTTATACTACCTGTAAGGCTGACTGACCTGTGGAGACTCTCCCTCCCTCTTCAGAGCTGAAGCAGTCTAAGAAGGGAGGTCAGGGCCATCCCCGGATCTGAGCCATCCGGAAAGAAGCGGAACTGAGCTGTCCAGGGACAATGCACCAAGAGAAAGGGAAAGATCTGACAAAGTAGGAACCAAACCCAACCCCTTGGACCCAGCGCCGACCTCTTGGATCTGAAACCTGCTCTGATCTGAAGGCATCAGAACAGGACTGGTTGGGGATACTGTCAGAGTCGAGGAAGGTAGCTTCCTCTGATCCAATGCCGAACCTCTCAGGGATTTTGGACCCTGGGACTCCAAAGCTGGGGGGTCGGATAGGAGGAGACAACAGTATCTGTTGTCCAGGTATGCTTACTGATCCAGCAGAGGATGAACCTGGTAGGATCTCCATCCTGAATCTGAGCCCTAAAGGATCTCCACATTATCCTGTCAATGTCTGTTTTAGTCAAACTCTTACAGGACCTAGGTGAAGTTGTGGACGCCAACCTAGAGCACTCTGTAGCATTTGGAACAACTGGGGAGGCAGAGCCAGATAACACTGGCTTTAACACCAGTTCTGGTGTACAGCCTCTATTGGTCAGATCAGTAGACCTAGGATCCAAGAAAGAGGTGGGTGGAAGGTGAGAACCGGTAGTTGGGGTCAAGCCAGTCAGATCAGAGAACTGTTGAGGATCTAAGGACGGCCAAATAGGCCTCGTATCTGAGATTTTTCTCAACTTCTCAGCCAGCTCCGAGGAAGTTATTGGAGATTTGAGGTGGTGTAGTTTCCTCAGATCTGAAACCATTTGAGACTGTTTAGAGGGGGGTTTGAGTCCCAGCAGGGAGTAATCCTTTCAAAACAGGTTTGTTCTTATGATCAGAGAGGGCTCTTGGATTAAAGGTCGCACAAATGGTGTAAGGAGAGTCCAGGTGGGCGACTCCTACGCAGTATATGCACTTCTTGTGGGCATCAGAATTGGGAATATTTTGCCCACAAGAAGTGCACTTTTTGAAACCCATAGGTTTCTCTGGTGTGGGTTTCTCCAACATGAAGGCAGCAGAAGACAGTAAACCCTAAAAGAAAAGGGTTTTCAAAACACCAAGTTCAACTGGCAGATTAAAGACTTACAGTAGACTTTAACCTAAAATGGCAACACAGATATAAACTTTTTTTTTTTTTTTTTTAAATAAAATAAAAAATATACAAAAATTCCAAGAATTAGATACAAGTACTTAATAGGAAGCCGGTCAAGTACCACAAGTGGTACGAGAGGAAGACATACAACAGTAAAGAGTGAAGCCTCAATGCCTGTGACACACAGAGGGAGGAGACCAATCAAAAAGTAATGACATGAAGGAATTAGAACACAAAGTACAAGAATTACCCAACAAATATCCAAAAAAAGATACCCTTACTCTCAAGGCTGGATCATTCCATCTTGCAGCTATGGCAGCAAATGGGATCTGAGGAGTTGGGGATGGAATAGAGCATTGTGGGTAGAGGGAGAAGCTGCAGACTAGGATCCGAAGTCTTGTAGATGCGGCCAAGTCGGATCCGAGGAATGGTTCTAGACCCATTTCTGATGAAGAATGAAAAGGATAACATCCGATCCAAATGCTTAGCAGCAGTAGGATTAACTAAAGCTATAGTTTATAGGTCAGGTTTGGGATGAAAGTATAAAAATTTAAAAGACTGAGGAACTTTTTAAAATTTGCATTTTTAAGGGGAAGAAGACTGCCAGAGAAATTACAGGCTGTGAAACACGCATTCTCCAAAGGTTGACAGCAGTACAGGAATGTGTGAAGGCTCTGGAAATTTTATCTGTAACAGCTCACAATGTTTTCTGAGGGACTGAGAAACCTCAGTGTTCTCCCACTGAAAACACTGGCACATTTCGGAAATAGTTTAACCCCCAAAATATAGATCAGATACTGTGCTCTCTTCTGAGTCTGAAGCAAAAGTTTGAGGAGAAAACTCTACATCTGTCCATGCATCCTCATGACCAGATTCAAAATCTTGAAACCCTTCAGGAAAAGAGGCACCCCTTTTTCTTTTACCATAAACCACATTATAAGAAAGATCAAAACCTGAATTAAACCCTGAACCAGACCTAGTAAACTACTCCTGTCTAGAGAAATTTGACGGGGAGTAGATGCATTTGATTTCCTGTTTCTTTTGATAGGAAAAATGGAGCAGCAGCTTCCCAGGGATGGGCATAACTTTGACTATACAGCAAAGTCTTCCTTGTTCCCTTTCCCAGGACTGACAACAGTGGTTCTCTCTTGCTCATTGACAGGACCCCAAAAGTCACAGAGGGCATGGCTAATCCCTGGTCCATAGTGACCGCAGGTGCTACACCAGAAGGATCCAGGGTAAAAGTTGAGTGGTCTGAAAAATCATCTTTGGCAATAGCACAATTACCTACCTGGATGACCCTGCAAAAGGAAGCTGAACATGAAGGAATATCCGTATTATTAATAAAGCCTAGATACTGGGGGTGGCTTCTATAGGATCTGCTGGGATTACCTGGTTAAAGTAATAGAGAGGTTTGGTTTTCCAAAAGACTTGAACTGACTATTAAAATATATGACAAAGTCAGTGGTAAAACCAAAAGTGACAGGAAAGAATCAACTCTTCTAGGAGAACCAGGCGGGGCTGACCACTGTCTCCTCTCTTTTTTGCCTTACACTTGGAAACCCGGCTATAAAAATAAAGAATAAAGGGATCTCAGATAAGAGCAGCTAATTCATCAGGCATTATAATGTACAATATATCTGAAAAGCCCAAAACATAATATCCCAATCTCGTGCATCTCAGGCTACAAAATAAATCCTGGAGAGACCAAAGTTACTATTGCAAACTGCATCCAATTTCTCCATTTAATCCAAGAATCCATGGTTGTGGGGCCATGAAATGATGAAACATGTAGACACAAATAATGGAGCTGGAGCTAATGGTTAGAGAGATATGGGAAGAAACCTCTCAAAGTACTTAAAAAACTTAAAACATTGCTGAAGATGGTGCTACACTTACAGGTTAATATACAAACTAGTAAAATGCTCAGTGTTTCCCTAATGCTATATACAGAGCAGGCCTATATGTACCAAAAGGACAATAAACTACGGGTAAAGCTGCAAACAGAGAAACTGTGAGAGGGGTCAAATAAAACACAAAAACGTATAATGGAAAAAGTTAAATTAATTCTTCTAAATACAGCAAAGTGGCTTATGTCTTCCTAATCTGTAGGGATACTTAAAACCACCCAGCTAAGACTAATCAATATTGCCCAGCTGAAGGCTTGCAGGGCAAAGTTGAAAATCCTGACAAGTATCTAAGGATATAATCACATAATAATGTTATGGTCACAGGTGAATGAGGAGAACCTGGCAGGTATATGCACAGCACTACATATATAAAATAAATACATAGAAAAAGAAAAAAATAATAACACCTTAGAATACATATAATGCAAATAAGAATGCAAGTGAAGGGCTAAGTAAAATATGGCTACAAAGGGGTAAAGAACCCAGATATTGGTAGCATATAAGTTGAGGAGAATTCAAATTAGAATAAGAAAAGAGAAATTCAACCTATAATACGACTTCATTATACAAAAGATTAAAATCTGAACTAAAATGTGGGGAAAAGTGAAAAACACAAGGAAATAAAATATGAGAACTAGTAATTTTTTTTTTAAGAACCAAGATAAATTAATCTATAAATACTAAGTAGGGTTTATAAATTAATGGAGGAAACGTAAAACACTGAAAAAAGATAGGAAAAAGCAAAAGGCAAATAACTACAGATCAAAGGAAAGAGATGTGTGACGCTCCTAAACCTGCAATTAAGTAGAGAAAATCCATATTTGCACTGAGATGCCTAGATGGGTAATCTTATGCAAGAATTAAATTGTAAAATATCTTCCGTTCCCCCATTTAGATAACAAATGCTCGAAGAAGGGAAATGGGGACATACATTCTGGACCTACACAGAACTACAGGAAATTAAATTAGGTTTTCAATTAATGAAGCAACTACTAGGGGATCATTTTATAGTAAGGAAAGATCCTGGGTTTCTTACTTGGGTTTTCAACCAGAAAGAACAAGAACGTAGGTATGTTAAGACCCTTGTTATGTATATTGCCACTGATTTTCATTAAAGTGATTACAAAGAAATGGAAGTCACAAATCCGGCGCCCCCCTTTAGAGAACATAAGGGTTAATAGGAGAAATACAGTCAATGAGAAGTCCAATACATGCAACAAGTGGCTATTCTGCTACTCTGAGACCAATATACACAAGATGATGTACACAATAAATAAAAAGGGACATGGAAACTAAAAGGAGTGGAAGACCAGATGCTGGCTGACAGCAGGGAGCATACGGGGCAACTACAAATGGGAGAACATTTTCTTTATATATTGAAAAATAATTGCCAGAGGTTACACAACACTGAAAAGCAAACAAAAGTGATCTGTATACATTTCAACACACACATTTAAATTCTATTTTTTAAATAATTTAGTTCTTCGTTGATTATAATACCTCAGAATGTAGGTCAGACAATTCATGGCCCTGAAGGCCGGGGTTGCATAATTATATACATTTTCCCAAACAGGTCACTTAATCTGTTTGCCTTGTAACTAGGAAGAGTACTGAAGTCTGAAGCCGTCCTAGCTCCCTTAGTAATTTCCAGAGACACTATCTGGATCTGCAATGTGGTTCCTATACAGAAACTTCCAAGTACTACACATCCATTAAAAATGAATAGATCTCTTAAGGGAGTCAGACACCTTGAATACTATTCCAAAAAGACAACCAACAGGGCACCCTACAAGGAATGAACAGGCCCTACTATTGGAAGCCTAAGACCAGAAGACTCTGATATCTCTTTTGGGAAGCAGAGTTTCCTTGAGACTGCAACTTGAAGTTTCCTCACAAGTGAGAGAATATACTCAAACGATATGATCTCTGGTGTAGAGTCAGGGACCAAAGCTCTTCAAAAGTCAAGCTGGAAGTAGGACTTGATCAGCAGGAAAGATTACGAAAGTGACAACTGCAACAGATCCACACAAACTGCATAAAATTTACCAGTCATTTTATCTGAGGAAAAGCTTGTAGAGAAGTGATGCATAGCATAAGAATAATTTTTTCCAGCACCATTACTAATTGATTTAAAATAATTGTTTAGAACATATAAAATATATACATTTATATAAGATTGAAGAATTTATATTTTTATATTGAAGTGTGTTCTGTGTTATTATTTATATGTATAGCTAACCACATATTAAATTTGCATCAAACTGCATATTAATATATGTAAAAAGAATTTTGTGCAAGGTCACTTTAAATGAAAATTTTTGTCCTTTGTTCAATTGAAATTTTAATTAATTAATTGATTAATTATTTCACATCAAATGGTATAAAATGCATTATTATGATGAATGAGATTGTGATCCTTGAAGGCGAATTGCCGAGGTACCAGATCGTTTGAGTTAATAAAGGAAGACTGGTGAAGTACAGGCTGTTTGGTGTGTATTCTTTACTCGTTGTGAATTTAGTGTGTATTTGGATTATTGAATTTCCAAGCCGTACTTTTACCAGTCGGATTTGATATAATTAGCAGATGTCTGTTCGCAGTGAAGGCTCTGAACGGAGCCATTCTCCTGATGCTATGCTGTTTTTCGACTTTGTAAATGAACGTGAAAGAAAATATAATAATATGGATCCCTGGAATTTGGGGACTAATAATGCTGCTGATGAGCATTTTGCTGAATTGAATAGACTAATGGCAAAGGAGATTGCCTTGTATCTTGACACACGGTTGCTGGAGAAATACATTAGTTTGAACATTACCCCCCATGGTTTGCGCATAGACAAACTGCCAGCTGCACCCTTTCTAGATGAAGAATCCGACTTGCTAGATGAGTGGAAGCAAGTTTCCCTTTCATGTACCTTGGGCTGGCTTCGCGTTTTAGAAAAACGCAATCAGAGATTTCATGAGAAAGTCAAGAATGAGATCTTGTCTTTACAAGATGAACTAACAACTGTATCTAATTATAAAACTCAAATTACGCAGATAAATGAGAAAATTAACAAAATGGAAAATGAAATAGTGGTGAGAAAGTGTAACAAACTAGTACGTGACCTTAGAGATTATGAAACTGGCGTTCTATTCACGTGGCAGCGTGAACAGGGACGCAGTAGGTCAAGGGGCAGGAGTCCAGGTGGCTACCCAAAACGGAGAGGTCCATCTACATCTGCCTCTTCAACAGAACGGAATACTACAAAAAATGTGTCTTTTGCTAGAACTGTGGTGAGCGGTCGAGCTCCTGATAGAGACACAACCACTGATGTTTCAACTTCAGATTCCATTAATGTTGACTTTCAAAATGATAACGTGACTAAGGGAAGGAATGGGAGAAATGGGAGAAAGGGGCGTAATCGCTTCAAATGAATGTTTGTCGAGTAATTCAACCACTTCTGACTTTATGAACTATGATTATGCAACAAATGCACAAAATTGTATTAATTTATCTGATTTGAATTTAAATAATGAAATGCTTAAGGTGCTATGTAAGGGGAGCAAATTTGTTCCCACTGTTTTTCCATCGCTAGCTGACATTTATTTTGATATCAAATCTTTCATTAGAAAGTTATTACTTAGAGTTTACTTTGATAGAGTTTCAAAGTATGAATTTTCTCTTTGTGATTTAAATGAAATTTCTGATGAGCCATGCTATGATTCTGAAATTGATGATAGTTTGTTGAACTTGTCTATTTACAATTATGAAAATGAAGATTGTGATATTGGCGTTGACACAGGTAATGACACTAAAACCAGTTCTACTGTTAGTTTTATAACTGGGTATGGCAAATTAAATATGCCACGTTTTAAGAAAATTAAAAGCAGATTTACACCACATATATATTGTGCCCGCGATTTCCACCTTTCAAAAGATTCTTCTTAAAGAAGTGGAAACAACATACAACATTTTAAAAAAAGAGAAAAAGCAGTTTAATTTGGATAAAGAAGAATGGTTGGCATTGAAACATATTTAAAAAATTGAAAAATAATTATATTTTCAAATGTGCTGACAAAGGTGGAAATTGGGTTGTCTTGGATAAAAAGGGTTATTGTAAGATGGTTTATAATTTACTGTCAAATCAAGATGAATATCATAAGTTGGAAGGTGATCCCATTAAAATTTACAATGAAAGATTACTATTCATGTTGGAAAAAGGTGAACGGTTGGGTTTTTTTACCCAAAATGATGTCAAGAAAATGTATATAAAGTGTCCCACTACACATGTCCTATATGCCTTACCAAAAATACACAAGAATACATTGGAACCCCCAGGTAGACCTATAGTCTCAGGGGTAGGTTCCTTTTTGGAGAATGTGAATATATTTTTGGACTTCCAACTTAAGGCATATTTAAATAGAGTAACTGCCCATATTTCTAATACTCAAGATCTTATTAATGAAGTTGTGAAAATCCCTTGGAATTATAATTATTATTGGGCTACCATTGATGTAAAATCTTTGTACACAAATATTGGGACTATATGGGGACTTGAATCCATACACAACATGTTGGGTGAAGGGCCTAGAACTAACTATTTGATTGGTTTGTTAGAATTTTGTTTGACTCATAGTTATTTTTTGTTTAATAAGGAATATTTCTTACAAGTTAAGGGGACTGCTATGGGTGCAGTATATGCACCATCTTATGCGATTATTTATATGGATTCATTTGAAAAAAAGTTCATCTATCCAACTGAATTCTATAAAAATAATGTAGTTATGTACAGACGCTTTATTGGTGATTTGATTTTTATTTGTAAAGGGGATTTTTTTGAATTTTGTGATTTTTTTTGAGATATTGATTAATAATGAACATAATCTCAATTTTTCTTATGAGGTGAATAGAAACAAAATTAATTTTCTTGATTTAACTTTATTTGAAAAAGAACATAAAATTGAGTTCAGACCATTTAGAAAACAGACTTCAGTGAATATGTTCTTGCATGCAACTAGTATGCATCCCCCACATTTATTGAAAGCGTTACCATATGGGGTGTTTTAAGAGAATATATAACCACACTAGTATAGATTCTGAAATAGATACTGAACTCAATAAAGTATACCTCAAATTAGTAAACAGAGGGTACAATAAAAATCTTTTGTTAAAATGTTGGGACAATGTCATTGGAAGAAAGTCTGTAGAATTTAGTTTTGGAATTAATGAGACAATGAAAATGGATGATTTAAATATAGAAAATGAGAGAATATTTTTTGTTACTAAATTCACAACTTTTTCTAACAAACTTATATCATTAGTTAAAAAATATTGGTACTTGATAAGTGAGGATGATTCTATAGGCCAGTTATTTCCTAAGCCCATTACTTTTTCCTACAAAAGAGGGAAAAACTTAAAAGAAATATTAAATAACAATTTAATGGACTTGGAAAAACCTATTCATGTTAAAATGGGCACCTTTGTTTGTGGTTCCTGTAGTGTATGTGATAGGGTCATAAATGTAAAACTCATAAATAAAGTTAATCATATTCTGAAGCACTATTTTAATTGTAAATCGACTAGTGTTGTATACATATTGGGATGTTCTTGCATTAATACTTGGTATATAGGACAAACAAAAAGAATGGTAAGAGTAAGAATACTGGAACATTTAAAAGACATCAGGAATTCTAATGAATCTAGCCCAGTGGCAAAACATTTTGTTGAAAAGCATGGTGGTTGCAGTAAAACCTTAAAATTCAGTGTTTTGGGGAAACCTTTTGTTCAAAAGGGAGATAATGTAGTGAATAAGTTGTTAGAGTTGGAAACAAGAATGATATTGAAGTTCAATACTTTAAAACCAAATGGTTTAAACCAGAAACTAGGAATATAAACACTTTTTAGCATAAGAATATTTTTTTCTAACACCATTACTAATTGATTTAAAATAATTGTTTAGAACATATAAAATATATACATATATACATTTATATAAGATTGAAGAATTTATATGTTTATATTGAAGTGTGTTCTGTGTTATTATTTATATGTATAGCTAATCACATATTAAATTTGCATCAAACTGCATATTAATATATGTTAAAAGAATTTTGTGCAAGGTCACTTTAAATGAAAATTTTTGTCCTTTGTTCAATTTAAATTTTAATTAATTGATTAATTATTTCACATCAAATGGTATAAAATGCATTACTATGATGAATGAGATTGTGATCCTTGAAGGCGAATTGTCGAGGTACCAGATCGTTTGAGTGAATAAAGGAAGACTGGTGAAGTACAGGCTGTTTGGTGTGTATTCTTTAAGTGATGCAAATACTTTGGGGCAATCATTTGGAACTATTTTAAACGTTGATCAAAATAAGATTTGATATTTCAGGCATTTCATCCATTTTTTTTAACTACCTACTCAATCATTCCATGTTTCAGATATAAAAAACTGTCCAGAAGTCTTAATCAGCAAATAGATTCATTTGGTTGCATTTAATTTATCTCAAATGCCTAAACCAATGTAAATTTTTTCTAGAGATATTTGTCAACAGAGTAATTTTACAACAAAAGTTATGTACACAACAGCAACGTCCATTTTCCAGAGCATACAGGAGAGATGATGCAGGCATAAGGACTGTTCCAAACACACACAATTCCCATCATGCATCACAGATGTTCATACCTTTTCAGATATTCTAATGTAGCATTTTAACTGTTTAAAAAAGGTGGCAGGGTGATGAAAGTAGAACCCAGACCAGATACACTGAAGGTACAGAACAAAGGGAGAGCATGTTATGAAAGACAGACCCTCTCCTTATACATGACAATAAATATACAAATCACATACCTTCTGGGAAGGCACACAGTCTCTGTAACTAGCAGAACAGTCCCAATCTAATCTTCCCAGGTGGGCATCCTCATGGCATGCACCATGGAAAAGGACAGCCCCAAGCAAAGACATGAACTTAAATTTGTCTTGCAGAGGAACTAGAGGGAGGACAAAGTTGCATACATATCACCCAAAGTAGCAAGACAAAAAGAGGGCAGCAGAAATTGTTATATTCCTGTAGAATGGGCTCTTGAAGCAACTATAAAAGAGGTTTGCCATACTTATCATAGCAACATTTTATGCAGTTTGATAAGTACCTGGAAAGGCTGATCTTAGAAACTTTTAGACCAATCCTGGTTTTGTCAAAGAAGTGAACAGTTGGTCTTCTCTGCATATAATCTAGGAGTTATCAACTGAAGTTGCTTGTAAACATCTGTTGAATGATGGCACTCCCATTATTGGAAAAGGTAAGGAAAAAATTAAATAGGTTGATAGCTTGCTTTAGAATTATCTCAGTGGTCAGCATAGATTTTAATCAGGGACTGGTTCTAAACTGCTACCCTACCTCTTTGAAACAATAAGGAAGCAGACTTCACTAAACAAACAGTAACTCAGAAATTATTTTAACTAATGGCTACCAGAAAAAGTCTTTCAGGACATGTACTTCAAGTCCAAGGACATGTGTGGCTTGAATGGTAGAAGAATACGCTTTTCCAGTATGAAGTGTAAATACTATGGAAGACTTGTACCTCAAACCAGGAGGCCCGACATGAACATTTCTTCATAAAAAGCCTTTACAATCCTTAATGGAAGCAAGAAGAAATCTGAAGATGCCAGCCAAGTGGACTTTCATTACAGAGTATCTACAGTACTAATCAAGAATCTCAGAGAAAGTAGTCAACAACTTAAGGGATAGGAGCTGAAAAGGGGTCCAGTCCTTTGACATAAGCCCATACAGAAAAACAAGGCCCTTTTATCCACTCAAGTCTGTCAGGCTAAAGGACTCTTGGAAGAAATAATCTACAGTACTCTGTTAAAAAAAAGAAGTTATGTTCTTACCATAATGTTCCATGTTTGGTGTCCTACATCTCACCTTCCTTCTTGCTGTTTGGGTTCGGAGCTGAACTTGGCTCCGACACGGTCACATACCAAGTCTTTACTGGCTCGAGGCTAACCCCTATCCCAACATGCCTAGTGGTAGCTACTCAGATCTCGTTTGTGATGACTAACTAACCAGGTTAAAAAAAAAAAAAAAAAAAATCAGTTTATCAAACATTACCATAGCAGATAATCCCCTTGTAACAGGAAGGAGGCATAACAAGAGAAGGGACAAAGACTATATCTAAGCAGCTGGAGTGACAGCAGAACCTCCACCAGTGTAGCCAAAAAAAGGAAATCCTCTCAATAATCCAGGAAGAGGGAGGGACGCAAGAAGAAAGGCGAGATGAAAGACAAAAAACATGGAATGTTATGGTAAGAACATAACTTGTTTAGGTTATGTTGTCCCTATCTCACTTTCCTTCTTGCTGTGTGGGACAGCGTCCCCAGCACCTAAATCCTGGGTGGCTCACTGGAAAAAAAAAATTTCAGGACTGTGGAACCAAAGGATGCCCTGTTCTGGGAGGCTACATCCATTTTGTAATAAGTAATGATGGTATGGGGGTTAGCCCATGTTGCTGCCGCACTAGGGTTGCCACCTTTTCAAATGGCCAAAGTGGGACATTTGCAGGACACACATCAGATTTTACAGGCTGACACATACCCACGGTCAGTACAAAGTATAGAACTTTATTTTTTTGCCTAAATAAAAGCTTATTCTTTGTAGCAGTTTAGTTGCTTATTCTGTTTCTTATAACACTTAGGTATTTTAGATACAGAAATAACTATTTTATGTAACTATTACATAAAATATGGGACATAATTATGTCCTACAATCTCAGGACATTTGCAATTTTTAATATTTTTGGTCAGGACACAAATGCCCAAAGACGGACTGTCCCTCGCAAAGTGGGACAGGTGGTAACCCTATGCCGCACAGATAGACTCTAAAGGTAGTCTAGCTTTAAAAGCGATAGAGGTAGCCAAAGACCTAGGTTGAGTGTCCTCCAATCTTTCTTGGGATTTTCATGTTTCGTGATTCATAAATATATGTGATGGTGTTCGAAAGCCACTTTGACAAGGTTACTTTTGAAACCTGAGAACCTTGCTTCTTCTCTGAAAAGGATATAAATAATTGGTCTGATTTTCTAATGTCCTTGGTTCTATATAAATAAAAGCGAAGCTCCCTATGAACATCCAATTGATGGAACTTATACTCTGCCTTGTTGCCATAATTGGGGAAGAAAACAGGAAGTTCAATAGACTGATTCAAACTGTACTCTGAACATACTTTTGGCAAAAAGGGGGTCTATATCGTTTCGAAGACTTAAAATATCAAAGCTGATATGGTCTGCACCATATCAGCGAAAGTGAAAGACGCAATGTTTTAACAGAAATCTCCATAAGGGGCGATTTCCATTTACTGCAATGTAGTGTGAACTCAAAGTTGGTATATTTAAGAGGTGGGGGGGGGGGTGCAGCCCCCCACAAGGAGGGTGCAGGTGTGCTTGCCCCCCTGCTTGCAATGTTTAGTTTTAGTTTTTTCTTTTATGTTCAAAGTTTCAAAATATTGATGATATGGTGCCGACCATATCAGATTTGATATTTTGAAATTTCGATGTGATATAAATGCACAAAAAGGAAGGACTAGTTCTGAGAGAGACTCTTTCTTTGTGGAAAATTAAATAAGGGGGGGGGGTGAATGGAAAGTGCCTGTAACTGTAAAGCCCACCTGGCTGATGTAATGGCAATCAAGAAAAGTGTTTTCCATGACAAAAACTTTAGAGGACAAGAAGAAGGTGGCTCAAAGGGGGGGGGGGGGATTAGAGCTGTAAAACTAAATTTAAATCCCACGGAGGGGGAGGTTCTCTTACTGGGGGTCTTAATAGGGCAGTACCTGGTAAGAAAGCCTTGCAAAGTTTGAGACATGACTTTAGAACCCAAATGTGCTACATGAAAATTGGGAATTGCAGCCAGTTGCACCCGAATCGTAGCTGCCGCTGCTCCTCATTCAAAGGCTTCAGCCAAAAAAATCAAGAATCTTTGAAATAGGTGCAGTAAAGGGATCAATCTCACTCTTTTTTGCCCAATAAGAGAACCTCTTCCATTTACTAGCATAAAGTTTCCTGGTAGTGGGTTTGTGAGAAGAAACCAAAATGTGTTGAACCACAGGGAAGATTTCTGGAAGCCTGGTTAGGACTGGAAGTGGAGAAACCAAGCTTGTCAGATTGAGAGTTTGTATGGAGGGGTAGGGAGCACCAGACTGATGTGTCAGGAGATCTGGAACTCGGTCCAGAATCCAAGGCTCTTCTAGCAGGTGATGTAAAAGGAACAGAAACCATATCTGACGAGGCCAGTAAGGGGCAATAAGGATCAATTTGGAACCCAACAATTTTGCTTTCTGAAGAACTTTAGGAATTGGAGGAAATGGGGGGGGCATAAAGCAGCCCCGGGGGCCAATTATGAACAAGTGCATCCCTGGGTGACTGTCCCAGTGGTGTGACTAGGGCGAAGTACCTGCTGCATTTTTGTTTAGGGGAGTGGCAAAGAGACTGCAGCATGGCCAGCCCCATCTGTGAAAAATCAGATCTGCAATTTCCTGTTTCAGGGACCACTCATGAGGTATAAGTATTGCCCTGCTGAACTTGTCCGCTATCACGTTGGACTTCCCTGAGATGTGCGTCACGATCAGATGATCATGGAGTGAAAAGGAGCCACTGCAGAATTCTCATATGGAAGCACGCCACAGGGACCAGAGTAATTGCTGCCACCATAGATCCCAAGACCTTCAGTACGTACCGTGCCTAAATTCTCTTTTGTCATGAGTACTGAGACTTGTTGATGAATGGTAGAGACCCTTTCTTGAGGAAGCCTCGCTATCATGTCTCTTATATTTAATTCTGCCCCTAAAAATATAATTCACTGACAAGGCAGAGTTTTCGTAATTTATGGTGATGCCTAGTTGTGCACAGGTGTGAATTGTGTGGTCCTGCGCTTTTAATCAGGTGATGCTCAGTGGTGGCAGTAAGGAGCCAATCTTCAAAATACAGAAACATCTGGAATCCTAGATGCCTCAGGTGAGCCATAACTACTGCCATGCATTTGGTGAATAACATGGGGGCTGTGGTGAGACCAAAGGGCAGAGCTCTGAATTGATAATGACTGGCTCCCAGCAGGAAGCGTAGATATATCCTGAATCGCCTGCCCATTTTTATATGGTAGTATACATCCGGGAGATCGACAGAGCGCATCCAATTGTCCTGACCCAAAAAGGGGAGAATGGACTGCAGTCTCACCATCCGGAACTTCACTTTCCTGACTGATTTGTTTAGTCTGCCGAGATCCAAAATGGGCCTTCAGTCCCGTCTTTTTTGGAACTAAAAAGAACCTTGAGTAAGTTCCGGATTCGATTTGGTCTGCGGGGACTTCCTTGATAGCTCTTTTTTGTAGCAACCTTCGTACTTCTAGGTTTGCCTGATCCCGAAGACTGGGTGGAACATTTGGGATCGATTGTTGTGCTCTTTTGGGGGTGTTTGTGAAAATGGAATTTTGTAACCCCTGGATATTACGGACCATACCCATGCATCTTCTGTTATCATATGCCTGGCTTTTGGGTACAGTGATAATCTGCCCACGACTGCCTCCAGAGGTTGACAGCTGGGCATCCCATCGGGGGTGCTGGAAGGGCCTAGCAGAGAAAGTATCCCTGTCACCCTGCTGCAGACTCCCCCTGCCGTGAGACCGGCATCCCCTGTTATTTCCCCCTGTTCCCCTGGGGGACTTTTCTCGATGTGTGTCAGGCAAAGCTCCCTGGGATTTCCGGAACCACATCTTACCACTCTTCCGACCTTTGGGGTAAGGTCTCCAGGAAGTGGAAAAACATACTCCCACGGCAGAGAGAGTCTTGCCATCTCGTTCACACCTGGTAAGAGTCTCTTTTACTTGAGACCTGAACAAAGAAGAGCCATCAAAGGGTGCATTTGTAAAGGGGGACTTGAAGGGCTCTGTAAATTGACATAGGCACATCCAGCAGTGTCTCCACAAAGCAACTCCTGTGCCTGCAGCCCTACTCACTGCTCCCTCAGCTGTAGGATCCTGAAGGGTATCTCCCAACTCCTTGATGAGATCCCTTTGAAGTCTTGTAAAGTGTGATAAGCAGTTCAGCAACCTGAGTGTAAAGACCGCTGATGAAAAAAAGAAGTTATATACTCACCATAACGTTCCATGTTTGTAGTCCATCTTGCCCTTCATGCTTACATATGGGTTCGGAGCCGATCCTCGGCTCCAACTCAGCTGATTACAAAGCTGGAAGTCTCTAAGTTGGCTCATGGCAAGGTAGGTATCCCATAACGCACTAGTAAGAATCCTCAGATCTCATTTGCTGCTGTCTATAAAAGTGATATAAAGTATTTCCCCAAGGAAAAACAAGAAGAATGTCTCCAAAGCTAAGAAAGATGGACATTATCTTGTCTCCAGATCCTCCAAGGATACAAGGATGGGAGTAGGTGGGTGGATTCGTAAGAATGAAGAGCGAGATGGACTACAAACATGTAACGTTTGCCTTCATTCTTACATATGAGACAGCGTCCCTAGCACCTTTTACTCGGTTGGCTCACAGGAATATACTCCTAAGAACCGTGGAACCAAAGGAGGCTCTACCCCTGGAGGCCAAGTCCAATTTGCAAAGAGTAATAAAGGTATGAGGGGAAGCCCAAGTTCCTGCTGCATATATACTGTCCATTGGAATTCTGGCTTGAAAAAGCTGCAGATGTGGATACAGATCTAGTGGAAAGAGCTTTAATTTTTAAACGGGAGTTCATTGCCACTAGCAGAGTAAATAAAAAATAAGCAATTTGAAATCCAGTTTGACAATGTTATCTTGGAGACTGGCATTCCTTTCTCGTCTCGAAAAAAGATATAAATAATTGGTCTGATCTTCTGAACTCTTGTGTTCTATGCTGAAAGAACCTTAACTGTCTGTGTACATCAAGTTGATGAAACTTGTATTCCACTTTGTTTGCATGATTTGGAAAAAAGACTGGCAGCTCAATAGTTTGATTAATATTTGATTGTGAACAAATCTTGGGGACGAAGGAAGGGTTACTGCGAAGGGAAACTCCGTCTCTGAAATATCAAGTAAGGAGGTTTGAATGAGTGCACTTGCAGCGCTGACACTCTTCTGGTGGATGTAATGGCTACCAGAAAAATGGTCTTCCATGATAGGAGCTTTAAATCACACGTATGTGAAGGTTCAAAAGGCAGGGAGGCAAGTTTCTAAATAAAAAAATTTAGATCCCAGGGAGATACAAGTTCTTAAAAAGGAGGTCTTGGTAAGGTAGTGCCTTTTAAAAAAGATTTACACAATCTGTGAGCCATAAGATTAGGTTCATGTTGTCCCACATGAAAATTGGAGATAGCTGCTAAGTGAACTTTCATTGTAGCAGCAGCTGATCCAGGATAAAAAACTTTGGTTAGAAATTCTAACACTAAAGAGATGGAGACTGTGTATGGATCTATGTTCCTAGCTTGTGCCTAGAGAGAAAATCTTTTCCATTTGCTAGCATACAATTTTCTCGTAGAAGGTTTATGAGAGGACATCAGGATATGTGTAACCGCAGGGGAGAAATCATGAAGCCTGACAAGGGATGGAAGTGGAACAGCCACACCGTCAAGTTGAGGGTGTGGAGACAGGAATGGAACGTGCCCGACATACGTGTCAGAAGGTCTAGTACTGGGTCCAGAGTCCATGGATTGTCCAGAAGAAGAGGCCCTAGAAAGGGGAACCAAATCTGACGAGGCCAGTAAGGAGTGATGAGAATCATTCTGCTTCCCAAATTCTTTGCTTTCTGGATCACTTTCGATATTAGCGGAAAGGGAGGAAAAGCATAAAGAAGTCCCGAGGGCCAACTGTGGACAAGTGCGTCTCTCGGTGTGTGTCCCGGGGGGGGGGGTAAGGATGAAGTAGCTGCTGCATTTGGTGTTCAATAGGGTGGTAAACAGATCGCAGCAAAGCTGTCCCCATTTGCAGAAAATCTGTTCCGCGACTTTCTGATTCAGAGACCACTTTTGAGGCATCAAGATTGCCCTGCTGAGCTTGTCGGCTATCACACTGGTTCTTCCCGGGATATGCATTGCAACTAGAAAGCGTTGGGAAGATATTGCCCACTGCTGTCCCCATTTGCAGAAAATCTGTTCCGTGACTTTCTGATTCAGAGACCACTCTTGAGGCATCAAGATTGCCCTGCTGAGCTTGTCAGCTATCACACTGGTTCTTCCCGGGATATGCATTGCAACTAGAAAGCGTTGGGAAGATATTGCCCACTACCAAACACGTAAAGCCTTTTGACATAGGGGATAGGATCTGGTTCCCCCTCGTTTGTTTATATACCATACCACTGACATATTGTCTGATTGGATTGCTACTGTCCCTAGAGGAAGAAAGTCGTGAAGTGGTTGCAACACTAGTAGCACTGCTCTCATCTCTAGAACACTGATATGCAGGTGAGCCTCGTGTTCTTGCCATGTGCCTTGGACTGTCCAACCTAGATAAAGCCCCCCCCCCTTATCTGGGAGGCATTCGTGGTCACAGTAGCAACAGGTTGGCGAGAAATGAATGGTCTCCCCATCATTAGCTGAATGGACTGGATCTACCAATGAAGGTCCTTTTTAAAAGATTATGTTATTAAAATGGGATGAGACAGAGGCAGTTGCTGAAGAGACCACTGGGAAAAGAGTAGCCACTGTAGAATTCTCATATGTAGTCTGGCTAGCGGAACTAGAATTATAGTAGAGGCCATGGTCCCTAGAAGTTTGAGCACAGTCTTCACTTTGACCTTGTGTTGGGGAAGCAGGCTATATATTTGTTGTCTTAGATTTTGCACTCTGTCTGCAGGAAGGCGAGGCATCTATGCGACTGTCTATTTCTGCACCTATAAAAAAGTCACATATTGAGAGGGCAACAAGACAGACTTTTCCCAATTTATAGTAATGCCTAGCTGTGTGCAGACTCGGATGGTTGAATCCCTGGCTTGTAGAAGTAGGTGCCTGGTGGTGGCAGTCAGGAGCCAGTCGACCAGGTATGGAACCACTTGGAATCCAAGAAGTCTCAAGATAGCCGTTACTATCGCCATGCATTTGGTGAATACCCGGGGGGGCTGTGGTGAGACCAAAGGGCAGAGCACGAAATTGGTAATAACTGGCTCCCAGCCGGAAGCGTAAATGACTCCTTGATGCTCTGTCCATTTTTATGTGGTAGTACACATCTTGGAGGTCTATGGAGCACAACCAATTGTCATTCCCTAACAAAGGGAGTCTAGACTGCATTGTTACCATTCGAAACCTGGACTTCTTCACCGATTCGTTTAACTTGCTGAGGTCCAAGATGGGCCTCCAGTCCCCTGTTCATTTTGGCACTAAAAAAAAAAAATGGAGTAAGTTCTGAATCCTATCTGGTCTGCGGGGACTGTTTGGATGACTCTTTTGAAGCAACCTTTGGACTTCTATAGTTGCTTGATCCCTGTGATTGGGTGGAACATCTGGAATTCTCTTAGTTAGCTGAGGTGGGAAAGAGAAGGGTATGAAGTATCCCCCGAAAATTATTCTTTGTACCCACTTGTCTTGTGTGAGGTCATGGCAGGCTTCTGGGTACAGAGAAGAACAGTCTGGCCCCACTCCAGGAATGCTGATAGGAATGTCCACGAAAGGAATCGCAGTCACCCTGGTTTTGTGGACCCTCCTGCCTCTAGGACGACATCTACCACTATTTCCTCCTCCTGTGCGTCTGGGAAAAATCTCTGAGATTTCTTGAACCACATTCTTCCACCTCACTGACCTTTAGATTATGGTCTAGAAGGGGAAGAAAAACATACTCCCATGGCAGAGAGAGTCTTCCCTTCCTGCTCGCATCTGGTGAATGTGTCTTTTACCTTTGGTCCAAACAGAGGAACCGTCAAAGGGGGCATTGGTAAATGTAGATTTGAAGGGCTCCTCAAAGTTACATAAGCGCATCCAGGAGCGTCTCCTAAGGGAAACTCCTGAACCCGCTGCCCTGCTCGCTCCATCTGCAGCGAAAGATATCAGCCTCATGGAGGAGTTAACAATAGAGTTTAAGGTGGACAACTGAATAGTAACCTACTCAGGGACTCTTTCAGTTAAAGTACCTTAGAGAGCATCTCCTAGCTCTTTTAGGAGATCACTTTGAAGCCTAGTGAACTGGGTGAGGTAATTCAGCGATCTGAGTGTAAAAGCCGCTGAAGAACAAAACGCTTCCCGTATCTGTCCATCGTTCAAGACTCTTTGGTTGGTGGGTGGACAGATGAGGAAGTTTCTGCTAGCTCCTTCTTTGGGGCTGCTGCCACCACCATGGCATCTACAGACACACTTTTGGTCAGACACTTTTTCCTTAGGAGCCGAAACAAATTTGTTTGACCTTCTGGGGACTGATTCCACGGCGTCAGGAGTTTCCCACAACTTTTGACTCACGAAATCTAACAGCTCATCAAAAGGTGGAGACACCCAAGAGGCTGAAAGTGGAGACCCTAAAGCCTTCAGGTACACTGACTCCTCATCAGAAGGGGTGGCGGAGGGCCAGCGGCCTCTCTGTTTCAGGATCTCTAGGATACCTACGAAAGAGATATAATCAGAGAACGACCTAGGGGACCCACCTGACTCCTCAAGGTCAGTGTCAGAGGTGACTGACTCATCAAGGGAGTCTATGTGCTTCATCTTGCAAGTTCACTTCTGAGGAGTCTCCTCAAAAGGGTATGCTGGGGGAGGTCTCGGAAGATGGGGGCCACTCAAGGAGAGCTCTTGAGGCTGCGGGTCTCTGCTGTCAAAAGAGAGAGAGAAATGGTGCCGAGAGAGAGGTCAGAGCTTGAGGGGGAAGATCACTGGTACCCTTGTGTAGAGCTGAAGATCTAGACAGCAAGCTCCTCATCATCTCGAAGGCAGATCTCTCCGGCTCCAAGGACACCACTGGTTTTGAGGAAGCAGAAGTAGCTCCAGGCTCCAGAATGATCGGCTCAGAGACAAATGTAGGATCCGAGCTCAACAGAGGCGGCACACCAAGAGGTAGGCTTGGAACTGAAGTTGTTCAGGTCTTAGCTTCCCCATCAGGGCCGACTGGTGAGCTTCGGCTCCTAGACACCAGGGATGGCACCGAGGGTGTCGGAGCAGAACTCTGCTCCAACACAGACAGCTGGGGTGCTGGAAACTATAGTTGTGTACACTTACCATAAATGTAGATGTTAGAGTGTATTCACTGTTGCAGTCATCACACTTGGGTTATCTGCCTGCAGGTAAGCCCTCAGTCAGCCCAAATACCAGAGTCTTGGGATTTCTGTGTTGGTTGCTGTTGCTTCTTCCATGACGTCAGGTCATCATGGGTATAAAACACGCAACCAATGCCATTACATCAGTTTTTCTTGCCCCAGATGTAGGAGCCTCCAAAATAGGAAGCTGTTACTTGGTGTGGAACACCTCCAGTAGAAAGTAAATACCCCTGCCATAAAAGATGGCCATAAAGAGGAAAGGTAAAAAGGAAAAAGAAAAAGTACAGTTGTGTACCCTTACCATAAAGGTAGATGTTGGAGTGTACTCACTGTTGTAGTCATCACATTTGGGTTATCTGCCTGCATGTAGCCCTCAGCCGGCCTGAATACCAGAGTCTTCGGATTTCTGCGTCAAATGCAGGTGTCCCCACAACCAGTAGCAATTATATGGTAAGGTACACCCCATCAAAAAGCAAATACATCAGAAAAAATAAATATACCAAACAAGAAGGAAAGGCAGAGACAAGAGAAGTCAGGGGGCTGGAGGGAGGGTAACCAGGACTGCAAAAGTGAATACACTCAAACATCTACATTTATGGTAAGTGTACACAAAGTACAGTTTTGTACCTACCATAAATGTAGATGTCCGAGAGGTACGCATCTGCAGTCCTAACAAATGGGTTGTCCTGCCTCAGGCAGCCCTTCGGTCGGCCGGATTCCAAAGTCTGGGTCTGGCCTCGGCTGATGTCGCACTTCACCCGACGTCATAGCTGCTGTCAATTGGGTATAAAGGCATCAGCCGACGCCATTTTCCTCAGTGTTTCTTGCCCCAGATGCCAGGTGCCCTCTAGGAAGGCTAAATTTGGATAAATGCAAATGATTCCAAACAGTAGAGAGCAAATAAAAAGAAACAGGTATATATATATATATATATACAAACAAATACACCATAATAGATTCCCCCAGCTAGCTACAAGATGGGCAAATACCCTAGGAGTACCACAGAGGGGAAGGAGGGAGGGTAATCCTGACTGCAGATGCATAACTCTCGGACATCTACATTTATGGTAGGTACAAAACTGTACTATGTCCTTCAAGGATGCATCTGCAGTCCTAACAAATGGGTAGAATACCATAGCCAAACTGGGGGAGGAGGCACTAAGATGATTATGGTGTAGTTAAGATCCCTTGCAAAACAGCAGTGGCAAAACCTGCTCGGGATCTGGAGTATAAAGGTAGATTATAATGCTTGGCAAATGTATGCACGGAGCTCCAAGTAGCAGCCTCTAAAATGTCTTTGGTAGCCACTCCTCGTAAAAAGCTGTAGTAGTGGCTGTAGCCCTTGTGGAGTGAGGTCTGATGTTTTCTGGAGTTGTCTTTCCATGAAAAGAGTAACAAAATCTAATGCAATTTCCTATCCATTTTGAGATTGTCTGTTTTGAAATTGCTTTTCCTTCCATTCCTGTTGCATATGCTACCAGAAGCTGGTCAGTTTTTCTATTGTTCTTGGTTCTGTCCAGGTAGTAGCGCAATTGCCTGTGCACATCCAAGGTATGCAGTAGCCTTTCCCCCCTGTTCTGTGGGTTGGGGAAGAATGCTGGTAGGTGGAATGCTTGGTTTAATGATACCCTGGAGACCACCTTTGGCATAAAAGTAGGATTAGTTCTGCTTAAGATGTCTGCTAGTATATTTTCTTTTCCTGGCACAAATATGGCCTGGAGCTGAATGTTGAGGTTCAGGGCCACATTCCAGAGGTCCATTGCCATCCGGCATAGAGGATACGAGTGTGTGCCTCCCTGTTTGTTGATATACCACATTACTGTGGTGTTGTCCGTCCTTATCAGCAAATGACCCTGTTGAAGAAACGGTCTGAATGTCTGAATTGCCTGCTTTACTGCCAGCATCTCTTTTTGATTTATGTGTAGGTTCAGCTGGTCTTGTGTCCATAAGCCTTGTATGCACTTGTCCACCATGTGTGCCCCCCAACCGAGGTCTGAGGCGTCTGTGGTGATAGTCTGGCTTGGGTGAGGGCTGTGGAACGGCGGTCCTTTGTTCAATTGACAGGCCTTAGCCCACCAGTGGAATTCTTGCTTCAGGCATGGAATTATTGGAATTTGGGCTTCTAGGCTGTGCTTGTGCTGAGACCATAAATTCCTTAGGTACCATTGCAACTTCCTCATATGTAGTCTGGCATGTGGAATCAATATTATGCAGGATGCCATGTAACCCAGGGCTTGCAGGACTTTCCTTGCTGTGAGCTGGTTCTGCGTTGTTAATGCCATGAAATAGAGTGGTAGTTGCTTTTGCTTTTCTGCTGTGAGGAATGCCATTTGGTTTGATGTGTCCAGTTCTGCACCCAAGAAAGTTATCCTTTGGGATGGTATCAGCCTTGACTTTTTTATGTTGACTGTGTATCCCAGGGCTTGCAATAGGTGAATAACCTTTCTCAAATCTTTTGTTAATTTGTTTTTGTTGTCCACTTGTAACAGGCAGTCGTCCAGGTATGGATAAATTTGAATTCCCTGAAGCCTGCAATGAGCAATTACTGATGCCAGGCATTTCGTGAATACTCTGGGCGCAGTAGATAAGCCAAAAGGCAATGCTGAGAATTGATAATGCTCTGATCCTGCAAGAAATCTGAGGTATCTTCTGCAATTTGGTCGTATGGGGACGTGCAGGTATGCCTCCTTGAGATCTAGAGTTACCAGCCAAGACTCCTTGCCCAGCATGGGAAGAAGTTGCTGTAGGGTCAGCATCTTGAATTTTGGAACAATGAGATATGTGTTCAGAGCGGACAGGTCGAGAATAGGTCTCCATTGGTTTTCCTTTCTTGGTACCAGGAAAAGTCTGGAGTAAAATCCTTGCCCTTGTTCCATAGACGGCACCTTTTCTATAGCTCTCATCCTTAATAAGTGGTCTATTTGTTCTAGAGCGTTTGTCTTTTGGTTTGGTGGTAGGTTTGGCATTCCTCTCTTCCTTGGTAGAGTATGGAAGTGAAACCTGTAACCTTTGTCTATTGTCTGTAAAATCCATTTGTCTCCTGTAATGTAATGCCAGTTTACTGAAAATAAGGCTAGCTTTCCGCCTAAGGGTGCTTCTAGTTGTTCCCTGGTAGGCGGCATCAGAGCCAAGTCACTGTGATTGTCCTGTGGAAGTGGCAGTGGCTGGATCTGTGGCAGTACTTCTCTGGTTGTTAGGCTGCCACTGACGTCCCCTGTAGGCACCTCTGGATTGACCTCTGCCTCTTGGGCGCCTATTTCTGCCTCTCTGTGCTCTGGTGGTGTCTGGAAAGGACCAGTTCTTAGAAGGCCAATTCCTACTAAACCTCGGAGGCTGCACCTGTAAGAAATCCTTGACTGTTTGGACAGATTTTGCTTTTTCTTCCACCTTCTTTAACACTTGCTGTGCAGGGGAGCCAAACAAACTGTGTTTTTCCATGGGAGCATCTAGGAGCTTTGACTTTACGTGGTCTGGTAAGGATTGCTCTTTTAACCATGCATGCCTTCTGATCACTGTACCAGTCATAGCTGATCTGAAGGAAGCCTCCAGTGCATCACAGCCGCATTTTAAGGAATGATTACTGACCTGCTGAGTGTTATGTACCAAATCCTGAAGGGACTTATGGTCTAAAGGTTCAGGAGAGGACAGTTTTTTAGTTATCTGGTCTAACAAAAATTCCTGACACTGAATCATGTGGAATTGACAGTTTAAGGCCCTAGCCGAAAGAGTAGCAGAAGTATAAACTTTTTTACCCCATCTCTCTAATGCCCTAGATTCTCTCTCAGAGGGGAGGGTTTTTTTTGGCAGAGGCAGCTGCTACAGCTTTGGGGCCCTGTGAAATAGTTTCAGGATCTGCAATAGGAGCCTTATACAAGTGATAATGTGTGTCCGGAACCCTGTAGTATCTGTCGGGCTTAGCAGGGGCCGGGGGAAGAGAGTCAGGGGCAGTACAAGCATCATTAAATGCATCATCCACAACTGTAAGTACTGGAGGAATGGCTAAAGGCCTATGCTGTGGCAAATGTAAAAAGGTCCTAAGCCTTTTCCTAGAATCTAAAAAATCCTGGCCCTGCCATTGAAATTGTTCTCTCATAGCATGCAAGGTTTCCCCAAAAGAAAATTCCTCAGGAGGAGAGGCAGAAGGAATGGAGTCTTCTGCGTCAGAGTCCTCATATGGAGAATAAGGGCCTTCTGGAGGATTAGAGTTTTCTGAATCGTCAGAGGAATAATCTGTTGAAAGTGGCTCAGGGGGCTCTGCTCTAGGCCTCTTCTCTGGAGGGGGATGAGAGGCCCTGTCAGGGTGAGGTTGGGATCCCCTGATCAAAGAAATGAGATCCTCTGCCAGGCTAAGCATTTGAGTACTAGAGCTAGGCCTGTGTGAGGGGGTTTTAGCAGGCACGGCCTTAGAAGATTTAGCTGCTGCTTTAGCCCTAGAAAAAGCCTTAATTGACATGGATGCAGGAGGCCTAGCAGCTCCACGTGCAGGAGTAGATATGTCTAAGGGAATAGTATCTGATAAATCCTGAGGACCTGCAAGAGCAGGTGGAAATTCAGTAGCAGATTCAGCCATGCTGAATAAGGCCTCGGTAGGAGGCATGCTTTCGGCCGAAGGAAGAACCGAGGACTCTGTTTCAGCTGAAACAGAGACACTCGCGGTTGGCTTAACCGCGGTTTTGGCCGAAACCGCGGACCGCGAGTGTCGGTCCTTTTCCTTACGCTTTTTAGCTAATTGTGAAGTCGGATTCTCCGACGGCATGTTGTAAGCAAAAGCGGAGCCGAAAAACTCCTCTGCAAACTCCGACCGACGTCTAAGTGTCCGTCAGTTGAAGGAAGCACAGGCTAGACAAGCTCCTACGTCGTGGTCTGGGCCTAAGCAAGGAAGGCAGTAAGAGTGGAAATCCTTATGAGGTATTTGTTTCCCACAAGTTAAACAGTTATTCACTTTTTCTGACATCGGCTGAGGCAAGAAAGAGTCCCCAACGGGGTACTTAGCTTTTTAGAAGTCTTCGGTAGTAGTAATCTCTGGTTCTGACCGACCGGCACTTGCGAACAGCTTCTGCTTCGGGCGCCACGCGGCAAGAAAGACTGGGGAAAATGGCGTCGGCTGATGCCTTTATACCCAATTGACAGCAGCTATGACATCGGGTGAAGTGCGACATCAGCCGAGGCCAGACCCAGACTTTGGAATCCGGCCGACCGAAGGGCTGCCTGAGGCAGGACAACCCATTTGTTAGGACTGCAGATGCATCCTTGAAGGACATCTGTACTATGTTCATCATGTTTCACTGTTGCAGTCATCACATTTGGGTTGATTCCCAAAGCTAAGGAAGGGAGGAGGAAGTTAATGAGCATTACAGCCAGCTATTAAGCCCTGCAAGAATGCGGTAGCAAATCCAGCTCTGGATTTAGAAAAGATAGGCATGTGGTAATACTTGGTGAAGGTATGTACAGAGCTCCGGGTAGCAACTTCTAGGATGTCCCTGGTAGGGACTGCTCTGAGAAAAGCCGCAGAGGTAGATGCAGCCCTGGTGGAATGGGATCTTATCCCCTGTGGGGTAGGTTTTGCATGGTGCTTGTAGCAGAAATGAATGCAATGGGCTATCCATTTGGAAATGGTTTGCTTTGAAATGGACTTCCCCTCTGCCCCTGCAGCAAAGCCAACTAGCAGCTGTTCAGATTTTCTGAGAGGCTTAGTCCTGTCCAAATAAAATCTAAGTTGTCTGTGCACGTCCAGAGAGTGCAGTATTCGTTCCCCTTTGTTTTGTGGATTAAGGGAAAAAAGTAGGCAAATGAATGGACTGATTTAGGGCCACGCTAGACACCACCTTGGGCATAAAGGAAGGATTTGTCCTGTGGGAAACCTTGTCCGCATGGAAGATAATGAAGAGTTCCACTGCCATGGGGGCCTGTAATTCAGACACTCTTCTTGCTGAAGTGATGGCTAGAAGGAAGGCTGTTTTCCAAGAAAGAAATTTCAACTCTACTGTTGCAGCTGGCTCAAAGGGGGGAAAGAGTGACCTTTTCCAATACAAAGTTAAGGTCCCAGGCTGGAGTGGGAGCTCCCCTTGGGGGGGGGGGGTCTTAAATTTTTGGCCCCTCTAAGGAATTGTTTTACCAAGGGGTGAGAGAAGAGGGGTGGTTCAGTATTATAATGTGCTGAAATGGCAGAGGCATGAATTTTAACTGACGAGAAGGATAGGCCCTTGTGGAGCATTACTGTTAAGTACTTCAGAATATGAGGCAAGCTGGGCACCGTTGTGCCCACCCCCTGATCCTGGCTCCAGGAACAGTATCTTTTCCACTTTTCAGCACAGGATTTTCTAGTACCAGGCCTCCTTGCCTCCAGAATGACATCTAACACCTGCTTACTGAGGGGATGCTAGAGGAGAGCTCAAGGAATTAGCCAGGCTGCAAGGTTCAGGGTTTGAAGCAGTGTGTGCAGAATCTGGCCAGTCTACTGCGACAGCAGGGAAGGAGTCTGAAGCAGGTGCCATGGTTGCAGCAGTGTCATACTGCGCAAGAGGGGGTACCACTGCTAGCATGGCCAGTCTGGTACAATCAGTATTGTCCTTGGCTTGTCCTGTTTGATCTTTATTAGAACCTTCTAGAGGAGAGGCAGAGGGGGAAAGGCATAAACTGAGAGGCTTTCCCAGGTAAAGGACAGGGCATCAACTTTCCAAGCCTTGACTGCGGGGAGTTCTTGTGCAGAATTTGTTCAATTGGTAGTTCTGAGGGGAGGCAAACAGGTCTACCTCTGGAGTCCCCCATTTCTTCCTCAAGAGGTTGAATATTTTGGGTTCTAGTTTCCATTCGTGTGGGTCCATGAGATTTCTGCTTAAGTTGTTTGCCAGTGAATATAGTTTGCCTGGCAGGAATTGAGCTTGTAGATGTACTTGGTAGCTCAAGGCTGTGTTCCACAGTGCCATGGATAGTCTGCAAAGAGGGTACGAGTGGGTTCCCCCCTGCTTATGTAACACATAACTGTGGTGTTGTCTGTCTTTACCAATAGTTGTCCTGGAAGAATACGGTCTTTCAAGGCTGTCTGAGCATTCTGTACAGCTAACATTTCTTTTTGATTGATATGCAGGTGCATCGGTCTCAGGTTCCATTTGCCCTGAATGCACTGCCCTGCCATGTAAGCCCCGCAAACATAGCCTGATGCATCTGTTGTTAGGGTTTGGGCAGCAGGGAGTAGAGTGAAAGGGTGTCCCTTGTTGTGGTAGCAGGCCTCTGCCCACCAAAGGAACTCTTGTCTTCATACAAGGAATGATAGAAATCATTGTTTCCAGGTCCTGAGAATGTTGACACCACAGGCTTTTTAGATACCACTGGAGTTTCCTCATATGCAGTCTTGCATATGGAATTAGTAGAATGCAAGAGGCCAGTATTTTCTTTGCAGATAGCTGGGGTTTTGTGGCCAATAGTTTGAAGTAGGTTGTCAAATAAACATGTTTCTCCGGAGTAAGGAATGCCATCTGGGAATTTGTGTTCAAGCTTGCTCCCAGGAATACAATCTGTCGGCAGGGTACTAGGTGAGATTTCTTTTCCTTGATAGTGTACCCCAGTGAGGTTAGAAGTTTCTTTACGAATGCCGGGTGTTGTAATAGCAAGTCCTGGCTTTCTGCCTGAATCAGACAATTGTCCAAGTATGGGTAAATTTGAATATTTCTCTGCCTGGAATGCAATGGCTGGAGCTAGAAACTTTGTGAATACCCTGGGCACAGTAGATAAGCCAAAGGGAAGTGCAGAGAACTGATAGTACATAGAACCTGCCCTGAAGCGTAGGTATTTCTTGCAAGATTCCATTACTGGGATGTGCAGGTAAGCTTCTTTTAAGTCTAGGGTTGCCAGCAAGGCATCCTTGGCTAGCATAGGAAGAAGCTGTTGAAGAGTTAGCATTCTGAATTTTGAAACTACCAGAAAGGAGTTGAGAATAGAGAGGTCCAGGATAGGATGCCAGGAGTTGTGTTTTCTGGGTACCAGAAAAAAGTCTTGAATAAAAACCTTGTCCCCTTTGTTCTGCTGGGACAGGTTGAATAGCCCTGATAATGAGAAGACAAAGAACCTGCTGTTGGGCCTCTGCCCATTGATTTGGGGGTAGGTCTAGCCAACCATTTGGGGTTGGTAGTGTGTGGAAGTGGAATCTGTATCCTTGGGAAACTATGTTCAAAACCCATTTGTCCTGGGTAATGAGTTCCCAGTTTTTTGCATGCAGGGCGAGCTTTCCTCCTAAGGGAGCAGGTAGCTGAGCAGGGCTTGTAAGGGTTAAGGTTAAGTCATTGTGCCATTTTTCCGTAGGGGGATGGCTTACTATTCCCTGCTTTGGAAGTGGGAGCCCCCCCCTCGCCCCACTGCTTAGGTCTGTGCGTAGCCTGAGACTGTAGCCTAGGTGGTCTGCTGTTCCTGGGTTTGGACTGAGAAGGCCTGGAAGAGACTGGAAAGGCCAAGTTCTTTGAAGGCCAATGCCTACTAAATCTGGGAGGCTGTACTTGTAGGAAATCTTTAACAGTTTGCAGAGATTTAGCGTTTTCTTCCATCCTTTTGAGGACGACTTCTGCTTTGTTGCCAAAAAGGCGGTCTTGGTTTAAGGGAGCATCCAGTAATTTAGCTTTAACATGATCTGGCAAGTTTTGTTCCTTAAGCCAAGCATGCCTTCTAAGTACAGACCCAGTGATAGCAGCCCTGAAGATGCTTCTAAAGCATCAAAACCACACTGCAAAGTATGTTTACCAACTTGTTCTGCAGAATGCATTAAATCTTGCAATTCTTTGTGTTCAGCACAGTCAGGAATCAACATCATTTTCTGTTTAAGTAGTCCCATAATATGCTGCTGATACTTTAACATATGAAACTGGCAATTTAAAGCCCTAATGGCCAAAGTAGCAGAAGTGTATACCTTCTTACACCATCTGTCTAAGGCTCTAGAATCTCTATCAGAAGGGGTAAGATTTTTGGCAGCAGTAGCCTTAATGCCTTTTGGTCCTTGGGAAATGGTCTCTGGATCCGCAGGAGAAACTTGTGAGAGTCAGGTATTCTGTAGTACCGATCAGGTTTTCTGTGAGCGGGAGGTAAAGTGTCTGGGGTAAGGCAAGATTCCAATAAAGCATCTACAATGTCCAGAACAGGAGGGATACCTAAAGGCCTGTGTTGAGACAGGAGTAATAATTCCCCAAGTCTCTTTTTGGACTCAGAGTAATCCTGGCTTTCTCAGTGGAAATGCTCCCTAAGAGTATGCAAGGTTTCACCGAAAGAAAGATCTTTTGGAGAGGAAGAAGAGGGAATGAAATCTTCTGCATCAGAATCCTTATAAGTAGATAAGGGCAAATCCTGGTAATCACAAGGGGCAGAAATATCAGATTCCTGATCAGAAGAATCGGAAAGAAATTCAGTTCTAGGTCTCCAAGAAGGGGAGGGCTGGCTTCCCCTAATTAAGGTAATAAGGTCTTCAGCATTCTAAGCATTTGTTTTTGAAAAATATGGGCCTGAGCCTGCAGTTTGATCATCGGTTTTCTAGGCGCAGTGCGAGTTTTTGGCCTGAGGGATTCGGAACTTCTGGATGGAAACAATGGCGTCCGTTTAATATGAATGTCTGTAGGTCTGAATACACCCTCAGAAGCCGGTGCCTGCACAGCGGCTCCGGACCCACCCAAGGTAGAGACATCCACAGGTTCCACAGTTGAAGAAGCATCTCGCGGCATACCGAACTCCGAATGGGTCCCAGTAGAGGCCTGCGAATCTGAAGTAGCGGGTATCGGGGGCTGCAAAAGTGCCTCACTGAGTACCAGCGGACTGGCGACTAGCTTAACAGAAGCGTCGTCTGCAGTTTTGGATCTATGCCGTCTCTGTCTTTATCCTTACGTTTTTTCGGAAGATCAGTAGTCGGATGGCTTAACGAATCCATTTCGGAGTACTGAGAGTACAAAAGTAATTGGCTGCAAAAATAGCCTGACGACTAACAGTTCGGGGGTTGAACAAGGCACAAAACTGACAGCGAGGGACGTCGTGGTCTGGGCCTAAACAGGGGATGCAGTACGAATGAAAACCTCTGAGGTATTTGCTTTCCACAGGCAAGACAAATGTTAACTTTTACTGACATCGGTTGGAGCAAGAAAAAGGATCCCCAACGGGGTACTTATCTTTTTTGAAGACTTCGGGTCTGAAACTCGAAAATGAAAATTTCAGAAGACGGCAGAACTGCTTCTGCTTTGGGCACCGCACGGCAATAAAGACTGATGTAATGGCGTCGGCTGCACATTTTATACCCCTGACGACCTGACGTCATGGAAGAAGACACAGCATCCGATGCAGAAATCTGAAGACTCTGGTATTCAGGCTGGCTGAGGGCTACCTGCAGGCAGATAACCCAAATGTGATGACTGCAACAGTGAAACATGAACATCCAAGGGCATGGAGGGAGACTGCAAAAGTGATGTTACTCAAACATCTACATTTATGGTAAGTGTATACAACTGTACTATGTTCTTTGTGTTTCACTGTTGCAGTCATCACACTTGGGTTGATTCCCAAGCTGAGGAAGGGTGGAGGCAGTTATGACTGGCTAGCAGGCCTTGTAAGACTGATGTAGCAAATCCAGCTCTGGATTTAGAAAAAAACAGTCAAGTGGTAATGCTTGGTGAAGGTGTGTACAGAACTCCAGGTTGCAGCTTCCAGGATGTCCCTGGTACGGACTCCCCTGAGAAATGCTGTAGAGATTGAAGTAGCTCTAGTGGAATGAGTTCTGATCCCCAGAGGAGTAGGTTTTCCATGGTGCTTGTAGCAGAAATGGATGCAGTGTGCTATCCATTTGGAAATGGTTTGCTTTGAAAAGGCCCTGCCCTCTGCCCCTGTAGCAAAGCTGACTAGCAGCTGGTCAGATTTTCTGAAAGGCTTAGTCCTGTCAAGGTAGAACCTGAGCTGTCTGTGCACGTCTAAGGAGTGCAGGATCCTTTCCCCTTTATTCTGAGGATTAGGGAAAAAGGTTGGCAAATGGATAGATTGGTTTAAAGCCACACTGGATACTACCTTGGGCATAAAGGAATGGTTAGTCCTGAGGGAAACCCTGTCAGCATGGAAAATAATGAAGGGGCTCCACCACCATTAGTGCCTGTAACTCAGACACTCTTCTTGCTGAAGTAATAGCCAATAGTAAGGCTGCTTTCCAAGACAGAAATTTTAACTCTGCTGAAGCAGCAGGTTCAAAGGGGGGGGGGGTGTAAGCATATCCAGTACAAAGTTAAGGTCCCAGGTCGGGGTGGGAGCTCTCCTAGGGGGGTCTTAAATTGTTAGCTCTTCTCAGGAACTGTTTGATGAGAGGGTGAGAAAAGAGAGGAAGCTCAGTATTGTAATGAGCTGAGATGGCAGAGGCATGAATCTTAATGGATGAGAAGGACAAGCCTCTGTGGAGCAGCTCTGCTAGGTAATCAAGGATTTGAGGCAAGTTGTGCACAGCTGTGTCCTTTCCTTGAGACAGACTCCAAAAACAATATCTTTTCCACTTTTCAGCATAGGATTTCCTAGTACTAGGCCTTCTGGCCTCAAGGATGAAGTCCAGTACCGGTTTGCTGAGGGATGCTGGTGGTGCATTTAGGGAGGGAATAAGCCAGGCTGCAAGGTTCAGGGTTTGCAGCTGTGGATGCAAAATCTGTCCCTCCTGATGAGACAGCAGGGAAGGTGTGTGATGTAGGTGCCAGGGTGGCACTGCTGTCAGACTGTGTAGGAGTAGGTACCAGTGCTGGTGTGGCCAGTCTGGTGCAATAAGGATTGCCCTTGGCCTGTCCTGTTTGATCTTGCGTAGTACTTTTGAGAGGAGGGGCAGAGGAGGAAAGGTATAAATTGAGAGGTTTTCCCCATGTAAAGGATAGGGTGTCCACCTTCCAGGCTCTGCTGTGAGGATTCCTGGTGCAAAATTTGCTCAATTGGTGGTTTTGGGAGGAGGCAAAAAGGTCCACCTCCAGTGTTCCCCACCTCTGGGTAAGAAGTCTGAATGAGTTGGGGTCCAGTTTCCACTCGTGAGGGTCCAGTGGATTTCTGCTCAAGTCGTCTGCCAGTGAATTTTGCTCGTCTGGCAGGAATTGAGCTTGTAGGTGCACTTGGATGCTCAATGCTGCGTTTCACAGAGCCATGGCTAACCTGCAGAGTGGATAAGAATAAGTGACGCTCTGCTTGTTTATGTACCACATAACTGTGGTGTTGTCTATCCTAATCAGGAGCTGTCCTGGAAGGATAAGGTATTTGAAGACTGTCAGAGCATTCTGTACAGCTAGCATCTCTTTTTGATTGATATGCAGGGGAATTTGTTCTAGGCTCCATTTGCCTTGAATGCATTTGCCTGCCATATAAGACCCCATGCATAGTCTGATGAGTCTGGTGTCAGGGTTTGGGTGGCGAGTGGTTGAGTAAAAGGAAGTCCCTTGTTGTGGTTGCATGCTTCTGCCCAGCAAAGGAACTCTGCCCTTAGACAAGGTATGATAGGAATCACGGTTTCCAGGTCCTGAGAATGTTGACACCAGATACTTTTTAAGTACCACTGAAGTTTCCTCATATGCAGTCTTGCATATGGAATTAGCAGAATGCAGGAGGCCATGAAACCTAGGGCTTGCAGTATTTTCCTTGCAGATAGCTGCGTTTTGCTGGCCATTAGTTTGAAATAGTATGTCAAATGGACCTGCTTTTCTGGAGTGAGGAATGCTATCTGGGAAGTTGTGTTCAAGCTTACTCCCAGGAATACAATTTGTTGGCTGGGCACCAGTTGTGATTTATTTTCGTTGATGGTGTATCCCACTGAAGTTAGAAGTCCTTTTACAAATGCCAGGTGCTGAAGTAGTAATTCCTGACTGTCCGCCTGAATCAGGCAATCGTCCAAGTATGGGTAGATTTGAATATTTCTCTGCCTGCAGTATACAATGGCTGGACCCAGGCATTTTGTGAATACTCTGGGCACAGTGGATAAGCCAAAGGGAAGTGCAGAGAACTGATAGTGCATGCACAGCCTGCCCTGAAATGTCAACATTTCCTGCAAGACTCCATTATGGGGATGTGCAGATAAGTTTCTTTTATGTCTAGAGTGACTAACCAGGCATCCTTGGCTAGCATAGGAAGAAGCTGTTGCAGTGTAAGCATTTTGAATTTTGGGACCACCAGAAAGGTGTTGAGAATTGATAGATCCAGGATAGGGTGCCAAGAGCCCTCTTTTCTGGGCACCAGGAACAATCTGGAGTAGAAACCCTGTCCCCCTTTGTTCTACTGGAACAGGTTGAACAGCCCTGATATGGAGAAGGGAAAGTACTTGCTTTTGAGCCTCTGTCTACTGATTTGGAGGAAGGTCTGGCAACCTGCTTGGAGTTGGCAGTGAGTGGAAGTAGAATCTGTGTCACTGGGATGCAATGTTTGGAACCCGTCAGTCCTGAGTAATGGACATCCAGTTTTTTGCATGAAGGATGAGTTTTTCTCCTAGGGGCACAAGTACTTGGGCATGGCTGGGAAGGATAATTGGAAAGTCATTGTGAACTTTTTCCATATGGGGGTGGCTTATCACTTCCTGGTTTTGAGATGGAAACACTCCATTGTTTAAGATCTCTGCATACCCTGAAACTGTAGTCTTGGTGGTCTGTTTCCCCAGGTTTTGGACTGAGAAGGCCTGAGAGGGACTGGAAAGGACCAGTTTTTTGAAGGCCAATGCCTACTGAATCTAGGTGGCTACACGTGTAAGAAATCTTTGACAGTTTGCATAGATTTAGCTTTTTCTTCCATTTTCATTCCCACCAGTAGAGCTCTTTTGAGTGTGTACCTTTAACTCCTAGTGGGCGTGGCTTCAGCATTTAAAAATTGAAGTTATCACCTTAAATTTTTAACAAATACCCATTGACAGAGGTCATATATCAATACAAGTGTGTTTGCTATCATGTATGCTTCAAGATAATTTTTTTCAATACCTTGTATGTAACATGGTTTTGGAATTATTAATGCAAATATGAACAGGCAATATTTGACGCCTAGAGGAGCAGTAGGGTGTAACTGCAGAAATGCCTGGAGACGTCACTCGGCTGTAATGAGTTCAACTTCTGCTTTTGTGCCAAACAAACACTCCCGATTTAATGGAGCATCTAGTAATTTTGCTTTGACATGGTCAGGCAAGACTTGTTCCTTTAGCAGAGCAAGTCTTCTCAGTACAGGCCCAGTGACAGCAGCCCTGCACGATGCTTCTAAGGCATCAAACCCACACTGCAAGGTATGTTTACTAACTTGGTTTGCAGAATGCATTAACTCTTGTAAATCTTTATTTTCTGCACAATCTGGAAGCAACACCACTTTTTGTTTAATTAGTTTCATAATATGTTGCTGGTACTTCAACATGTGAAACTGGCAATTCAAAGCCCTGCTGGCAAGAGTTGCAGAGGTATATACCCTCTTACCCCATCCACCTAAAGCTCTAGAAATCCTGTCTAAAAGGGTAGGGTTTTTGGCTGTAGTATCCTTAATGCCTTTAGGTCCCTGGGAAATGGTCTCTGGATCCGCAGTAGGATTCTTAAAGAGAAATTTGTGAGAGTCAGGTACTCTGTAGTACCAGTCAGGTTTTCTAGGAGCTGGTGGTAAGTTGTCAGGAGTAAGACTGGACTCCAAGAAGACATCATCTACAATATCCAGGACAGGGGGTATAGCTAGAGCCCTGTGCTGAGGCAAATATAAAAATTCACAGAGTCTCTTTTTGGACTGAGGATAGCTCTGGCATTCCCAGCGGAAATGCTCTCTTAAGGTATGCAAGGTTTCACCAAAAGAAAAATCCTCTGGAGGGAAGGCAGAGGGAATGGATTCCTCTGCATCAGAGTCCTCATAGATAGATAACAGTATGTCCTGGTAATCAGAAGGGTCAGAGTCAGACTCCTGGTCTGTAGAATCACAAGGAAATTCAATTATTTGTCTTTTGGAAGGGGAAGGCTGGCTTCCCCTAATTACAGTAATAAGGTCTTCAGCCATTCTAAGCATTTGTTTTTGTGGCATGGAAGCTTGAGCATGCACTTTAGACATTGGTTTTCTAGGCATAGTGCGAACTCTGGGCCTGAGAAACTCGGTAGTTTTAACTGGAAATGAAGTTGTCTGTTTAATATGAATATCGGTAGGTCGGAATACACCCTCAGAAGCCGGTGCATGCATAGCGGCTCCGAACCCATCCAAGGTAGAAACATCCACAGGTTCCATAGTCGAAGAAGCATCTCGCGGCATACTGGACTCTGAATGGGTCTCAGCAGAGGCCTGCAAATCTGTAGAAGCGGGCATCAAGGGCTACAAAGGCACCTCACTGAGCACCGGCAGACTGGCGACTAGCTTAGCGGAAGTGTCATCGGCAGTTTTTGACCTATGCGGTCTGTCTCTGTCTTTGTGCTTTTTAGGAAGATTGGTAGTCGGATGGCTTACCAAAGCCATTTCGGAATACGGAGAACGACAGCGAAAGAATTTAGCTATAAAAATAGCCAGATGACGAAGGGTTCAGGCATTAAACAAGGCACAAAACCAACAGTGAGGGACATCGTGGTCTGGGCCTAAACAGGTGATGCAGTAAGAATGAAAATCTCTGAGGTATTTGCTTTCCGCAGGTAAGTCAATTGTTAATTTTTTCTGATATCGGTTAGAGCAAGAAAAAATAACCCCCAACGGGGTACTTCGCTTTAGAAGACTTCAGGTCTGAAACTCGAAAAAATGAAAATTTCAGGTAGCGGCTGACCGGCACTTGCAAACTGCTTCTGCTTCGGGCTCCTTCTCGGCAAGAAAGACTGATGTAATGGCGTCGGCTGCGTGTTTTATACCCCCTGACAATCTGACATCATGGAAGAGGCGACAGCAACCAACGCAGAAATCCCAAGACTCTGGTAGTCAGGCCGAATGACGGCTACCTCCAGGCAGATAACCCAAGTGCGATGACTGCAACTGTGAAAAGTACAGTTTTGTACCTACCATAAATGTAGATGTTCGAGGATTCCCTTGCTGCAGTCCTGACTATTGGGTATAGTCCGCGTCCCAGTCGGCCCGAATACCAGAGTATAAGGCTGACGTCGGTCATGGCGCCTTAGACTGCCGTCAGTCGTCAGGGTACTAATGCGCATGACCGCGTCATTTCCTCAGTCTTGTCTTGCCCCAGATGTCAGAAGACCCAAAAGACAAGTCCCAAAACAACCTGCACCAATAAACATGTACAATATATACAATAATATATATACAAAAAAATATAAGCATGTAAAGGCACTTACACAACCACCCTGAAACACAGAGGGGAAGGAGGGAGGGTAAATTGGACTGCAGCAAGGGAATCCTCGAACATCTACAATTATGGTAGGGACAAAACTGTACTATGTTCTTCGTCTTCCCTTGCTGCAGTCCTGACTATTGGGTAGAATCCCAAAGCAGAGGTAAGGGAGGCTGGCAAATTATAAAGTAGCAGGAGCTGACAACATGCCTTGTAAAACAGCTGTGGCAAAACCAGCTCTAGACTTAGAGTATATAGGCAGGTGATAATGCCTAGAGAAAGTATACACTGAACTCAAAGTAGCTGCTTCGACAATATCCTTACTTGCCACCCCTTAGAAATGCTGTTGAGTAGCAGTAGCCCTAGTGGAATGAGGCCTAATCCCAGCTGGAACCTCTTGCCATGATGGGAATAACAAAATGCAATGCAAAAGCCAATCCACCTAGAAATAGTTTGTTTTGACACAGGTTTGCCCTGTGAACTTAAAACAAAGAAACAAGTAACTGCTGAGACTGCCTAAAATCTTTTAGTCCTGCTCAAATAATAACGCAATTGCCTGTGTACATCTAAAGTGTGCAAAATCTTTTTCCCCTTTATTTTGAGGATCTGCAAAAAACGTAGGCAAATGAATAGTTTGGTTTAAAGCCACACTAGAAACCACCTTAGGCATAAAGGAAGGATTAGTGCGTAATGATACCCTGTCCTTATGGAAAATCAAAAGGCTCTACTGCCATAAGGGCCTGCAACTCAGACACCCTTCTTGCAGAAGTAATAGCCAACAGAAAAGCTGTCTTCCATGACAAATATTTCAATTCAGCAGTAGCTGCCGGCTCAAAAGGTTGTAGAGTAAGTTTTTCCAACACAAAATTGAGATCCCAAGCAGGAGTAGGGAGCTCTACGTGGGGTCTTATATTCTTTGCCCCTCTAAGAAACTGCTTGAACAAAGGATCACGAAAACAAAGGTGGGTCACAATCATAATGAGCTGATATTGCTGCAGCATGAATCTTTATGGAAGAGAAAGACAAACCTTTGTCCAATAACTCAGTAAGATATTGAAGAGCCACACTCAAATTAGGCTCTGAAATCTCCAAATTCTTTGCTGTACACCAAAATAAAAATCTCTTCCATTTTTCTGCGTACACTCTCCTAGTACTAGGCCTTCTAGCTTCCATAATCACATTTAAAACTTGTTGAGGAAGCTGAGACCTTCCATGTTTCAACACAGAATATGCCAAGCTGTGAGATGGAGAGATTGAAGCTTGACATTGAGCAGATGACCGTCCTTCTGAGATAACAGATGAGGAATCAGAGGTAAAGGCCATGGAGGCTTCTTTACAAGACTCCTTAGAAGTGGGTACCAATGTTGCGAGGCCAATCTGGAGCTATCAAAATCATCCTTGGCCGGGTCCTGTCTGATCTTTAGTAATACCTTTGGAAGAAGAGGTAGAGGTGGAAAAGCATAGACATGAAGGTTTTTCCAACTGAAAGACAGAGCATCCACTTTCCAAGCTGTGTGATGAAACCCCTTTGTGCAATACTTTGGCAGCTGGTGGTTTAGTGGAGAAGCGAACAGATCTATGTCTGGAGTTCCCCATGACACTGTCAATTTCTGAAATACATGAAGATCCAGTTTCACTTTCGTGAGGATCCATGATTTGTCTGCTTAATACATCTGCTAGGAGTTCTGTGCTCCTGGCAGAAACCTTACCTGAAGAGTCAGTTGCAGGAAGCAGTCTCCCATAAAATCATTGCTTGCCTGCATAGAGGATAAGAATTTTTGGGGGATTCCCTATTTTTTTTCCCGGAGTTTTGCCCAAAGAAAAACTGTTTTTAAGGGGAAGGGGGGAACAAGGGGGGGGGGGCCTCTGTGGAGCAGCTCTGCTAGGTAATCAAGGATTTGAGGCAAAGTGTGCACAGCTGTGTCCTTTCCTGAGACAGACTCCAAAAACAATATCTTTTCCACTTTTCAGCATAGGATTTCCTAGTACTAGGCCTTCTGGCCTCAAGGATGAAGTCCAGTACCGTTTGCTGAGGGATGCTGGTGGTGCATTTAGGAGGGAATAAGCCAGGCTGCAAGGTTCAGGGTTTGCAGCTGTGGATGAAAATCTGTCCCTCCTGATGAGACAGCAGGGAAGGTGTGTGATGTAGGTGCCAGGGTGGCACTGCTGTCGGACTGTGTAGGAGTAGGTACCAGTGCTGGTGTGGCCAGTCTGGTGCAATAAGGATTGCCCTTGGCCTGTCTTGTTTAATCTTGAGTAGTACTTTTGAGAGGAGGGGCATAGGAGGGAAGCCATAAATTGACAGGTTTACCCATGTAAAGGATAGGGTGTCCACCTTCCAGGCTCTGCTGTGAGGATTCCTGGTGCAAAATTTGCTCAATTGGTGGTTTTGGGGGAGGCAAAAAGGTCCACCTCCAGTGTTCCCCACCTCTGGGTAAGAAGTCTGAATGAGTTGGGGTCCAGTTTCCACTCGTGAGGGTCCAGTAGATTTCTGCTCAAGTCGTCTGCCAGTGAATTTTGCTCGTCTGGCAGGAATTGAGCTTGTAGGTGCACTTGGATGCTCAATGCTGCGTTTCACAGAGTCATGGCTAACCTGCAGAGTGGATAAGAATAAGTGATGCTCTGCTTGTTTATGTACCACATAACTGTGGTGTTGTCTATCCTAATCAGGAGCTGTCCTGGAAGGATAAGGTATTTGAAGACTGTCAGAGCATTCTGTACAGCTAGCATCTCTTTTTGATTGATATGCAGGGGAATTTGTTCTAGGCTCCATTTGCCTTGAATGCATTTGCCTGCCATATAAGACCCCATGCATAGTCTGATGAGTCTGGTGTCAGGGTTTGGGTGGCGAGTGGTTGAGTAAAAGGAAGTCCCTTGTTGTGGTTGCATGCTTCTGCCCAGCAAAGGAACTCTGCCCTTAGACAAGGTATGATAGGAATCACGGTTTCCAGGTCCTGAGAATGTTGACACCAGATACTTTTTAAGTACCACTGAAGTTTCCTCATATGCAGTCTTGCATATGGAATTAGCAGAATGCAGGAGGCCATGAAACCTAGGGCTTGCAGTATTTTCCTTGCAGATAGCTGCGTTTTGCTGGCCATTAGTATGTCAAATGGACCTGCTTTTCTGGAGTGAGGAATGCTATCTGGGAAGTTGTGTTCAAGCTTACTCCCAGGAATACAATTTGTTGGCTGGGCACCAGTTGTGATTTATTTTCTTGATGGTGTATCCCACTGAAGTTAGAAGTCCTTTTACAAATGCCAGGTGCTGAAGTAGTAATTCCTGACTGTCCGCCTGAATCAGGCAATCGTCCAAGTATGGGTAGATTTGAATATTTCTCTGCCTGCAGTATACAATGGCTGGACCCAGGCATTTTGTGAATACTCTGGGCACAGTGGATAAGCCAAAGGGAAGTGCAGAGAACTGATAGTGCATGCACAGCCTGCCCTGAAATGTCAACATTTCCTGCAAGACTCCATTATGGGGATGTGCAGATAAGTTTCTTTTATGTCTAGAGTGACTAACCAGGCATCCTTGGCTAGCATAGGAAGAAGCTGTTGCAGTGTAAGCATTTTGAATTTTGGGACCACCAGAAAGGTGTTGAGAATTGATAGATCCAGGATAGGGTGCCAAGAGCCCTCTTTTCTGGGCACCAGGAACAATCTGGAGTAGAAACCCTGTCCCCCTTTGTTCTACTGGAACAGGTTGAACAGCCCTGATATGGAGAAGGGAAAGTACTTGCTTTTGAGCCTCTGTCTACTGATTTGGAGGAAGGTCTGGCAACCCGCTTGGAGTTGGCAGTGAGTGGAAGTAGAATCTGTGTCACTGAGATGCAATGTTTGGAACCCATCAGTCCTGAGTAATGGACATCCAGTTTTTTGCATGAAGGATGAGTTTTTCTCCTAGGGGCACAAGTACTTGGGCATGGCTGGGAAGGATAATTGGAAAGTCATTGTGAACTTTTTCCATATGGGGGTGGCTTATCACTTCCTGGTTTTGAGATGGAAACACTCCATTGTTTAAGATCTCTGCATACCCTGAAACTGTAGTCTTGGTGGTCTGTTTCCCCAGGTTTTGGACTGAGAAGGCCTGAGAGGGACTGGAAAGGACCAGTTTTTTGAAGGCCAATGCCTACTGAATCTAGGTGGCTACACGTGTAAGAAATCTTTGACAGTTTGCATAGATTTAGCTTTTTCTTCCATTTTCATTCCCACCAGTAGAGCTCTTTTGAGTGTGTACCTTTAACTCCTAGTGGAGTGGCTTCAGCATTTAAAATTGAAGTTATCACCTTAAGTTTTTAACAAATACCCATTGACAGAGGTCATATATCAATACAAGTGTGTTTGCTATCATGTATGCTTCAAGATAATTTTTTTCAATACCTTGTATGTAACATGGTTTTGGAATTATTAATGCAAATATGAACAGGCAATATTTGACGCCTAGAGGAGCAGTAGGGTGTAACTGCAGAAATGCCTGGAGACGCCACTTTCGGCTGTAATGAGTTCAACTTCTGCTTTTGTGCCAAACAAACACTCCCGATTTAATGGAGCATCTAGTAATTTTGCTTTGACATGGCCAGGCAAGACTTGTTCCTTTAGCAGAGCATGTCTTCTCAGTACAGGCCCAGTGACAGCAGCCCTGCACGATGCTTCTAAGGCATCAAACCCACACTGCAAGGTATGTTTACTAACTTGGTTTGCAGAATGCATTAACTCTTGTAAATCTTTATTTTCTGCACAATCTGGAAGCAACACCACTTTTTGTTTAATTAGTTTCATAATATGTTGCTGGTACTTCAACATGTGAAACTGGCAATTCAAAGCCCTGCTGGCAAGAGTTGCAGAGGTATATACCCTCTTACCCCATCCACCTAAAGCTCTAGAAATCCTGTCTAAAAGGGTAGGGTTTTTGGCTGTAGTATCCTTAATGCCTTTAGGTCCCTGGGAAATGGTCTCTGGATCCGCAGTAGGATTCTTAAAGAGAAATTTGTGAGAGTCAGGTACTCTGTAGTACCAGTCAGGTTTTCTAGGAGCTGGTGGTAAGTTGTCAGGAGTAAGACTGGACTCCAAGAAGACATCATCTACAATATCCAGGACAGGGGGTATAGCTAGAGCCCTGTGCTGAGGCAAATATAAAAATTCACAGAGTCTCTTTTTGGACTGAGGATAGCTCTGGCATTCCCAGCGGAAATGCTCTCTTAAGGTATGCAAGGTTTCACCAAAAGAAAAATCCTCTGGAGGGAAGGCAGAGGGAATGGATTCCTCTGCATCAGAGTCCTCATAGATAGATAACAGTATGTCCTGGTAATCAGAAGGGTCAGAGTCAGACTCCTGGTCTGTAGAATCAGAAGGAAATTCAATTATTTGTCTTTTGGAAGGGGAAGGCTGGCTTCCCCTAATTACAGTAATAAGGTCTTCAGGCATTCTAAGCATTTGTTTTGTGGCATGGAAGCTTGAGCATGCACTTTAGACATTGGTTTTCTAGGCATAGTGCGAACTCTGGGCCTGAGAAACTCGGTAGTTTTAAATGGAAATGAAGTTGTCTGTTTAATATGAATATCGGTAGGTCGGAATACACCCTCAGAAGCCGGTGCATGCATAGCGGCTCCGAACCCATCCAAGGTAGAAACATCCACAGGTTCCATAGTCGAAGAAGCATCTCGCGGCATACTGGACTCTGAATGGGTCTCAGCAGAGGCCTGCAAATCTGTAGAAGCGGGCATCAAGGGCTACAAAGGCACCTCACTGAGCACCGGCAGACTGGCGACTAGCTTAGCGGAAGTGTCATCGGCAGTTTTTGACCTATGCGGTCTGTCTCTGTCTTTGTGCTTTTTAGGAAGATTGGTAGTCGGATGGCTTACCAAAGCCATTTCGGAATACGGAGAACGACAGCGAAAGAATTTAGCTATAAAAATAGCCAGATGACGAAGGGTTCAGGCATTAAACAAGGCACAAAACCAACAGTGAGGGACATCGTGGTCTGGGCCTAAACAGGTGATGCAGTAAGAATGAAAATCTCTGAGGTATTTGCTTTCCGCAGGTAAGTCAATTGTTAATTTTTTCTGATATCGGTTAGAGCAAGAAAAAATAACCCCCAACGGGGTACTTCGCTTTAGAAGACTTCAGGTCTGAAACTCGAAAAAAAATGAAAATTTCAGGTAGCGGCTGACCGGCACTTGCAAACTGCTTCTGCTTCGGGCTCCTTCTCGGCAAGAAAGACTGATGTAATGGCGTCGGCTGCGTGTTTTATACCCCCTGACAATCTGACATCATGGAAGAGGCGACAGCAACCAACGCAGAAATCCCAAGACTCTGGTAGTCAGGCCGAATGACGGCTACCTCCAGGCAGATAACCCAAGTGCGATGACTGCAACTGTGAAACATGAACATCCAACGGTTCCACAACAAACAGCACCGACAGATCTGGCTCCGAAAGACCAGCAAGGCTCGGAGGAGGAAAAGAAGCAGGTAAAATGGCCTTCGACAGCTCCGGAACTGAATGGGTCTGAGCAGACAAGAAATTTTCTAGCAGCGACGACTTCAAAAGTCTAAGCACCACCCTCTCGACATCCTCCTCAGAAAGACTCCTGGAGGATCTGGAAGACAAGGTAGGGGATCTGATCTCTGCAAAATCTGCAATCTAAGTGTCAGGGATAAATCTCTTGACCGGCTCTGAGGTATGGGTTCAGCTATCGGCTCCAAAAAACCTGGGGCCTGAACTGGAAGGTCTAGGTCAATGACCTCAACAAGCTCCGAATGCATAGGAGCCGAAGTAGCAGGTTTGTCAATTTTGGCAATTTTCTCTGGAGGTCCTGACTGAGGTCAGTGTAGGAGACTGTCTTTTCACTGGCTTGACCTTCTCTTTTTTAGAAGAGGGAGACCTGGAGTCAGAAGAGGAAGATCTAGCTAAATCTTCCTCAAAGGAAAGCTTAAGGAGACCTTTCAAAATAAGTTTGTTCTTCCTTTCCTGGAGAACTCGGGAACTAAAAGAATGGCAAAAAGTACATGTCTCCTGTAGATGTATGGCTCCCAAGCAATAAACACAAATTCTATGTCCGTCAGTCAGGGACATTTTTTGTGAACATTTTAGACATTTCTTGAAACCCAAAGGTTTATGATCTTTAGTTTCCTTAGACATACTACCACAATAACAATCACAGACTACAAGAGAGGACAAGGTCCTCCAACTTAAACGGGCCTAGCCCTGCTCAAGAAACAACACAAGGGGGTAAGGGGGGGGGGGGACAACAGAGGACAAGGTCCTCTAACTTAAACGGGCCTAGCCCTGCTGAGGAAACCACACACAAGGGAAAAAGGCAACAGAGGACTAGGTCCTCTAACTTAAATGGGCCTAACCCTGAACAGAGGGGTAGGCGAGATGGAGAATAAACAAGCAACAGACAGGTTAGAATAGGTCCTAACCAAAAAATGGACCCATGCCTATAAAAGGATTAGCAATAACTAGCACACAGAAAAAAAACAAAGGGACACCACTAAGGAAGGCCTGCGGAAGCGACGGCCAACAATTAAGAACAATTTGCAATAAAAAGTTCAGAAACACACCAACTACTACAAGTTAACAACAGTAAGCTATCAATACTAAACTAACTATTATAGTCAAAAAAGATCACTATAAAATATGTGAATAAGAAAATATTCCAACTTGGCCACAGCCAAGAAAGAGAACACTTCTGAACTCGTAGACGCGGCAAACGAGATCGAGGGATTCTTACTAGTGCATTATGGGATACCTACCTTGCCACGAGCCAACTTAAGACACTTCGAGCTTTGTAATCAGCAGATTCGGAGCAAAGGATTGGCTCCGAACCCATATGTAAGAATGAAGGCGAGATAGGACTACAGATCATACGCTTCCCATACCTGTCCATCGTCCGGGACTTCTTGTTAGGTGGATGGACAGAAGAGGAAGTTTCTGCTAGTTCCTTCTTGGTGGCTGCTGCCACCACAGCATCAATAGGCACTCCTTTGAAAGAAATGGTTTCTCATCAGAGGCAGTAATAAATTAATTGGGCCTCCACAGAAAGTACAGTTTTGCACCTACCATAAATGTAGATGTCCGATAGGTATGCATCTGCAGTCATAACATATGGGTTGTCCTGCCTCAGGCAGCCCTTCGGTCGGCCGGATTCCAAAGTCTGGGTCTGGCCTCGGCTGATGTCACACTTTCCCCGACGTCAGAGCGTCTGGGATATAAAAGCATCAGCCGACGCCATTTTCCTCAGTTTTTCTTGCCAGAGATGCCAGGTGCCCTCTAGGAAGGCTAAATTTGGATAAATGCTGAAAAGTTCCAAACATTTGCAAATTATATACATGTATAAACAAACAAATACACCATAATAGATTCCCCCAGCTAGCTGAAAGAGGGGTAAGTACCCTAGGAATACCACAGAGGGGAAGGAGGGTGGGTAATCCTGACTGCAGATGCATACCTATCGGACATCTACATTTATGGTAGGTACAAAACTGTACTATGTCCTTCAAGGATGCATCTGCAGTCATAACATATGGGTAGAATACCATAGCCAATCTGGGGAGGAGGTACTAAGAGAAGGATGGTGTAGTTAAGATCCCCTGCAGCACTGCAGTTGCAAACCCTGCTCGGGATCTGGAGTATAAAGGTAGATTGTAATGCTTGGCAAATGTATGCACGGAGCTCCAAGTAGCAGCTTCTAAAATGTCCTTGGTAGCCACCCCTCGTAGGAAAGCTGTAGTGGTGGCTGTGGCCCTTGTGGAGTGAGGCCTGATATTTTCAGGAACTGTCTTTCCATGAAAGGAGTAACAAAAGCGAATGCAATTTCCTATCCATTTTGAAATTGTCTGTTTGGAAATTGCTCTTCCTTGCACCCCAGTTGCATATGCTACAAAAAAGTTGGTCAGTTTTTCTGCTAGTTTTCGTTCTGTCCAAATAGTAGCGTAGTTATCTGTGTATATCCAGGGTGTGCAAAAGTTTTTCCCCTTTGTTTTGTGGGTTAGGGAAGAACGTAGGCAAGTGAATAGCTTGGTTCAAGGATACCCTAGATACCATCTTTGGCATGAAAGTAGGATTGGTTCTTAGTGACACTCTATCCTGGTGAAAAATAAGAAAAGGCTGCACTGCCATTAATGCTTGTAACTCAGATACTCTTCTTGCTGAAGTGATTGCCAGAAGGAATGCAGTTTTCCAAGATAAAAACTGTAGGTCTGTTGATGCTGCTGGTTCAAAAGGAGGTAGTGTCAGTTTTTCCAGCACAAAATTGAGATCCCATGCAGGTAGAGGGGGTCTTCTTGGAGGTTTAACATTTTTGATCCCTCTCAAAAATTGCCTGAGAAGAGGGTGTGAGAAGATAGGTGGATCCATATTGTATTCTGTTGAAATTGCTGAAGCATGAATCTTGATGGAAGAATAAGACAAGCCATTGTGGAACAATTCTGCTAAGTATTCTAGGATGTGTGCTAGGTTTGCCACTGTGACATCTGTGCCCTTTGATGTGCTCCAAATGAGAAATCTCTTCCATTTAGCTGAGTATGTCTTCCTTGTGGAAGGTCTGCGAGCCTCCAGGATAATGTCCTTCACCCTCTGAGATAAAACAGTTTGGTTGGGATTTAAGGAATTTTCCAGGCAGTTAGCTGCAATGTTTTCAAGTTGGGATGCAGGGTCTTGAAATTGTTCTGCGTTAGAAGAAGAGGCCATAGGGGAAGAGGCCATGAATTTGCCCGAGACATGCTTCTCAATAGTGGGTACCAGTGTTGTCTTGGCCAGTCCGGAGCTATTACTATCACTTTTGGCTGTTCCTCCCTGATCTTCAGTAGAACCTTGTACATCAATGGGAGAGGTGGAAAGGCATATACTGTTAGGGCATTCCAGCTGAAAGAGAGAGAGTCCACCCTTCATGCTTGTGGGTGGTATGTCCTTGAGCAGAATGTCTTCAGTTGGTGGTTGAGTGGGGAGGCAAACAGATCTATCTCCGGCATTCCCCATGTCTTTGTTATGAGTTTGAAGATGTCTGGATGCAGCATCCATTCGTGCGCATCCATGGTAGTTCTGCTTAAGCTGTCTGCTAGTGCATTTTCTTTTCCTGGTACGAATTTGGCCTGCAGCTGGAAATTGAGATTCAGGCATAGATTCCACAGATTCATAGCCATCCGGCATAGAGGGTAGGAATGTGTGCCTCCCTGTTTGTTTATGTACCACATGACTGTGGTGTTGTCTGTCCTTATTAACAGATGTCCTTGTTGGAGGAAGGGTCTGAATGCCTCGATTGCATGCCTCACTGCCAGCATTTCCTTTTGGTTTATGTTTGAGGCCATAGGCCTTGGATACATTTGTCCTCCATGTGTGCTCCCCATCCTCGGTCTGAGGCGTCCGTGGTGATGGTCTGCCTTGTTTTTGGTTTGTTGAAAGGCAACCCTCTGTTGGACTGGCAGGCCTGAGCCCACCACAGGAATTCCTTTTGAAGGCATGGAATGATTGGTATCATGGTTTCTAGACTGTGACTGTGTTGAGACCATACACTCCTTAGGTACCATTGTAATTTCCTCATATGCAGCCTGGCATGTGGGATTAAAATTATGCAGGATGCCATGTAACCCAGGGCCTGCAGGACTTTCCTTGCAGTAAGCTGAGTTTGTCTTGTCAGAATCATGAAGTAATCTGGAAGTTGTTTTGTTTTTCTTCTGTGAGAAAAGCCATCTGGGTGATTGTGTCCAGATCTGCACCCAAAAGGTTATCCTTTGGGATGGTACTAGTCTTGACTTTTGGATGTTGACTGTGTATCCCAAGGTCTGTAGCAGGTGTATGGCATAGGCCAAGTCCTTTAACAATTTTTTCTTGTTGTCCGCTTGTATTAGGCAGTCGTCCAGGTATGGATAAATTTGAATTCCCTGAAGTCTGCAATGTGCAATTACTGATGCCAGGCATTTCGTGAATACTCTGGGCAGTAGATAAGCCAAAGGGCAATGCTGAGAATTGATAATGCTCTGATCCTGCAAGAAATCTGAGGTGTCTTCTGCAATCTGGTCGGATAGGGACGTGCAGGTATGCCTCCTTGAGATCTAGAGTCACCAGCCAAGACTCCTTGCCCAACATGGGAAGAAGTTGCTGTAGGGTCAGCATTTTGAATTTTGGCACAATGAGACAAGTGTTCAGTGCGGACAGGTCGAGAATAGGCCTCCATTGGTTTTCTTTTCTTGGTACAAGGAATAGTCTGGAGTAAAATCCTTGGCCTTGTTCTGTACATGGTACCCTTTCTATAGCTTTCATCTGAAGTAAATTGCTGATTTGTCTTAAAGCCTCTGCCTTCTGGTTTGGTGGAAGGTTTGGCATTCCGCTTCTTTCTGGCAAAGTGTGGAAGTGAAACCTGTATCCTTTGTCTATTATTTGCAATGTCCATGTATCCTTTGTAATGCAATGCCAGTTTTTTGAGAATAAAGCCAGCTTTCTGCCCAAGGGTGCTTCCAGTTGATCCCTGGTAGGCGGAATCAGAGTCAAGTCATTGGGTCTGTCCTGTAGTAGTGGTTGTAGTTGTAGCTGTTGCACTACTCCTCTGGTTGGCAGGCTGCCACTGACGGCCTCTGTAGGGGCCTTGATTGACCTCTGCCTCTAGGGCCTGTTCCTGCCTCTCTGTGCTCTGGACGAGTCTGGAAAGGACCAATTCTTTGTAGGCCAGTTTCTGCTGAACCTCGGTGGTTGAACTTGCAGGAAATCTTTAACTGTTTGCACAGATTTTGCTTTTTCTTCAACCTTTTTAAGAATCTCCTGTGCAGGGGAGCCAAATAAATTTTGTTTCTCCATTGGAGCATCGAGGAGTTTAGCTTTGACATGGTCTGGCAAAGATTGCTCCTTCAGCCAGGCATGCCTACGAATAACTGCCCCAGTCATAGCTGATCTAAATGAAGCCTTCCAGTGCATCATAGCCACATTTTAAAAAATGATTACTAACCTGTTGTGAGTTATGTACCAAATCCTGAAGGGATTTACGGTCTAAGGGTTCAGGAGAAGAAAGTTTCTTATTCAGTTGATCTACCAAAAATTCTTGGTACTGTATCATATGGAATTGACAGTTTAATGCCCTGGCAGAAAGAGTAGCAGATGTATAAACCTTTTTTCCCCATCTCTAAAGCTCTAGACTCTCTTTCAGAGGGTAGGGGATTTTTGGCAGTAGCGGCTGCAACCCCTTTAGGGCCCTGAGAAATAGTTTCTGGGTCTGCAGCATGGGCTTTATACAGATGGAAATGAGAATCCGGGACCCTGTAATATCTGTCAGGTTTGGCAGGGGCCGGAGGAAGAGAATCAGGGGCTGTACTAACATCATTGTACACATCATCAATTACATTTAGAACAGGAGTTATAGCTAAGGGCCTATGCTGAGGCAAATGCAAAAAGGTCCTTAATCTTTTTCTAGAATCAGAGAAATCCTGACCTTGCCATTGAAAGTGCTCTCTCATGGAGTGTAAAGTCTCCCCAAAGGAAAATTCTTCAGGTGGGGAGGCCGAAGGGATAGATTCCTCTGCATCTGAATCCTCATAAGGCGAGTAAGCCCCTTCCTGGTGGTCTGACAAATCAGATCCATCCGTGGAGTAATCTGAGGTTCAGAGGGGTCAGTCCTGGGCCTTTTGTCTGGAGGAGGTTGAGAGGCCCTGTCTGGGTGAGGTTGTGAACCTCTAATTAAGGAGATAAGGTCCTCAGCAAGGCTGAGGATCTGTGAATTAGAGGAAGGCCTCTGGGATGTAGATTTGGCAGGCAAAGCTTTTGAAAGTTTAGCAGCTTTAGCCCTGGAGAAGGCCTTAATAGACATAGAAGCTGGGGGCCTAGCTGCCCCACGTGCAGGGGTAGAAATGTCCAAAGGTATGGTGTCGGACAATTCCTGAACACTAGCTTCGGTAGGGAGTTCTGAAGCCGACTCAGCCAGGGCCTCTCTGGCCTCGGTGGTCGGAAGTATGGTTTCGGAAGTAGGAATCGCCGTGGACTCGGTTTCGGACGAAACCGAGACACTCGCGGTAGGCCTAGCCGTGGTTTCAGCCGAAACCGCGGGCCGCGAGTGTTGGTCCTTTTCCTTGCGTTTTTTGACCATACGCGAAGTCGGAGTCTCCGACGGCATTTTATAAGCAAAAGCGGCTCCAAAAAATTCCTCTGCAAACTCCGACCGACGTCTAAGTGTTTGTCGGTTGAAGGAGGCACAGGCTAAACAAGCTGATACGTCGTGGTCTGGGCCTAAGCAAGGAAGGCAGTAAGAATGGAAATCCTTATGAGGTATTTGTTTCCCACAAGTTAAACAATTATTTACTTTGGCTGACATCGGCTGAGGCAAGAAAGAGTCCCCAACGGGGTACTTAGCTTTTTTCGAAGTCTTCGGTAGCTGAAATCTCTGGATCTGACCGACCGGCACTTACGAACAGCTTCTGCTTCGGGCACCGCGCGGCAAGAAAGACTGAGGAAAATGGCGTCGGCTGATGCTTTTATACCCCAGACGCTCTGACGTCGAGGAAAGTGCGACATCAGCCGAGGCCAGACCCAGACTTTGGAATCCGGCCGACCGAAGGGCTGCCTGAGGCAGGACAACCCATATGTTATGACTGCAGATGCATCCTTGAAGGACATCTGGTTCCATAGTTTCTAGAGAGCGCCACACCTTTCAACTCACTACAGCTAAAAGTGGATCAAAAGGCAGAGACACCCAAGAGTTGGAGGGTCAGGAACCAAAAGCATCCAGGTACACAGACTCATCCTCAGAAGGGGCAAGAGACTTCCAGTAACCCCTCTAAGGATTTCTAGGATGTCTGAAAAAGAGACCTCCTCAGAGGGGAACCGTGGGCATCCTTCCGAAGCCTCCAAGTCTATCTGAGGTGACAGACTCAGGGTGGTCCAAATGCTTCCTCTTGTATTTTTTTCTTCCGAGGGACCTCCTCTGAGGCATGCTCATGGGAGGTTTCGGAAGAGGTGGGGTCACCCAATGGGGCGTCCTGGAGCATAGGTTCCCTACGCTTGGGGTGGAGGGGAAGTTCTGAGGCAGACACCTGCATAGAAGGGAAAGGAGTCAATGGAGCCGAGGGTGGAGCGGTCTCAACAGACAGCACACCCCTCATCACCTCGAAAGCACTGCAGTCACGGATGTAGAGAGACTCCAGCTCTGAAGAACCTGGAGACCTCCTCCGAACAGAGGGAGATGGCTCTGAGGCCCATCTAGAAGCAGAGCTCATCTGCGCCAAAGCACCGAGAGAGGGGGGGGGGGTCGGACAAGGGTCTGATGCCACCCCCCTCAGAGCCGACGAGAGAGCATCGGCCCCCAGATCCCTCGACAGACCAAGGTATCGAGGAGATCAAAGTGGTGGTCGGAACTGACTGTTCCACCACCACAACTTCCATGCGGTCCGGCTCCGAAATGGATGCAGTTGGAGGAGGAATCTATGAAATAACTGGTTGGGCAAACGGCACCACTTTCTTCTGAGCTGGGCTCAACAATTTAGCAAATACCGTTGTCTTGAGCAGCCTCTTCACCACCCTATCCACGTCATTATCCGAAAGGCTCATGGATGACCGAGAGGAATGTGCAGAAGACCAGTGACTACCTGCCACAGATTGTAAAATAGGAGAGTGTGGAACAGATGTCACCAGCTCCAAGGAGGGGGACCTAGATCTTTTATGAGTCCGGGATGGCTCTGAGACTGCTGATGGAGCCGCTGGAGAGAGAGTCTTATCAGAGCCAACTGTCCGCTCAGAAGACTTGCCTTTAGATTTGGTCGGCACAGAGAACAGAGCAGACGAAGATGCAGGTTTATTGTCCTGTTTTTTTGCAGGCTGAGTTTCTCCAGATGCAGCTTCAAAAAGGGTTTTTAATAAACCTCATAGAATAAGCTTGTTTAGTCACTCTTGCAGGACTCGTGCACTAAAGCCATGACAAATGGAACAAGTCCTGCAGGTGAACAGCCCCTAAACAGTACACGCAACTCTTGTGCCCATCTGTAAGGGACATTTTTTAGCAACACGAATCACATTTTTTAAAACCTGATGGTTTTGGATCCTTGGAAATGGTAAAGTACCTGAAATAACAAGAAAGGTAACACACAAGTTAGCAAAAATGTACAGTAACGCACCTAACTGAAAAAACACAACTTGTTTTTTTTTTATATACAACAAGAGAAGGAAAGAGGAGGTAGCCTCTAAGTTAAACGGCTACTTCCCCTAAGGAAAGAAGAGCCTCTAACTAAAACGGCTTCTCCTGAAAGTAGAAGGGAGGGATGGAAAAGGGGAAAGCCCTCTAACTTAAATGGGCTGACAACAGGGATCACCAAAGGCAAGGTAGGCAATGGAAACGACAGCCAGAACAGCAACAATAACAAACAGCCGAAAGGTTGGGAGGGGGGTAGTAAAATATAAGAAAAGTTAGACTAACACTACCAGTATATGAAAAACTATCAGAAAGCTATCACAATAATCAAAATTTTTCACAAGCCAAAACTTAGCTTGAACCAGCAGAAGACAATCTCGAAGCTGCAAACGAGATCTGGGTAGCTACCGCTAGACATGTAGGGATAGGGGTTAGCCACAAGCCAGTAAAGACTTTTTGAGCTATAGTACATGGCCGAGTCGGAGCAAAGTTCGGCTCTGAACCCAGACATAAAGAAGGAAGGCAAGCTAGGGACAACATAACATGGTGGATTTACTTATTACTACCATTACTCAAATAGCAAGACTGTTTTTACTTTTATTTATACCTGTTCACTGAAGCAGAGCATTGTTCCTTAAGAACCATTCTCAAATTCAGCTTTCAGTTGGTTAAGGGACATGCTCACACAGTAGCCACTTGGAGGTTGGAGGAAATAACACCCCTTGGCAATAGGTAGTAGCTCATTAAAAGTTTGCAGCCTTAATCTCCTGCACACTAAGCAGTATCCATGGCACAGCAGGTAGAACACTCACATCTGGTGTGGAAGGCTGTGGGTTCTATAATCCCACCAGGTAGACTGCTGACACTGCAGTGCAGCATGGAGGGGGGTGCTGCACTCAGAGTGCATTGTGCTTTAGATGACATGTTAAACAGAGGTCCTACCTGCTTGAGTTGGTGGAAGCACAGGTGGATGCAAAAACATCCCACAGTACCTATTGGAAACAGTATGGTCCTTTAGGGGAAGCTTGGCATAATGGTTAAAGTCTTAACCTCATATTTACAAGGTTTGATTCTGACCTCTGGTTTTGGCTAGGCTTGTAATAGTCAGCAAACTGATAGGTTCATAGGGAAATACTAGGCTAACTGCCATACTTGAAGCCTAACAAGAGTGAGCACTCAGATGAGGTCAGTCAGATGGATGGGATAGAAGAAAGTTTTACTATGACACACACATAAGGGCTTTGTCAGCACATATGGACTCAAGGGGAACACACTTGCTGAGGTCAGAGGGGGACTATGAGGGCGACTTTGGCCTTGAGGATTCTAGCCTTCTGTACAACTCTTCCCACAGGAAATGGGGAGAATCATAGAGAATGCCAAGAAACCACTGGTATAGGCTAGAAAAACACTTGTGTACCAAGGGTTACCTTAAGCTGGTCTCTCCTATCCACCTCTGAAAGCGATCAGGGAAAAGTACTTGTCGCAGTTTGTGCTGAAATGAGAATAAGACGCAAAAAGGGTGAACTGCAGTTTGCTTAAAGATGCAACAACCTTTGTGGAGCTCCCCAGCTGGAAAAGAAAAAAACACTTGTGGGGCATTAGACACCAACTACCAAGTCCCCTATCGAGAACAACATCTTGAAAAGCTCAGAATATAAGTGAAGCCACTCAGAACCGTGATTCATTGCCTAAAAAGGTGCGACTTGTGTTATGACCACAGATCCTAATCCTCTCCACACCAACCCACCCCACTGCAAATGGACCCATGGTGACAAATACTTGAGGAATACGCATTTGTAAAAGGTTTCTATCATCTTAGCAAGTTGTACTTGGACATTAACAAAAAATAGAAGTTATGTACCTACCATAACGTTCCATGTTAGTTGTCTTCTTCTCGCCTTCTTTCTTGCTGGATGGGTTCGGAGCCGATCCTCGGCTCCAACTCGGCCACTCTAAAAGCTCGAGAGTTGGTTCCACCGGCTCGAGGCTCCCCTTATATCCCACAATGCTAGGCGGTAATACCTCAGATCTCGTTTGTAAGCTAGGCCCAGCCAGGAAAAAATCCAGAAACACTGGAAAGGGGAAACCCACCTCTATAAAATGACAGAAAGAAGGTGACCTACAACCTGATGAGGGAATATATACATAATACAGTATATACATATATACAAATAGAGGTGGTAGGAAAAAAAGGTCACAATCAAACTCCTCTAGGTCTGTCCAGGCTAGGGGGAAGGAGGGTGGGACGCAAGAAAGAAGGCGAGAAGAAGACAACTAACATGGAACGTTATGGTAGGTACATAACTTCTATATGTTAAGTTGTCTATCTCGCCTTCATTCTTGCTGGATGGGACCGCGTCCCTAGCACCTTGTCCCGGGTGGTCTATCGGAACAGACTCTTGAGTACAGTGGAACCAAAGTTAGCTCTGTGTCTAGAAGCTAAGTCCAACTTATAATGAGAAATGAAAGTGTGAGGAGTAGCCCATGTAGCTGCCGCACAAATCGTATCAATAGGCAGCCTGTCTTGGAAAGCTATAGAAGTAGCCAAAGCTCTAGTTGAATGAACCTTAGGTTTGTTTGGTAACTTTTGATGCCTAATCTCATACACAAAGGAAATCAAGGATGTAAGCCATCTGGAGAGTGATACTTTCGAAACTGGAAGGCCCTTTCTGCCTTCTGCATAAGAAACAAACAGTTGGTCAGCCTTTCTGGTCTGTTTGGTCCTGTCTAAGTAATACCTTAATTGTCGAACATCTAGCCAATGTAATTTTTGTTCAGACCTGTTAGAATAGTTAGGAAAAAACACAGGAAGGTCAATGTTTTGATTTAGGTTTGCCGGAGAAGCTACTTTGGGTAAGAAGGATGGGTTGGTCCGTAAGGATACCCTATCCTTATGAAATAAAAGATAAGGGGATCGACTGCAGAGTGCATGAAGCTCCGAGACTCTTCTAGCCGAAGTAATGGCTACCAAAAAGAGTGTCTTCCAGGATAGCAATTTCATTGAACACAAAGCTGCAGGTTCAAAAGGGGGAAGAATCAGAGATGTGAGAACTAAGTTAAGGTCCCAAGAAGGAGGAGGATTTCTAATAGGAGGCTTGAGAAGAAAAACTCCCTTCAAAAAAGCTTTGCAAAGCTTGTGAGACATGATGGCAGAATCTGAGATTCCAACATGAAAGTTAGAAATAGCTGCCAATTGAACCTTATGAGTAGAAGGAGACGAACCTGCGTGGAATAGTTCGGCTAAGAAATCAAGGACCGTTTGAATGGGAGCAGTGAAAGGATCTATGTCCCTTCCTTGAGCCCAATAGGAGAAGCGTTTCCACTTACTAAGATAAATCTTCCGAGTGGAGGATTTATGGGAAGCTATTAAAATATCTCAAACTGAGTGAGATATTTGAGGAAGCCTGGCTAAGGTTGGAATTGGAGGAACCAAGCAGTGAGGTTCAGAGAGGGGAGGGAGCGATGTAACTGACCCGACTGATGAGTCAAAAGATCTGGAACTAGGTCCAGATGCCAGGGTTGCTCCAACAGAAAATGGTGCAGAAAGGGGAACCAAACCTGTCGAGGCCAGTAAGGGGCAATGAGGATCAATGAAGCTTTCTGAGCGATGGCTTTCTGTATCACTTGAGAAATTAGTGGGAAGGGAGGAAATGCATACAGAAGTCCCCGGGGCCAAACTTGGACTACAGCGTCTCTGCTGGGATGGCCTGGTAGAGGAAAAAGGGTGAAATAATCTTTGCACTTGCTGTTTTGGGGAGTAGCAAAAAGGTCGCAGCAAGGCTGGCCCCACTTCTGAAAAACTTTTTCCAAGACTGAATTTTTCAGAGACCACTTGTGAGGCATGAGAATAGCTCTGCTCAATTTGTCCGCAATGAGATTGGACTTCCCGGGGATGTGCGTTGCTATCAGAAACCGCTGAGAAGAAATCGCCCATTGCCACAGTCTGAGTGCTTCGACATAGGGGGTAGGATCTGGTTCCGCCTTGTTTGTTGATATACCACACTAGAGACATGTTGTCCGTCTGAATTGCTATTGTTCCCATCGGAAGAGAGTCTTGAAGGGCTTGCAACGCTAAAAGCACTGCTCTCATCTCTAGAACATTTATATGCAAGTGGCGTTCGTAAGGTTGCCATATGCCCTGGACTGTCCTTCCCTGATAATGCCCCCCCCCCACCCGATCAGGGAGGCGTCCGTTGTCAGAGTAGCAACCGGAGGGGGGGGGGGACAAAGGGTCTTCCTAGGAAGAGTTGGGGGGAAGAAATCCACCAAAGAAGATGATTCCTGCATGCTTGCGTTATCACAATGGTGTGGGACATTGGAAGTTGCTGGTATGACCATTGTGTGAAGAGCATCCATTGTAAGATTCTCATGTGAAATCTGGCTAATAGAAGTAGAGGGATAGCAGCCGCCATAATCCCCAGTACTTTTAGGACTAATCTGACTTTGATTCTGTTGCTGTGGAAAAGAAAAGAGACTAGTTTGTGTATGTCTGCTATCCTTTGGTCTGCGAGTCTCGCAGACATGCTGACTGTGTCTAGATTTGCGCCTATGAAGGTAATAACACGACAAGGCGACAAAACAGACTTTTCGCAATTTTTTGAGATACCTAGCTTTCGAAATATACGAAAGGTGTAGTCTCTGGCGAGTAGTAGAAGATGCTTGGTGGGAGCTGTAAGGAGCCAGTCATCTAAGTATGGAAACACCTGGAATCCTTGATGTCTCAGGTGAGAGGCAACCACTGCCATGCATTTGGTAAACACGCGGGGGGCTGTGGTGAGTCCAAAGGGCAGGGCTCTGAATTGAAAGTGACTGGTTCCCAGCCTGAAGCGGAGGAATCTCCTGGAGCGTCTGTTCATTTTTATATGATAGTACGCATCCTGGAGGTCTATAGAGCACATCCAGTTTTCCTTTCCCAATAGGGGTAGGATGGATTGTAGCGTGACCATCCGAAATCTTGTTTTCTTGACAGACTTGTTCAAGATGCTGAGATCCAAAATGGGCCTCCAGTCCCCTGTTTTCTTTGGAACCAAAAAGAATTTGGAGTAGATTCCGGATCCTTGCTGGTCTGCTGGAACTGGCTGAATGGCTCTTTTTGCAAGCAACTTTGATATTTCTAACGCTGCTTGATCCCTTTGAGCGGGTGGAACATCTGGAAGGGACTTTTTTGATTGATTTGGAGTGCGAAAGAACTGAATGGAATAGCCTTCGGAAATGATGGACTGTACCCACTTGTCTTGAGTTAGAGATCGCCAAGCTTCTGGGTACAGTGATAATCTTCCCCCGACTGCCTCCGAAGGTGGACAGTCGGGCAATACCTCAGGGGTGTTGAAAGGGCTTATCGGAAAAAGTTTCTCGATTGCCCTGGTTCTGCAGACCCCCCCTGCCTCTAGGGCGACGTCTACCATTATTGTTCCCCCCTCTGCCTCTAGAGGGGAACCGACTCTGTACGTCAGGCAAAGCCCATTGAGATTGCTTGCGGAACCACATCTTCCCACTTTTCTGGCCCTTGGGGTAAGGCCTAGAAGGAGTAGAAAAACGGACTCCGACGGCAGAAAGAGTTTTGCCATCCGTCTCGCACCTTGTCAAGGTTTCTTTCACTTGAGGACCAAAAAGGGACGATCCATCAAACGGGGAATTAGTGAAAGACGTCTTAAAGGGATCCGCAAAATTGCATAGCCGCATCCAGGCATGCCGGCGTAAGGCTACACCTGTACCTGCGTCTCTGCTCGCTCCATCAGCCGCATATGAAAGAAGGCGCATGGAGGAGTTAGCTATCGAATTAAGGGTTGCCAGCTGAGCGTTCATCTTATCCTGAAAACTCGCAGCTGTTGGATCCTTTAACATCTCACTCGCTTCCTTGATCAAGTCTCTTTGAAGACGAGTGAAATGACAGAGGTAGTTCAGCGAACGCATAGAAAAGGTCGCTGACGAAAACATCCACTTCCCGTACTTGTCCATAGACCTAGATTCCTTGTTAGGAGGATGGACAGGCACTGAAGGATCAGCTAGTTCCTTCTTGGTGGCAGCAGCTACCACCATAGCATCCACAGAAACTCCTTTAGTTAAAATTTGTTTGTCTGCTGGTGCTGTAATAAACTTTGAAGGTCTCCTGGGGGTGGGGTCCACAGAGTCAGGAGCCGTCCAAGCCTTTTTTGCTACCACCTGCATAAGGGGTCAAAGGGGGGAGACACCCAGGAGGTGGAAGGGCGAGAGCCGAACGCCTCAAGGTACACAGATTCATCCTCCGAAGGGTTAAGGGCTGGCCAATTCCCCCTCTGTTTTAGGATCTCCAGGATGTCTGCAAAGGAGACATCTTCAGAGGGGGAACGGGGGGAACCTTCAGAATCCTCTAAATCCGTGTCAGAGGTGACAGACTCAGGTGAGTCTATGTGCTTCCTCTTGCACTTTCTCTTCCTAGGGGCTCTCCTACCAATTCAGGAGAGGCCTCGAAGAGGATGAGATCCCCACAGGGGATTCTTGAGGAGCTGGCTCTCTGCGGTCTGGGAAGAGGGAGTGAGTAGAAATTACCTGAGGCACCGAGGAGGGAGGGGCGGACGGAGCCGACTGTGGAGTTGAACCAGGTTCCAACACACTCTGCATGACCTCGAAAGCACCCCTGTCAGGCAGAGCCAGAGGTCTCCACTCCGAAGAGCTGAAAACCTCCCTCAGCACCGACAGTGATGGCTCCGAGGCCGATGTCGGAGCCGAACTCACCAGCGCCGAAGCACCGAGAGGACGAGGCGGGTCGGACAAGGGTCCGATGCCACTCACCCCCTCGGAGCCGACAAGGGAAGTCCGGCGCCGAGATTCTTCCAATGAAGAAAACGGAGCAGACGACGGCGCCGAAGACAAATGTATCGGCTCCGACGCTGCCACAGTCTTGGGTCCGAAACGCCCCGGCTCCAAACTCAAAGGAGTCAGAGGAGGAATATTTTGAGAAATCGGATTAAGCATCGACTGCCGAGTCGGGCTCTGAAGCATTTGGGCCAGTGCCTCGGACTTAAGAAGTTGACTCACTACCCTCTGAAGGTCATGATCCGAAAGTCTCGACGACCTAGAGGAGTGAGATCTATGGCTCCGTTCAGACAGCAAGGGAGATGCTGGAGCCGAATGAACGGAGCCAAGAGACGGTGACCTAGACCTTTTCCTAGATGTCGGTTCCGATAATTTTATCGGAGCCGACTTGGTGATTTCCAACACCTCCCGGCGGAGCGGGAACCGAAGAAATAAGAGTTCGAGTCTCATCGGCTCCAGCCGGAGCCGATGTTGAAGCAGACTTCGAAGCCTTAGGTGTCGACTCAGAAACTGGAGCCACCGACCTAGAAGGCTTGGAGGGTTTGCCCGAAGAGACAGCCGGGGGACCCTCAGGCTTCAATAAGCCTCGTAATATAAGTTTACTTTTTCTTTCCTGCAGGACTCTAGGGCTGAAGCCATGGCATACAGCACAAGAGTCCTGCAGGTGTAAAGGTCCCAGGCAGTACACACAAGAAGTGTGACCGTCTGTCAGAGACATTTTCTGACAGCACGAGTCACACTTCTTGAAGCCTGAGACCTTTGAATCCTTAGACATTTTTAAGGAAAAAAAGTGTAACCACCACACAACACAAACACACTGATTACACTATCCACTTAAGATTAACTAAAAATTAAACTATTAAAATTAGTTTTAAAATTAGTTTTAAAATCCCTACAAACACATCCACACCACTAATAAGGGAATGGAAGGGCCCGAAGGCCCGAGGGAAGAACTAATAAGTTCTTGAGGAAAAAAAAAGGGGTGGATAAACAGGTAGGAAGGGTCCGAATCCACTCACTAAGGGAAATAACTAGTAAAAAAGTACAGTTTTGTACCTACCATAAATGTAGATGTTCGAAGATCCACATTGCTGCAGTCCTAACACTTGGGGTAATCCGCTGTCCCAGTCGGCCCGAATACCAAAGTATATGGCTGACGTCGGTCAAGGCGCATTAGTCTGACGTCAGGACGTCAGGGTACAAATGCGCATGACCGACGTCATATCCTCAGTCTTTTCTTGCCCCAGATGTCAGAAGACCCTAAAAGGATAAGGCCAAAACCAAAAAACACCAAACACTCCTGCACCAAATATATATATATACAATATATACAAATTTACAAGAGTACAACCCCACCCACACAACCACCCCTAAACACAGAGGGGAAGGAGGGAGGGTAAATTGGACTGGAGCAATGTGGATCTTCGAACATCTACATTTATGGTAGGTACAAAACTGTACTATGTTCTTCATACCACATTGCTGCAGTCCTAACACTTGGGTAGAATCCCAAAGCAGAGGTAAGGGAGGCTGGCAAATCATAAAGAAGCAGGAGCTGTCAACATGCCCTGCAAAATAGCCGTGGCAAAACCAGCCCTAGACTTAGAGTAGAGAGGAAGGTGGTAATGCTTAGAGAAAGTATGCACTGAACTCCAAGTAGCTGCCTCCAAAATATCCTTAGTAGCCACCCCCCTTAGAAATGCTGTTGAAGTGGCAGTAGCCCTAGTGGAATGAGGCCTAATCCCAGCTGGAATCTCCTTGCCATGATGGGAATAACAAAATGCAATGCAAAACCCAATCCACTTAGAAATAGTTTGTTTTGACACAGGCTTGCCCTGAGAACTCAAAGCAAAAGAAACAAACAACTGCTGAGACTGCCTAAAATCCTTAGTCCTGCTTAAATAATAACGCAACTGCCTGTGTACATCTAAAGTGTGCAAAATCTTTTCCCCCTTATTTTGGGGATCTGCATTAAAAGTAGGCAAATGAATAGTTTGGTTCAAAGCCACACTAGAAACCACCTTAGGCATAAAGGAAGGATTAGTACGTAATGATACCCTATCCTTATGGAAAATCAAAAAGGCTCAACCGCCATAAGGGCCTGCAATTCAGAAACCCTTCTTGCAGAAGTAATGGCCAACAAAAAAGCAGTCTTCCATGACAAATATTTCAACTCAGCAGTAGCCGCAGGCTCAAAAGGTTGTAGAGTAAGTTTCTCCAACACAAAATTGAGATCCCAAGCAGGAGTAGGAGCTCTACGTGGGGGTCTCATATTCTTTGCCCCTCTAAGAAATTGCTTGAACAAAGGATGAGAAAACAATGGTGGGTCACAATCATAGTGAGCTGAAATTGCTGCAGCATGAATCTTAATGGAAGAGAAAGACAAACCTTTGTCCAATAACTCAGTCAGATATTGAAGAGCCACATTCAAATTAGGCTCAGAAACCTCCAAATTCTTTGTTGCACTCCAAAATAAAAATCTCTTCCATTTTTCTGCGTACACTTTCCTTGTACTAGGTCTTCTGGCTTCCATAATCACATTCAAAACTTGTTGAGGAAGTTGAGACCTGCTGTGTTTCAAAACAGAATATGCCAGGCTGTTAGATGAAGAGAGTGAAGCTTGACATTGAGTAGATGACCGTCCCTCTGAGACAATAGGTGTGGAATCAAAGGTAAAGGCCATGGAGGTTTCCTTACCAGACTCCTCAGTAATGGGTACCAGTGTTGCCGAGGCCAATCTGGAGCTATTAAAATCATCCTTGGCTTGTCTTGTCTGACCTTTAGGAGTACCTTTGGGAGAAGAGGCAGAGGTGGAAAGGCATACACATGAAGATTTGTCCAACTGAAAGAAAGAGCATCCACTTTCCAAGCTGTGTGATGAAACCTTTTGTGCAAAACTTTGGCAGCTGGTGGTTTAGTGGAGAAGCGAACAGATCTATGTCTGGAGTTCCCCATGACACTGTCAATTTCGAAATACATGAAGATCCAGTTTCCACCGTGGGGATCCATGATTTGTCTGCTTAACACATCTGCTAAGGAGTTCTGTGCTCCGGCAGAAACCTTGCCTGAAGAGTTAGTTGCAAGCTGAGCGCAGTCTCCCATAAAATCATTGCTTGCCTGCATAGAGGGTAAGAATGTGTTCCCCTTGTTTGTTGATGTACCACATGACAGTTGTGTTGTCTGTTAGAATCAACACCTGCCCTGGAAGAAGTAACTCCTTGAAAGCCATTAATGCAAACTGGACTGCTAACATCTCCTTCATGTTGATATGTAGATGCTGTAGTCTGGCAGGCCACTTGTCTTGTATCCACTTTCCATTCAGATGAGCTCCCCAAGCTATGTCTGAGGCATCTGTCGTTAGAATCTGACTCGCCTCTGGCCGGGTCACAGAGAGTCCCTTGTTTAGGTGACATTCCTGAGCCCACCACAAAAATTCCTTTTGAATGCAAGGTATTATTTGAATGACAGTGTCCAAATCCTGGCAGTGCTGTGTCCATACATTTTTGAGATACCATTGCAGCTTCCTCATATGCAGTTTGGCATTGGGAAGCACCAGAATACAAGATGCCATGAACCCTAAGGCTTGAAGGACTGTCCTTGCAGTCAGCCCGGACTGAAGAGATAGTTGATGGAAGTAATGGGAAAGATTCTCTTGCTTGTCCGGGGTTAAAAAGGCCATCTGGGTTGCTGTATTCAGTCTCACACCCAGAAAGCACATGTCTTGAGAGGGTACTAGACTGGACTTTATTTCGTTCACAGAATACCCCAGGCATCTTAGCACTGCTATCACATATTCCAAATGCTGTAAAAGGTCTTCCTTTTCTTGAGCCAGAATCAGGCAGTCGTCCAAGTAAGGATAGATTTGTATTCCTTTTAGCCTGAAGTAAGCTATCACTGGAGTCAGAACCTTTGTGAATACTCTGGGCAGTAGATAAGCCAAAGGGCAATGCAGAGAACTGATAATGGGAATTCCCAGCTCGAAAACGCAGATACTTCCTGCAACTCAGTCTGATAGGTACATGAAGGTAAGCCTCCTTGAGATCTAAAGTTACCATCCAGTGATCCTTGCCCAGCAGAGGTAAAAGCTGTTGTAACGTCAACATTTTGAACTTGGGAATGTCCAGATAAGTGTTGAGGATAGATAAATCCAAAATTGGTCTCCACGTGTTCCCCTTCTTTGGTACTAGGAACAGGCGAGAATAAAATCCTAGGCCCCTTTCTGGCACAGGAACCGGCTGAATGGCCCCTATTTGGAGTAACAGCGAAATTTGCTTGTGAGCCTCTTTTCTTTGTAGAGGAGGAATGTCTGGCATGCCTTTGAAAGGAGGCAAGGTCTGGAAATAAAACCTGTAACCGTGGTAAATGATATCCAATACCCATCTGTCTTGGGTAATTAAACTCCAATTTTCTTTGAAAAGTGCCAGCCTTCCTCCCAAAGGTGCTGCCAGACGAGAAGGCTCTGGCAGATGAAAAGGCAGGTCATTGGGTCTGTTCACGAAAGGACTGACCCCTGCCCTCACCAGAAGACTGAGCAGGTGAACTCCCTGTTCTAGGCCTAAAAGAACCCTGAGCTCTGCCCCTACCACGTCTAGACCTACCCCTAGACTGGGAATCATAAGAAGGATATGTCCACCCCTTAGTAGGCCAATTTCTACTAAACTTCGGAGGCTGAACCTGCAAAAAATCTTTAACAGTCTGCATAGACTTAGCCTTGTCCTCCATTTTCTTTAAAACTGCTTCCACAGGCGAACCAAACAACACATCAGACTGTAACGGAGCATCTAAAATCCTTGTCTTAACATGCTCAGCTAAATTCTGATCCCTCAGCCAGGCGTGCCTGCGAAGAACAGAACCAGTGGCAGCCACCCTCGAAGAGGCCTGCACAGCATCAAAACCACATTGCAAGGAATGCTTACCCACTTGTTCAGACACATGAACTAAATCCTGCAACTCTTTACACTCAATACCTTCCGCCAGAGCATCCACCTTAGACTTCAATTGTGAAAGGAGATAATTTTGGTATTTTAACATGTGGAACTGGCAATTCAAAGCCCTCATGGCTAAAGTGGAAGAAGTATACACCTTCTTTCCCCATCTATCCAAAGCCCTTGCCTCTTTATCAGGAGGAACAGGATTTTTAACAACAGAAGCCTTAACACCTTTAGGCCCCTGAGAAACAGTTTCTGGGTCTGCCCTAGGACTCTTAAAAGATACTTATGAGCTTCAGGCACCCTATAATACCTATCTGGTTTAACTGGGGCAGGAGGCAAAGAATCAGGGTTCAGGAAGCCTCTGCAAAACATCTTCCACCACATCCAGAACAGGAGGTATAGCTAAAGGCCTATGCTGGGGTAAAACAAAATTCCCTAAGCCTCTTCCTGGAATCAGAGAAATCTTGGCCTTCCCATTTAAAATGCTCCCTCATGGAATGAAGAGTCTCTGAAAAGAGAAATCCTCAGGAGGAGAAGCCAAGGAGTAGAATCATCCACATCAGAATCAGAATAAGGAGGATACTCCTGCAAGTCTTCAGCCGAAGACTCAGAAGCCTCGAACACTGCTCAAAACTCTCAAGCTCAGGTTCCACCCTAGGCCTCTTATCAGGAAGGGGCATAGAACCTCTAATCATAGTAATCAAATCTTCTGCCATTTTAAGCATATGTTTCTTAGGCAAAGATCCTGAAGAACTAGGAGAGACCCCACTGAAGATAAACCTGGCCTGCCTCTCAAAGAAGCCTTGGAAACAGAAGGGAGGGCCTAACCACCTTAGGAAGAGAGGGGAGAACAGCCACCTGAGAAGCCCCTTCAGCCTGGCCTACCTCCTGAGAAGACACATCTTGTAACAGTAAAGTCTCTCCCTGAGACTCCAAAGAAACTTCAGGCAGAACCTCCGGCTCCACTGAGCCGTCTAAAGAACCGACGTCCGGGACTGACGGTTCTTCCAACCTAGGCTTTGCTGCTTTGTCCTTGCGCTTTTTGGACGAAGCGGCGCCGGAGCATCCGGCGGCATTTTATAATTACAACGCTTCCCAAAACTAACCTGGCACAGTCTAACCTTCTCTTTATAGTGCGTTTGTTAAATCTAGCACAAGAGCGACATCCAACAACGTCGTGCTCAGGCCCTAAACAAGGTATACACAAAGTATGGTAATCCCTATGAGGTATCTGTTTCCCACAAGAAATATAGTTATTCACTTTTTCTGACATCCGGTTAAATACTGAGGCAAGAAAAAACCAAAATATTCCCCAACGGGGTACTTAGCCAACTTTGATTCGGTCTGAAACTCCGACTTCAGAAAATTTCAGAACGCCAACCTGCACTCGCAAAACTGCTTCTGCATCGGACCATGCGGCAAAAAAGACTGAGGATATGACGTCGGTCATGCGCATTTGTACCCTGACGTCCTGACGTCAGACTAATGCGCCTTGACCGACGTCAGCCATATACTTTGGTATTCGGGCCGACTGGGACAGCGGATTACCCCAAGTGTTAGGACTGCAGCAATGTGGTATGAAGAACATCTAAATTAAAGGGACTTAAATTAACTATAGACTAATCTATATCAACTAACCTGAAGCCGGTAGAAAACAACACACCTCGATCGCTGTAGCGGCAAATGAGATCTGAGGTATTACCGCCTAGCATTGTGGGATATAAGGGGATTCTCGAGCCGGTGGAACCAACTCTCGATCTTTTAGAGTGGCCGAGTCGGAGCCGAGGATCGGCTCCGAACCCATCCAGCAAGAATGAAGACGAGACATGCAAGCTCAGAAAATTTGTGAGAGACAGGAAAGGGGGTCTGACTTCAGACCACTGGATATTTATCATCCAGTGTAGAATTCTCATTAATAGATAGGCATCAAGCATCACCACTGTAACAGCTGCCACGAAACCCATTGACATGACACAAAATTCTACCACAAATTACTGCATCCGAGATGCTGCCAACTGGACAGCCAATAACCTTCCGTAAGAAAGATGTAAATAGCAATGCATGGAGTTTAAGGGACACCTAATGAAAAATAAATTCTGAGATGGTTTGAGTCAGGACTCAGCATGGTTCACAATTACCCTCAAAGAATGGAGCAGTCTAAGAGGAAACACCATGTGACAAAACATATCTACTGTGGATGACGCACTAAGTAGTCAGTCATATAGACAAGAAAATATCTTGGCTCCCCACAGTTTCTGGCAAACTGCTACCATGAACATTGTCTTTTGGTCGCATCTCCACTTCATGAGTATTCACTAAGTTAAGAGTCCAAAACAGACAAATAACTGTGTCCTGGTGGTCTAAAGAACAATCTCCTACTGACAAGGATGGAGAGAGTGCAACAGGCCAAACCAATGACTTGCTTCATAAGAAGAGTTTAGGAATCTGAGAAGCAAACTCTATTTTTCTCTGGCACTAAAAAGCTGGAGCAATATCCTAACTCTTGCTGGTTGAGTGGGACTTCCTGGATGTCTCCCTTCTGTAGGAGGGCTTAAGATTATCTTACTTGCTGCTCATTTCTAATGGGGAGAAACACCTTGCAAGAATGCAGAGATGGGAACTGGCTAAACTAGAAAGGGAACTGTGCAACTCTGGGTATTTCAGTCCTCACTCAAGTCATGAGCTTTTAGATGGATGAAGAGAGGGACATGTGATCCACAACTCGTTCCAAAGACAGACAGTAAGCCATGGTCTTGAGACTGCTGCTGTCTACCAATGAAAGAGCATGGCCTCCTGGTGAAAGCTAGGCATCCAAGACCCTGAAGTAATTTGACTTGGTTATTTGTGCTGCTTCCGTTGCTTTCCTCATTAAGGTTTCTGCAGCGTGTCACAGCAAACCATATTCAATGCTGGTTCTTCTGCATTATAGAAATAAGAACACAGGCTTGTGTCTTTTCGTCCATGTTGTTAAGATACTCATGGATTTTTCTTCCTAAAAAAGGAAAGATCAGGGAAGGGAAAATCCATAAAAGTCACCTTATTGTTCTTGACAAAAATCAGTAAGCCACAGACAATAGTACAAAAATCAGATAACACAATTTTGATAGCTTCCTTCGTTTAAGTTATGAATATCATCGACTATCACATACTGGTCAAAGTTTGAGAATGCTGTGAACATTTCTTTCGAGGAGCCACATGGCAACCTCTCCAGAAATTGAAGCATTTCAATGGCCAAGCCTGTTGAAAATAAACCATATGCACAGCATAATTAAGTTCAAACAAATATAAGGTGTCAGACACAGACACACACACACAAAACTATTTCCCAAATCTGCAACAGCACATGGCACTCCATCAGGAGGAGGTGGTTAGTGGTGCTGTGGGGTATGGAGACCTTCTTAAAGGGCTATTGCATAATTCATTGTGCCCAGTTTGGTGGTCTCTACCCATACAGCATACTCCTTGGGAAGCTAGAAGCTTTCCTTGTACAGATTCTATCCCAAATTTGGGCTGCACAGCCAATCCCGGTGGTGCTAGTGGTGACTTTTAATGCAGCCACCATAGGCAGGGGGGAGGTGTCACTAAGAAAGACTGCTGGAAGGACCTAGAGGCCCTCTACAGTCTAGACTGAACAGAAATAAGGGCTCAACTGGCCAGCCCCCCCCCCCCCCCAAATACTACTGCATCAATTCCAGATCCTCACAAAATATAGCATTACTGGGGGAGGGATTGCAGAGAATTTGGGCTCTCATTCTCATCCAAGTTTTCCACAGGGACAAAAAAAAATAGATGGACGAGATTTAGTTTTCTCAGTACTTTCTTGGGTCTTTTAGGTGGGGTAGGTGACTCTAAATAGAAGAAGACTGCTTGGAAGAAATCTTTTGAAGGATGGACTTCTGAAGGCTTGAAATGCCCCCTTTACCTGAGGCACAAAATAATTAACTGACCTAAAAGCCCCATAAATCAGGTGCACATGAATTAAATACAGATGTCAACACCAAAAAAATCTGACTCATCTGAAGAATGCATCAGTGGATGGCACAGTACACTGCTCACATGTACTAACACCAACAAAAACAACAACAGCAACAACAGGAGAACTGGTCATCTGCACCACTGCACCAACAAGTGAAACCTCTGGAAACAGCATTTATGCTAACAGTATAAAAGGCAAGGTGCATCAACATCAGAAAGAGCAATGTCAAAATGTGACATAACACAGGTAGGGGTGAGAGACAAAGGAAAAGCTGAGTGCCAAAGAAGGTACTAAAGACAGAAGCAGCAGCACTGAACTTCTGGAGATATGAAGCACATACTTTTAAATGCTAATAAGATACTTATACTAATTTATATACATATATATATATATATATATACATATATATATATATATATATACATATATATACACACACACATATATACATCACCCCACCTCAGAGGATGCAGACAACTTATGATGAACAGTACACGACCGCAGTATACAAGGACCTGTACAATTCCATGGACTCCTCCATACCAAACAGAAATAAAACCTGCTCCTCAAGGAAACACAAACCTGTTTGGTGGACATGCTTTATCAACAGGCTTTACAACAAAAGGAAGAAACTGTTGGCTAAAGGTAAAAAGGAACAAATTCCAAACTGGAAAAACTCCCGCCTTAGCTTCAACAAGCAAACTAGATCACTAGTGAAAACCTCGAAAAGCCAATTTTGAATAGAAATTAGCCTCTGAAACAAAGGGAAGCCACAAAGCCTTCTTCAGCTACATCAGGAACCTCCATGGCAAAACCCAGGTTTATTCCGAATTAGTACTTAACAGCATCACTTACACCAATCCTGTTGACTTAGTCAACCTGCTAGCAGATAGGTTCAGTGCAAACTTTACCTCCCTTCCCCTGCCAAAGGCCCTTTTGTCATCCCAGATACTTGTCCTGCACCTCACATCTCCGTAGATTAAGTGTTAAAAGTCCCAATCCAAAGCAAATAACACAGCTTCCAAGGGACCAGATAGTATCCCAGGCTGTATTCTGCACCATCTCCAGCAAGACCACTGAGCACTCTGTTCAACCAAATCTTAAGTACAGGCCTCATTCCAGCAGAGTGAACTGCCACTGTCATCCACTTGCACAAAGGTGATGTCACTATTGACCCTGGAAACTATCACCCCCATTAGCTTGGCAAGTCTGATCTGTAAAGCCATGGAGCATATTATTACGGATCTCATTAACAAGGACATAGACAATCTCCAAGGACTTGACCCCACCCAATTCAGATTCGTCAAGGGCAGATCTTGCCTGTTGAACCTGATCGACTTCTTTGAGACTGTCACCAAGGCCCTGGATGAGGGAAAGTCAGTACATACAGCTTACCTTGACTTGGCCAAGGTCTTTGACAAAATCCCCCACTCAGGCATCATCGAAAAGCTAATACAACTTGGTGTAAATCCCTATCTCATCAAGTGGGTGGCCAATTGGCTCACAGACCAGACAGGAACCTAAAGGTCAAAATAAGCACTTCCACCTCCGATAGCAGACCTGTCACTAGTGGAGTTCTCCAGGGATCTGTCTTCAGACCCCTACTGTTTGGAATCTACTTCTCAGAGGTCCAGGCAAAGACAAAATCTGTGGCTGACCAAGTTTGCAGACGACTAAATTATGTGCTGTCAGACTCCCCAAATGATGTTATCATAACACAAGAGGGTATCAGCAACTAATGACTGGTGCCAAAGTCATGGCCTCAAGCTAAATGCAACAAAAAAAAAAAAAGCATCATACCATTCGGCAGAAATATGACCCCCTACTGATTACCACATCAACGGCAACCCCCTAAACACACAACCTGTGGTGAGAGACCTGGGTACTTAGGTTGATAAGCTCACATTCGACCATCATGTAGCAGCAGTGGTCAGAAAACCCTTTTACTTGTTTCATCTCATAAGTAAAGGGATTGCATCCAGAAAAAAAATGAGGTTATTGCATCTCTATACTCCTCCCTCATTAGGCCAATTGAGTACAACACCCAGTTTGGTATGTACCTCTCCAAACATCTGTACCAACTGGAAAGACCACAGAAATACCTCACAAAGTGAATCCGTGGCCTCCAACACCTGTCCTGTGCAGACAGGCTCAAACCACTATCACTCTACTCTTGGTATCATACAGATTACTCAGAGTTGAGCTATGTCTCATCTACAAGGCGATCTCGAACCCTGCCCTACTAGAGATGTTCCATATCCGTAAGTCTAACTCCTCGCACATTACAAGCTCGAAAGGCCTGAATTTCATATGCGACATCAACAAAACCTGCTGGAAAGACAGGTTAGTCTCCCAGAGGCCGTCCATTCTCTGGAACAGACTTCCCATATACATCAGAGCACCTTGGTGACCCCTCTTCAAACACAACCTCGATGAGTGGATGGGAAACCACAAATTTTTCTCCGGGGTTCCACCAGTGTCCCTCATTGACCAGGGTGACAACTGCTGACTGAGGTTTCTTTTTGGGGATAAACTCTTGGCTAGGCTTGTAAGGGCCCCAGGGCCATTAGTCTAGTAACCTCCAATGATCATTACACACTTGGCTAGGCTTGTAAGGGCCCCAGGGCCATTAGTCTAGTAACCTCCAATGATCATTACACACATTTTATAAACATATATATATATATATATATATATATATATATATATATATATATAAAATCGCGGCACAGTGGGTATAAGGGAATATTCCCCTTTCCACACTGTAGTACGATCTCAGAGTGAGACTATAAAAGTAGCGGGACTGTGGGGTGCATATATGCATAAATGTGGTTAGTGTTGTGTTTTTCCCCCCATATTAATCTTTTGTGAAAATGCACTTTTGCGAAAAAGAGTGCACCTGATTACATTTCGTTGAAATATAATTTTGATGGGTCAATGTAGACCCATGCATGTATATATATATATATATATATATATATATATATATAGATATAGATATATAGATATATAGATATATATATATATATATATACACACACACACACACAAAGTCACGTGATACAGAAAAATTGCAAAGAATTCAGTTTTGCAACACGATTACATCTGTAGTTTGTGAGTATCTGGAACACAGATTCCTCCATAAAAACTGTGACACTAAAGAAGCTATCACTTGAACTGTCTAACCTGGATGAGGCAAAAGGACAACTGTAAAAGGCTCCCAACAACCTGGAACTGTAAGGGCAGGAAAGACCACACAAGACCATTTGCCCTGAATGTTTAGAACAGCCACTGCCAACCATTTAGTTGATGACAAGGAGTGAAAGGACCAAACCTCTGTGTACCCAGTCTGGACATCTCTGGCTGAGTAACAGCACACGACACCTCAGCCACAAAAGAATAAACAATCAATACTATTAGAAGATTAACAGAAGCAAATGAACTTTCTTCAGTTTTCACAACTTTTCTGTGCTGAACCAACCAAATTGATGTGGGAAAAGGCCCATTTTTGGAATTTTCTCCACCTTAGAGAAACAGGAGGTCATCTCTGAACTGGCGAGCACAATTTCTCTTTCGCACGTGAAAAAGAATGAACCAATGAATCTGAAGGTGCTAAAGTAAGAGTTTTTAGCAGAAAAGGACTGAGAAAATGCAAACAATTTTCCTTGTGGCATTTGTTTAGCAGTCTGGTTAAATTTCCTGCATATTTTTTTTTACATGAATTGTGAAACTCAACTGAAACAGTGCATACACAGTATATTATTTGGCAAGCAAACCTTTCCTACTACAGGTACATTTACGGAAAAATTGTCAAGACATCTCAATGATGAAAGGGGAAAGCCTAGGTCTCGGATCCCTGCAATTAAACAGATTCTGAAAAAAAAACCTCTCAGAAAAAGGATATTGGAGAATGAGTGGCTGCTGCTGGCTTGTCCATGTTCAGTGGCATGAAATGGCTCTGGGATGCCACACAAATGACACGTAGTGGAAGCACTAAATGTTCCACCCCAAACAGTTCAAATCTAGCCAGTCCAGACTGCAGCTGCATACTAAGCCAAGGGGAATTCAGCATGCAGAGGAATCCCTCTTCTTGGAAGGTAACTCTCAGAAGAGCTGCCATAAGGAAGGGGTGCTCCATCAGAACTAAAGTAGGCTGCCAAATAGGGCCAAACAAGCCGGTCCACTCCTTACCACCAGAATCTCTCTGCAGGACAGATTAGCCAATTGGAATAACTGAGAGAAATAAATGGACAACATGGCTCATGTCTAGCCAGGGGATGCCTTGATCAGCTACTGCAGACTGAAAAGGGCTAACTAGGTGTAAGTAGAGGAAACATTAAGCTCATTCCTTCAAGGGAATTTAAGAAAAGCAAAAGACAAATAAACAAAAAGTCAAAACATATTGAAATGGTACAGGAAACCAACTCCAGGCTAAAGTGCAGCAAAAGGAGGCAAATATTTGTAACTAGGAAAGGGAAGGGTTCCCATGCCGCTTGGCAGATTCTCATCTGCAGAGCTGTCATAATGCCTGAGACACCATTCCTGCTGGTCATGGAAGATATTCCTCTTACTAGATCAACAGCTCTTGGAAGAGCAGTAAGGGATGCCGTTTTAGCCAATAATAAATTGTGAACTTCATTTTCTTTTGATAAGCAGTTAGCATTCACACTTTGCCAACTGGTCAGGGGTAAAATCCTCCACAGTAAAGAATGATTTATCCATTCCCTGCAGCACTACAACTAGTCTCCAATTACTTAAATACTTAAAAAATATTTCCAACCTCTCTACCTTATGATAAGGCTTTTATCATTCCAATAAATAAATGCACTTGATATTGTACAGAACTGTGTTTAAAACAATATGGTTCTCAACTTGCTACCCTATCCACTCCACTTGCTAGAACATCTCCCTCAATTCCATTCCATTCATTGGATTTCTATTACTGGAAGTGATTAACCCATCTAACTTACAGTTGATGGACAGAAGTCTACTGCACACGTCACCAAACTCAGCATCACTCTCCCATTTGGAAAGCTCTGTGGGGTATGCTGTTCAAGGCAAGTTTGAAGTACTTGGATCCCTCCTGTCTAGAGATTTAGCTTGGTCTGCCATATGTGTTAAGATTAGTAAAGGCATCCTACTTCACTTAACTCATCAGTAGTAATGTTGTTGTTTGTCTTTCGGCTTTTCCCGGTTAGGTGTCGCCACAGCAGAACTCCAGTCCGTTAATGATTGGCAGTTTTTTTTTTTTTTTTTTTATGGTGTCGAGTTGCCAGCCTGACTCCCAACCTTCAACGAAGGCACGCCCATTCAACGCATGTCTTTCGAACGCTCACTCGACCACAGGGAGGACATGCAGACTCCACACAGAAGGCACTCCCAACCCAAGCCGAGAATCGAACTGGAGAACCTCTTGCTGTGAGGCAACAATGCTACCGCTGCACCACCACGGAAGTAACTCTCGTCAGTAGTAATAATAATAAAAATAATAATGCAATAAATAGACATGCATACAAAAACATGATTGCTGAATAAATGGACTTACAGATAAAGACAAAAAGGAAAGAGTACTGAAACAAATAAAAACATGCAAAGTGCAAATAGAATTGTTACAGGAGACACATTTAGAAAGAATACAGCATGTGAATTTGACAAAAAAAAAAAGATTTCAGGATGGAAATTCAGCAGAATATCGCGGCAAAGGAAAATGGGCGTAATAATACTAACTGCTAGAGTGGCACCAATAGTAACATAATAGAAAAAAAGATATAGAAATAACCCACTTTCGGAAAGGGATATTTACAGCTGAGGACTGGAACTTGACTTGCAATAATGAGGATGTATCAGGGGGACTAGAAGGAAAATATATATAACAAAAGAGGGTAGATTTCTGAAGAAATTTATGAAAACATTTGGTATGCAAGACCTGAATTCAGTAGCAGGAACTTCGACAGAATTTAGATTTTATTCACCAAGACACAATAACTGGGCTCGACAAGATATAAATTATATTTCACATGATCATGTGCATTTAATTCAAAGCTTCACACACACATCAAATGTTTGCGTCTTTCAGCTTTTCCTGGTTAGGGGTCGCCACAGCGGAACTCCGGTCCTCTAATGATTGGTAGTTGATTTTTACATGCCGAATTACCAGCCCTGACGCACAACCTTCAACGAAGGTATACTCATTCATGCATGTCTCCACGCAGAAGACGCTCTAGCTGAGAATCTAACCGGACAGCGTCTTACTGTGAGGCGACAACGCTACCGCAGCACCACCACCACGGCTCTCACACACACATCAAATAACTATTTCAAATCATGCATCAATACAAAACCAATATAAACATGCAGGGTAATAGAGTAAAAAATGAGACACTGGTGCTTTCCCACCTACCTATTAAAAAAAATAAAAAATAGGAATTCAAGGAATGGCTGGTGGAAATTATTAAAGAAGAACATTTCTTCAGAAATTATAGCCAGTGGGTGCGACAAAATGAAAATTAAATTTACAAAAAGAGTAGAAATAAAAGTTAAGAAGCAATATGAATTATTTAGAGGGACTGACAAAGGTTAAAGTATTGCAGAATAAGGAGAATCTCACAGAAGAGGAGTTGCAACTGCAAAGTCCTAAAGAGAAGAGATGGTAGTATCTGGAGAATATGCAGGAATTTAGAAAGATTGTTATTAAGCAACCATTTTCTAATAACTACAGAGCATAAAACCTTTTGGCACAAAGACTTGGGCAACAGAAATTAGAAAGGGTTGTCATAAAACTTAGGGAGGCTACAACAAGAACAAATAACCAGAGATCCTGTAGAGGTATTAAAGATATTTTGAAAATTCCATGAACATTTGTATAAAGCACAGAAATGTGGAAATCAAGAAAGAGCACAAATGGAAATATTTGTGGAAGACTTAATTATGTCACAGTTAAAGGAAGATGAGTCTTAATAGTTAAGATAGAAGGAGATGAGATAAAGAAATGGTGATGTCTAATAAATCTGCAGGAAAGTCTCCCAGGAAGAGATGGTATTCTTGTGAAAGCTTGAAAAGTTAAGAGGGAAGAAGGTGATAAAAATCTGGAAGGTTTTGTTTACTGTCTTTATATATTACAGCTACCACATCTTTCTTCCAAGATGTTTGTGCATTCCCTCATTCTAAAATACTGTTAAAGAGCCATCAGACCAAGCTTCATATAGGTCCATTTCCATTTTAAAGTACTGGGGTCTATAATAGCTAAAAGAATAGGAACTGTGTTGCTAAAATTGATAGATGTGGACCAGTGTGGTTTTGTGGAGGCAAGGCAAACATGACAACTTTAATAGAACAATGATACTCCAGAGTGAAGCAGAATGTAAGAAATACTACTGCTGTTGGTAGGTCTTGATGCAGACAAAGTAAGCTGTGATTTTATGTGAAGTGCAATAAGCTTAACTACAAGGATATGTGAAGGATCAGAGGCAATAATTAAAATTAAAAGGTTCTTTTCTGGTAAGTTGTCTTAACAGAGGAACCAGGCAGAGGCGTCCTCTTTCCCCTTTATTTGCTTTATATTTAGAACCATTGGCAAAGAAAATAAGGGGTGCAGAAATTCAAAGATATAGTTGGTATGATATTCAGGAAAGTTGGCTTTATTTGCAGATATTTTGTACCTGAATTTTAGAAAAGGCCAAATGTTGTGGAACATTTTGAGACAGTATCGTGTCTTTTCGGGATACAAAATAAAAAGGCTATAGCAGAAATGGTTCAAATATACTAATTTTGGGGAACCAATAAGAAAGTGCTTAGGAGTAAAGCTTAAAAAAGGCTTCTGTTATGGCATCTAAGGATATGTGGGAAGAGACTAAGCAGAAGAGAATACAACTCAGAAACTGAAAGCTTTTGCTTATATATAGTAATATACAAGCAATGAAAATGTTTAGTCCCTTTAGTTTAATATACAAGTCAGGCATATTTTTATCAACCAGAGAACAAGTTAAGGAGAACAATTAATGAACAGTTGAAAGAATTTATCTGGGAGTGGAAGAGGGGAAGAGTTAAGTGGGATAACCTGATCCTTCCAAAAGGAAAAGGTGGAGTACGAGTGCCTGATTTCAATACATTTTTTACAGCTACACAAGTACACATTTTAAATCAGTAGAAAGCATTTCGGAAACTAAGCCAACACAAAAATGAAAAAAAAGAGATTTTGCCAATAGGGACAATGACTGGAAGTAGGAACACAGAGAAAAGGAACAGGAGCTGGAATTGGCTGCACATAACTAGAGACGGATAAAGGTAATAAAATGGGACAAGGCCAAGAAAACATTTCGACTGTAGGCTAGAGAGACTGCCTTCTCTATCAGGGATTAATATAAGAGTAAAGGCAAAGAAAAGGGGCTAGGGTACCTCTAAGTGAAAGACTTGTTCTGGTAGAATTTTTGTTATCTTTTTAAACACCTTTACTGAATTATCACTTTTGAGATAAGCAAATTTACATTTATACAAAAGAATTCAAACTATATTAACAAATTAACATACATTATACTTCGCATATATTGCTACATATCATATAACCTAAGCAACAATACATAAATTATTCAATTCCAGACTCTTTTTTTAAACAAGAAGCATCTTTATTAAACCATCACTTAGGACATAAGGAATCATGCATTTATATAAATGAAAAACTACACAGACACAAGACTAGCTGCAAACGTTTTACATCACAAACCATTCTGACACACACCCAGTTGCAAACATTATACATCACTTATCTACCCAATCATTTTCAGTCAAACATTACATAGTTCATTTAAATCCAGGCTTCTTTTAATCCTCATTCCTCCCCTGTATGCATTGTTGCCACAACTCACATTTTTCCTATGTAGTTTGCTTCTACCCTTTTCTAAAGGTCTCAGTTCCAGTCATTTCATCTCTATTACTATATTCACTACTTCTAATATAGTTGGTTTCGATTTTGATTTCCATTTTCTAGTAACTGTTTTTTTGGCAGCCACCATAATTAGACACAGCAAGGCCTCACCATGTCTAGGCAATTCCTTTTCTGCATCATATCTCAGAAAAAACATCTTCCTCATCACACCAATCTGCCTACCCAGCATCTTAAGTCCGCCAACCCACCACACCTTCGAAAATATGTTCTCAAGTACCTCTTTCTTCCCCATCACACCTCCAACATTTGCTGTCTACCTGAGAAAAACTCTCTGAAGTATACTTGGGGTCATAATTCCCAACCGTGCCAAATTACACAGTTTTTACCGAGTTTTGGGGTTCAAATGAAGGGGTGCCACAATTCCCGAGTGGCACCCCTTCATTTCCGATGATTTTTTCTTTTGTTTTTAATTTTTTCATTTCTGCGCTGAGACGTGCACGATGACGTCAGCTCCATTATGGCTACCAACCTGTCAGAATTGAGCTCACGCATTTCCAGCTGGCCTGGCTACTGAAATGCAAGCGGGAATGGCAACAAACGGTTGCTGACTGTTACACTGTGGATCATTATACTCTGCAGCGGAATGAAGAAGACTCTTGCAAATGCGAGCGACTGCAATTGCTGTTACAGCACAGCATTATCAAGGAAACTTTCAAAAGGGTGGAGCGAGAATGGCAATGTCTCTGCAGCGGAATATGAAGACCAAATGAAGTAAGGAATGTGTGTGTATAAATGCCCCCCCCCCCCCATTTAATACACCTGGTGGCTAGAGGCACTTGGGCTCAAGCCCTGTACCTTGGGTACAGGGTAAAAAGAGCCTAAAGTCCCTTGCCACCACCACTTGTGACCTTTGCCCAGGTTTTTTGTGCTAAGAGGTTGAGAGCTGTGGTGAGAAGTGAAAAATGAATTCACTAAATGATAGCCATTAAGCTTCAGTCTTCCAATTTTTCAGGAAGCTGCTGATTTGGCATAGTAGTATGTTTCTCTGACTGTAGTGCATAGGGTCCTGGGTTCAAGACTTGCTAGTGAAATGCATGGTGGAAACACAAGACTTTATTCTAGCAACTTTACAAAATTATGCAAGCAATGTTTAAAATGTCCCTGGTTTTTAAACTTTTGTCTCCCCCCCAAAAAAATGAAATTGAAAATAAGTGCGAGAAGCTGTGCAAGATGCCTATGGCTTACACTACTGTCATTCTATTTATAGTGTGGGTGTGAAAGAAGTAGACTTTTATGATGGAAATGTTCTGAATTGGGCAGTTTTGTCATTATTGGTTCATCCATTTTGTTTCATTGCCTACAGTACAGCCTACTGGAAAAATGTTCAAACAATAAATTTAAAATACGTTCTAACAACTGTGTTGTATTATACAAGGAATGTAATTTAATAAAGTCAGAAAGGTGTATCAAAGAAAAGAACACAAGTATGTTTCTTCTTTTGTGTGCAAGGGGACAATGATCTGAAAACAGCACAAAGGTAATCTTTATCCACCACTGGCCAGATGCATTTTCTTGGGATGTGGTATGGGTTTCAAATGCTGTTTCAATTAATGTGTTTCTAGGGCAGAGACGTTTTAACGCTATTTTCATTGTGAGACAGTATTGCTTTGTTTACCAGATGTCTAGTAGTGTTTGTGCATTGTTGTGCTGTAAAATGTAAGAATAAAATTCAAATAATCATTGTAGAAGTAAAGCAGTATGCACACATTAGTGTTTATGGTAAATGGGGCGAAACAGCCAAGTAATGGGACATTGGAATGGCAGCAGGGGGGACTCTGGTGTCATTTTTTGGTTGTCTGTTCTTCAGTTTGCGTTTGAAAGTTGATATCCCACAATTCCATTGGACTGGGTGGGGTTATGTAATTATGCATGCAAATTAGATGTTAATCAGCATACAGACTTGTACCTATTTTTCATTGGCCTTGTCCAGATGTTTGATGTTTCCAGGTTGAGAGATATGCTTGAGGTAAAAAAGACATATAAGCATTTCAAAGCAAAAATCCTAAATATTCTAGATTTTGTTGCATATTTAAGACGCATACATATATCCTCCCATTGTTTCTTTGTGAATTGCTTATTCATTCTCTTCCCAATCCTTTCTAACCTCCTCTGATTGATTCTTACAGTTATCATGCAATATTTTACCTGCTCTACTAATTATTATTTTAATGGCAACTTCTGCTCTAGATTCTACTAAAAACTACCAGTGCTGGTCATTCGTTTAGGACCCCCCTATTTCTTTTCTTTTGCTTATGCTAGGATATCAATTCTTGATAGGGAAGGCAATCTCTAACCTGCAGTCTAAATAAATTCTTCACCTCTTCCCATTCCATTACCTTTTCCTCTCTAGTGATTTGCTCCCAAAACCTCGGTTCCTTTGCCTGTTTTCTCCAATACATCCCAGTCCCCTCTTGCCTATGTCTGTATCACTAATTGTAGTCATCCCTATCAGCAGAATCTCCTTTCTCCATCCCCATGTTGGCTTACTTCCTAGAATACTTTCTGCTACTTTATGGATAAAGAAGTCACATACTCATAACATTCCATCTGTGTTGTCCCATTTTCATTCTTCCTCAACCTGTGGGTCTCCGATCTGACCCTAAGATCTGACTCTGCCACTTTCCAAAGCTTTAGGCTCTGAAGCTTGAGCTCCTCCCCTACCCATAATGCACCATTCTCCCAGGTTACCTCAGATCGAGTTTTCTGCTAACATATTACAGACTATATACAAAAGTATACATATAATTAAGTAACTACTAGAAAGAGACAGAACAAGGTTCAGGAGCTCAAACAGGAACATTAGTACCTATAAGCATATCCATCAGGTCTTTCATAGCCAAGGGCAGGGGGGAAGGTTGAGAAAGAACGTAAATGGACAACAGATGGAATGTTATAGTGAGTACATAACTTCTTTATCTAATGTTGTCATTTTCATTCATTCCTCAGCCTGTAGGACAGAGTCCCAAGCTACAGTAACCTTGGGTGGCCCTCATGAAAGGATATTCCGGAGCACTACAGAACCAAAGGCAGCTTTATTTCTGGAGGTAACATCTATTTTATAATGTGAAATAAATGTATAAGAGTTTGACCTCGAAGCCGCTGCACAAATATCAATTGAGACCCTACACCAAATGGCTTGGGATGGTGACATGGATCTGGTAGAGTAGGCTTTGACTTGTGTGGGCAAAGATGTACCCTTAGATGCATACACAAAAGAAATGCAAACGCTTAACCATTTCCTTTACTGATACTGGCAAAGGATACGAACAAAGTGACCAGACTTTCAGAATAATTTTGTCCTGTCCAGATAAAAATGCAATTGTCTATGAACGCCTTATAAATGAAGGATATATTCTCCCTGGTTTTGAAAATTGGTAAAGAAAACTGGTAGATTGATGAACTGGTTAATATTGTTCACTGTAGCAACTCTGGATAAAAAGGAAGGGTTGGTAAATAAAGTGAATCTGTCTTTATGGAATATCAAATGAGGTTTGAAAGAGAGGGCTTGTAACTCAGAAACCCTTCTTACAGAAGTGATAGCGTCCAAGAAAACATTTTTCCATGAAATTAATTTCAAATCTACTCTGGCTGAAGGTTCAGAAAGGGGCTGGATTAGTGCCTGAAAAAATCATAGTCAGATCCCAAGGAAGAGTGGAACCTTGACAGAAAAGCAAAGCAAAATAAAATTTTTCTCTGGTGTAATAAGTTGAATTGGCCACGAGTTGCATTTTTACAGTGGAGTAAGTTGCCCCATTTTAGAAGATATCAGCAAGGAAATCTAGGACCCCAGGAATGGGAGTAGTAAAGGGAACCAGCTGCTTCTGTTAAGCCCATATGGAGAATCTTTTCCATTTGCTCTTACAAATTTGCCTAGCGGAAGGTTTATGCGCTGATATAAAAATCTTTTGGACAGTAGAGGAAAGCCTGGAATGTCTAGCCATCTTCAGAAATGGAGAAACCATGCAGTCAGTTTTAGGCCTGGGAGATCTGGATGAATCTGCCCTGATGGATGGCATATGTGGAACCGGTTCCAATGTCCACAGAGAGCAGAGATCAGATGAGACCACAGGAAGGTGGACAAGACTTGGTGAGGCCAGAAGGGAGCAATGAGGATTACTCTGCTCTTCAACCTGTGTGCTGGTAGAGGTAGGAATGCTTAAAGTGGACTGAGAGACCAAACATGAATTAGAACATCTCTTGGGGACTGCCCCGAAGAGTGATCAGGGCAAAGAATCTGCTGTATTTGTTGTTGTAAGGGGATGCAAAGAGATCGCAGCAGGGTTGACCCCATTTGTGAAAGATTATGTTTGCCACCGATTTGCTTTAAAGACCACTCATGAGGCATCAGCAAGACTCTGCTCAGGCTGTCTGCTATGATGTTGCACTCCCCCAGAATGTGCATTACAATTGGGAAGCAGTTGGTAGAGATCTTCCATTGCCACACTCTCATTACTTCTTGACACCAAGGGTAAGACCTGGTTTCTCTTTGCTTGTTGATGTACTACACAACTGATTCACTGTTTCTATCGCAATATTTTCTACAGGAAGAAAGCTGTGTACGCCTTGCAACTCTTAGAAGGGATTCTCTCTTCTCTAGGACACTGACATGCCTTGGACTGTGTTTCAGGAAAAGTCCCCAGCCCACCCCAGCTGGGAGGTGTCCATGGTCAATGTGGCATGGGGGGGGCAAAGGGACATCCTTGTTCAATATTTGAGGAATGCCACCATAGAAGCGAGTCTTTGCACACTCTTGAAAGATTGATTGGATAGCTTAGACTATGCTAGTGCAAGGACCATTTGACTGCTAATGTCCACTGTAGAATTCACATGTATAGTTATGCTGTAGGTAACAGGGTAATCATAGCAGTCATAGACCCCAATGCTCTGAGTACTAATTTCTCTGGTGGATCTGGTACTGATAGAATCTGTCTGAAATGTTGTCTAAGAGTAGAAATGTTGTCTGGAAGGAGAAAAGCCAGCATTTTGGATGTGTCCAGATGTGCTCCTGTGAAGTCTATTAATTGGACAAGGTCCAACTGCAAGTTCTTCATGTTGATGGTTATGACTAGGGAAAGGACTAGGTGTAACAAATGGTCCTTGGCTTGCACACGCAAACATCTGGTTGGAGCAGTGAAGAGCTAATCATCCGGGAAAGGAAACACGTGGCATCCCTACAGTCTCAAATGAACTGCAACAATTGCCATACATTCGGTAAACACCCTGGGGGCTGTGGTGAGACCAAAAGGGAGGCCTCTGAATTGGTAGTGATTGGCTCCCAGCCTGAAGTGGAGATACTTTCTGGAGTGTCTGTTCATTTTGATATGATAGTATGTGTTCTTCAGGTCTATCGAGCACATTCAGGCGTCCCTTTGCAGTACAGGTAGAATGGACTGGACCATGACCATCCTGAAGTTTGAGGTTTTTACTGACTGGTTCAAGGATGTCAGGTCCAACACTAGCCTCAGATTCCCTGTCTTTTTTGGAACTAAAAAGAAAAAAGTAAATCCCTGATTCGATCTGATCTGCATGGACCTTCTGGATGACTCTGGTCTAGCAGTTTTGCGATCTCCAAAGCTGCAGATTCCCTCTGACTGGGTGGAACACTGGGGAGGCTTCTCTTTGGTTTGGGATGTTTTAAAAAGGGAATGGAGTAGCCTCTGGATATGATCCTTTGCACCCACAGATCATTTGCGATGGCTATCCAGGCATTTTGGTGCAAGGATAAGCACCCCACCAACTGCATCCAGTGAAGGACAGTTGGGCAACTGGAGAGCAGAAAGGGCCTGTCTAAGAACGAATCTCAAGACCCTTGATTTTGCAGGCCCCGTCTGATGCATGGGCAGTGTCTACCATTATTACTGTTTTACCCTCTGCTTCTGGGGGGAAAAGTTTCCCTGGGAATCCTGAAAAGGACCTGGAGACTTCCTGAACCACAATTTTTTACCACCATGCTGATTTCTGAAGAAGGCTCTTTGTGGGGTAAAAAAAAAAACAGATTCTGATGGCAGACAAAGTCTTTCCATCTTTCTCACTATGGGACACTGTGTACCTATGACAATGTGTCCAAACAATGACTATTCATCAAAAGGTGCATTGGTGAATGATGCCTTGCAAGGTTCCGCAACATCAAACAGCCACATCCAGGCATGACGCATAATGGCAATGCCTGAACTGGTGGCCCTTGAGTTGCCGTCTGCAGTGTGGGAAATTAACCTCATGCACGTATTGGAAATTGATTGCAGAGTGGCCATTTTGAAGGAAAAGACCTTTTGTTCCTCATCAGACATGGACTCTGGGGCAGAGCTAGAGAGTTCTTTGATGAAATCCCTCTGTAGCCTAATAACATGAGAAAGAGTTTAGCGCTCGTAGGGTTAGAGTAGCTGAAGCCTAAACCTGCTTGCAAAATCTGTCCATGACTCTACGCTCCCTTTTAGGGAGATGGACAGTGGAGCTTCCCTGAGTTGGTTCCTTTTTAGTAGCTACCGTAACAACAGTGGCATCTACCAGAATCCCTTTAGTCCAATGTTGTCAGCCTGATGGAGCACTAAGAATCCTATCTCCGTATGTTTGACGGGTTCTAAAGTTGGCCGGCTCCTTCCACACTCTGGTTGATACTAGGTCGAGAAGTGAAACAGCAGGAGCAGACACGCAAGATGTAGACTGGCCAGACCCAAAAGCCTTCAAGAACACAGTTTTCTCAAGGGTAGGGTTTTGAGTAGACCAACCAAGTTTTTGGCACAAGATTTCTCAGATGTCTCCAAAGGAGACATCCTCAGGTTTAGATCTCAGGGACCCTTCCCCTTCCTCAAAATCGGTCTTCCGTGACAGATTCTTGCAAAGAATCCAGGTGCTCCTCTTCCACTATTTCTTCCAGGGTACCTCCTTGGGGGGGGGGGGATGTTCCGAAGAAGTATCGGAAGAGACCTGGGTTTCCAAGGTTGGAACAGGTTGGAGACTTTGCTGGGCTGGCTGTCATAGAGGTGGCAGATGTGGTGTCGCAGATGCAGTGTCCAAGGGGGAAAGGAGTGGATCCAAAAGTATTGGAGCGGAGGATCTCCTTGGTAAGGAGAGAACCCTTTCCAACACCTCGAAGGCAGATGGGCCCAAATATCTTCTCCCTGGAGCCAAACCTGTCAGGGCAGAATGCACCAGAGCCTCACTTGCCATCCACTCCTAAGGCGGAGTCCATGCAGAGCTGTCAAACTCAGAGGGTCCAAGGGGAAGCAATGGCTCTGAAAACTTCAAAGTGAGCCCCATGGAACTGATGTCAAAGACTCCGCTCTGAGAGCCACTCTGCTCTGACGTGGTCAGAGCCGAACGAGTAAGGTAAGCTGTCGCATTTAGACAGAGAATCACTACCGGCTCCAACACCTCAACTTTCAGAGCTTTTGGATCCCAAGGACTCTGAAGCAGGAGGTTGAACTGGAGAAGGATCAACAGGCCTGGAAGCAAAAAGTCAACTCTCTGACCCAGTGGGAGATGGAACTGGAAAACCTCCAATCTGGATATGTATCTGAAAGAATTGCCTCATAAGTCTATCCACCTCAGATTTGGAAAGGCTATGGGAAGAGCTGATAGAAGATGTGGAAGGAGGTCTAGGGGATCTGTCCCAAAAGGGAGATCCTGAGGATTTTTATGCTCACTTCCTGAGAGACTTGCTTGGCTACAAACATCTGCATTAGAAGCTGAAGCTAAGTGAAACTTACAGAATACTAAAATGCACTACTGCAAGTACAAACTTGCAGTTTTAAAAGTACTGTATTTTCATTTTTCTTTCCTAATTGTGTGTTTCTGAACAGTGTGCTGTGTCTCTCTCTGCAGTTAGTTCCCCACCCTCACTCCCTGTTCTTGTGTTGGTGGCTCAGGAATTGCCCACCCCTCCTGTAAATCTGTATTAGAACACTCCTCCTGGGTCAATCTCATTTGCTCACTTAACAGAGTACAGTGAGATCATATTCTGAGCCTAGTGTTCACTCTACTTAATACAGAGAAAAGATTTGAGAAGGCCCCCAAAAAATTGCACTTTATTCATTTGCTTTTACTGTATTTTTCTTTCCTCCTACTTTATTTTGCTTTTCTTAAAAGTACTCAATTTTACTTATTCTGCTGCACTTATTACTGCTCGGTAGTAGCCTGATTAAATTGTAACTGTTATTCTAAGTCTTTTGGTTTAAGCACTTGGGCTTCATACAAGCTATTTTACATTAAGGTTTGTGGTCTGCACTGTTGTGGCAGGACAGGTAGCTTACATCCTTCTAAGCTGGAAAATGCTGATTGAAGGCCCAGTGTCTGCTATTCTAAAAGTGTATTCATTCTGGCTTAAGCACTTGGGCTTCAGGCCAGTTATTCTACATTAAGAAAGTTTGTGGTCTGCACTCCTGTGGGAGAAGAGGCTGGATTCTGCCCTTCTGAGCAGGGAATATCTGGTTATAGGCTTATTGCGCCTGCTTATTTGAACTGTTTCTTTCTGAAATTGGTGTGGCTTGTTGCTGTAGCATAGACCAGATTCAGGCCTGCTGAATCTAGATTTGTTTGTATAACTTGAGCACTGATCCAGGCGATCTTTTTTGGAGAAGGTTTCCCTGCACCCTAGTAAGCAGGGGTGTGCAGTTAGAACATGTCTGATTGAAGACTGCAGGAACAGGGCTCAGTTTTGAGCTTTTTTTCTGGTTAATTGGGTAACTTGTTTAAATCAGTTTGTTCATTTTCTATTGTTTGATATCATATATGTATATATATATATATATATATATATATATATATATATATATATATATATATAGGGGCATTGACTACAACTCTGATATGCGATATATAACAATAAGTATCCTTTTCTGTGCATTTAAAGTGTTTGAATGTATCTGCCTTTTTTTTAAGAAAATAAAACAAAAAAAAACATACATTTTATATATATATATATATATATATATATATATATATATATATATATATATATATACATATATACATACATACACACACACACACACACACACACACACACACACACACACACACACACACACACACACACATACTTGTTTCCCACCTTTCTAAGCTAGTACAGTCCAGTTTTCAGGTTAGTGCTGAATTCAGGGCTGTGTTACAAATCCCTGTGTTTGCCCATACCTTACTTGGATAGAAGGAAGCTCTCTGTTCACCTGTAAGAGAGGGGAGCTTTGAGCAGCCGATCTGTCCCTGAAAAGTGGTTTCAGCCCAGAAACTAGTACTTTGTTGGCCATTTTGGGCTAATTTCTCTCTCTTATTTCCCTGCTATAAATACAGTATTTGGCTGGTTTTGCATACCGGGCAGCGCCGGTTAGCTAGGGTAAAACTATTCCTGGCTCCACAAAGTCTCCTCTTCAATTTTTCCCTTAGAACTAGACAAACTTTCAACTTAAGCACTCAAGCCATTCATTTCTCAGCCTGGCACTTGCTCAAAACTTATAGCAAGCACTTATAAACCCTAGCACTAGATCCTTAAGTACTGTACAGAAGGACAAGGCTCTCTATTCAACCTTACCAGCCATCCAGTTAAACAGTTCACTGTACCTATTCAGGCATGTCCAAAGGGCAGTTTCAGGTGTACTCTCCAGTCCAACTGGTGAATCTGGGCATTTTGAGGCAATGTTACAGCTGCCTCATGTACACAGACAGCCCCCTCCTCCTACCACCAAACACCAATACATACGAGAGATGCAATTATACAGCCCAACTGGAGGCTAAGCTCTCTTAACCCAAGACTGAATCAAACAGTCAAGAGGAGAAGGGAAATACTTGCATCACACCACCAGTCTCACATAAACCCATTAAAGCAGAACTGGAAAAAACACACAAATACATGAAAACATACTCGGAGGCTCTAAATAAAAATCTGCAAAAGCAACAGAGACCTCCAAAGCAAACATTCAAGCAACCTCCACCCCCCAACACAAACCATGAAACACATACTTCACAAAACCAGTGTGCCATGCAATCACAGCCCTTAAGGCAAAATAACATACCCAACATACTAGTAATAGGTGACTCTATAGTCAGGCACACTATGCTGAATAAGTAGAAGGTTACTGTTAGCTGCTTGCCGGGTGCCAGGATCCGCCACATAACACAAGCACTCAGGTCACTCCAGAACAAGAACAAATATGACTCTCATTGTCCATGTTGGTGTGAATGACCTGAGCCGTACCTCTCTGGACTACATGAAAAGAGACATGGAAGAGCTCTCTGATCACGTAGCCCAGGCCAGTATGACCCTGACCCTGAGTAGCATCCTGCCCTCACAAAGAATGATACCACGGTATAAAGAAAACATTCTCTACTTCAACAATTGGCTAAGTTTCTGGTGTCATTCAAAGTGGATCCAGTATCTGTCTGCCTGGGATGACATGCTCGACAAGCCACGCTGCTTCGCTAGAGATGGCTTGCACTTCTCACCCTTAGACTTTCGAATACTGGCCAAGGCTCTTGCCACCCCCATAGTGCCTTTTTTAGACAAGGCTCAAAAGACAAACCACTGCCATAAATAGCACAAGTAACAAAAAACTGAGGGTAATGCTACTCAGTGCCAGATGTCTGAACCTCAAAATGCACTCGAGGCACTCCTCAGTTTGGAGAAAATCGATATATGTGCAGTAACAGAAACCTGGTTTAAGGCTCCAGAGAGCACCCTAGCACTACCAGGCTACAACTCATACCATACATTTCGGCCACAGAACCCAAACCAAAATACAAAAGGCGGGGGCATATCCATATTCATCAAGGATACCCACACCTCCAGGTTAGTGGCACAGCACGATGCTTCAGAGATCATTCACATGCAACTAACAACGGGCAAAACTGCAATTCATATTGTAGCTTGCTACAGATCACCCACCATATCCCAGGACCCCCATTCCGCATTTCTGGAAACACTGGGAAACAAAGGTCCTACCAAACACCCTAATATTGGGTGATTTCAATTACCCAAACATTAACTGGGAGAACTACTCAAGTACCAACTCCCTCGCCCAACATTTCCTAGAATTTATAAACTCAAATGCCCTGGTTCAACTGGTCAACATTCCTACAAGAGGTGTCAACATATTGGAGCTGGTCATCACCAACATGGGCAACCGGTGTGCCACACCAGAGGTCAACCCCTCGCTGGTTAGATCGGACCATAAACAAATCACTTAGGATATCCACATTCTGCTCCCACCCCTGGAAAAGAAAACCATTGTGAAAAACTTTTCAAAAGCAAACTTCATGTTACTTAAGACTGAGGGGGAAAGTTTCAAAGCCCCCATGCTGAAGGATAACGCTGTCCAAGCTGCAAAAATCCTTTACTAATGCATTCTACGGGCACCTACAAGAATGCATGGATCATGCCATCTCAAGCAAAACCAAGACTCACTCCTGCAAGAAAAGGAAACCACTCTGGTGGACTTCTGCCATAAACAAGCTATACAATAGAAGGAGGAAACAAGTACAGAAAAGAGCAAAATCCCAAGAAGGGAAGACATCCCCGATCAGTATCAGCAAGAAACTGCAATCCCTCATAAAATCATCCAAGGTGAACTTTGAAAGAAAAATTGCCAAGGACTCCAAAGATAACCACAAGGCATTCTTTAGCTATGTCAAGAATCTAAGTGGCAATGCTCAAATCTGCTCGGAGTTGGTGCAGAATGGCACAAAATACACTGAACCGACCGATATCGCCAACATCCTGGCAGACAGGTTCAGCGCAAACGTCACCCCCTTCTCACCCCCAAAAGGGCCCATAACCATACCAGAAGAATGTAGAGTCCCTGAAATCACAGACACTCAGGTTAACACAACCCTGTCCAAAGCCAAAAACACAGCATGAATGGGACCGGACGGTGTCCCAGGCTGCATCCTACATGGGCTCAAAGACTAACTAACCTTTCATCTAAACACACTGTTCAAACTCAGCCTCTCCACAGGCTATGTACCCATAGAGTGGCGCACAGCAACGGTTATTCCGCTCCACAAAGGTGGAGCCACAACAGACCCCGGGAACTATCGCCCTATAAGCTTCACTAGCTTGGTCTGCAAGGCTATGGAGCGCATCATCATGGAACTCATTAACAGAGACATTGGGAACCTCCAAACACTGGACCCTACCCAGTTTGGCTTTGTTAAGGGCGGATCATGCCTCCTAAACCTGGTGGACTTCTTTGAGACGGTTACCAAGGCTATAGATGAGGGAAAGGTGGTACACACAGCCTACCTAGACCATGCAAAGGCCTTTGACACCATTCCCCATTCTGGTATTATAGACAAGCTCACCAGCCTGAACATAAACCCCTGTCACAAGATAGGTTGCCAACTGGCTCACGGACAGAACCCACATGGTGAGAGTTGCGGGAGCTAGGTCCGACTCTAAACCGGTTAACAAGTGGCATCCCCCAGGGCTCAGTCCTAGGACCCCTCCTATTCGGCATATACTTCTCAGAGGTACAGGCAAGCACAGGAGGAGTATGGCTGACCAAGTTCGCAGACGACTGCAAACTAGGCGCTATAATTGACTCTCTGGCTGACACAAACATCCTCCAAAAGGGTCTCACAGAGACTGATACCTGGTGTCAAAATCATGGCCTCAAGCTAAATGCCAAAAAGTGCATAGTCATCCCCTTTGGAAAAAACAAAATACCCAAACTGCCACATAGGTGGTAGTCCCCTAAATACAGAAGACGTAATAAGGGATCTGGGGACCCAGTAGATAGTAATCTCACCTTTGATAACCACATTGCCAAAGTGGTTAGAAAATCCTTCTACGTGGCCCACCTAATCACAAAAGGGTTTGCATCCAGATCAAAAGAGGTCATTGTGCCCCTCTACTCATCACTCATCAGATCCATCTTAGAGTACAATGCCCCATTTGGGATGTACCTTACAAGACACCTGCAACAGCTGGAAACACCACATTAGTAGCTCATCAAGAGGATCACTGGCCTCAAACAGATGCCCTATGCAGCTCGACTGAAGAAATTACAGCTGTACTCAGTTGAATACCGCCTACTCAGAGGTGATCTCTGCCTGACATATAAGGCCATGTCTAATCCAGAATTGATGGACATGCTCCATCTAAAGAAAACCTTATCCCCGCGGCCACACGCTCTAGGGATCTAAACCTCACCACAACAATAAATAGGACGTGCTGGAGGGATAGATTCCTGTCCCAGAGACTTGCCATGCTTTGGAACAAAATCCCAATCTACATTAGGCAGAGCTCCTCGCTAACACTCTTCAAAAGAAACCTTGACAAGTGGATGGAAAACAGAAAGTTTACCTCGGGGATCACTTCAGTGGCTCTGCTGGACAGAGGCACAGGGAACTAATCTAAGGGGGCGGCAAAAGCCAACACATTCTGGCTAGGCTTATAAATGCCTTCGGGCAGATAGCCTAATACCTACCTATGAGGCAGCAGGAGTCCCTCCCAATGAAAGAAGAAGAGCTTGGGTCTAAGGAGATGAATCTGCAGACTTACTTGGGTCTGTGGATTTCAGATCTGATGCTCTGGAAGCCTTTTTGGGAGGCTCACTGGATGCAGTGGCTGACTTGTCCAGGGAATGTTTCCCCGATTTCCCGGATGTCTTCATGCTTCTTGGCAACAGTTTCAGCCTCTGAAGTAGAAGAACCCACAGCTGGAGCAGGAGGAGGAATAAGGCCCTTTAAAATAAGTTTATTTCATTGGTCAGCCAAACCATGTTGGTGACACCCCTCCCTGATATAACAGATAGTTTCAACATGTGCAGGGTCAAGACAATACACGCACCCAGTGTGGGCATCACAAAGGAATCTTGTGCCCACAGGAAGTGCACTTTTTAAAACTAAACGGTTTATCAGATATATTAAGTTCGGAGAAAGAAAGGAAGGAGGTAAAGAAAAGTCCGGCAAGAATGGACCAACGAACACACACATTATATTTTATATACACACATATACACACATATATATATATACATATATATATATATATATATATATATATATATATATATATATATATATATATATATGTATGTATGTACACACACACATGTATATAATATAAGAACCAGAAAATAGGGGGGGAGAGAGAATAAAGAGAATAGGAAAGAAAAAAATTGCTAATCTGTAAAAAGTAGATGAAAAACTCTCAGTGGAGCTCAATCGTATGGATCACAATACTTCATGACAGAGCGGCAAACAAGATCTGAGGTAATGTGGGAGGAGGAGGAGGCATTATGGGTAGGGAAGGAGTTCAAGCTTCAGAGCCTAAAGCTTCAGAAAGCAGCCAAGTCGCATTCAAGGGTCAGATCAGAGACCCACAGGTTGGAGAATAAATGAAAATGACATCAGATACAATATTCTGTATGATTATTGTTATTCTCCTTAACAGGACTGCATTGGCTCAACCACAAAGCCGACAAAAGCCATCAGCCCTAAAGCAGGAGTTCAAACAGTGGTGAAAACGGGACCCTCCAGTAACTGTTAATATCAATAACTTTTAATTGTATGTCGCTTTTCAGTCACTTCACTGCTATCGGTTATAGTGATTGCACTGCCTGCACATCACTGAGTCAGTACTTAGCAGTCACCCCCTCTGTTTAGTACTACCTCTCCTCACATTTATTTTTCCCTTTTGCTTTAACTTACACTCCCACCCCTAGCCTGTCTGTTGCCTCCCACCCTCTTGAAATACCTTTTTCCTTTGCTCTGCTGTCCTTGGATAGGAAATGCAAATACCCGAGTTAATTCATTCACCACCTGCAGCTCCGCTGACTGTTTTTCTCTTGCCCTCAATTGTCAGTCGGTCCAACCCTCTCCATTTGCCATCGCTACGCTCAGGTTCACTATGCTCCCCTATCCTATCCCCACTCCCACCCACATACTCTAGATTTATACTCTATCCACTCTTACCACTGCCTTCTACCACACCCTATTTCCTCACAAACCCTCTTATCCAATCTCACTTCCTCCTCTATATTAGACTCCCCCACCCCCACATCTCAGCACCACCTACCTCCCTAATGTCTACCTAGCTACTTTCTCTTGACATTCCTACTACCCTTTTCCCTTTCTTATCAAATACCTCTGATAACCGATTCCTGCCTGACTTCACACCACTTTATACTATGATACATCTCCGCCTCTCTACAGCTCTCCTTCTCTCTAGCTCTATCTCCTACCATCATACTCTTACATCAACTCTAGCCCTACACTTTCCTAAAATCAAACTCTTCTCTCAGCAGCTTTCTCATTCCCTATTACACCAGCTCTTTTCTGCTACAAGCACACTCACCTATTTAAAATAGAATTATTCCCTCAAAACACTCTCTCACCTAAAATAAAACAAAAACATTTTTTTTTAACCTATGCTACTCTTGACTGGATCCTCACCTCTCATCCCAACCTCTACCACAATACTTCCACACTACCAAATTCCTTTAAGTGACCACCTCCCTACTTCTATTCAGCAATAATCCCTCCAAGGATCCAAATCCCATGTCTACAAACACTGTCGCAAACTAATTTCAACTAACACCTTTAATCAAATACAATATAATACACTATTAATTGGTCATTCCTTCACAATCTCTCTCTCGAAGCTGTTCTTCAATTCAACAGCATTTTTCTTAACACCCTAAACTCCCTAGCTCCCATCAGAAAAATTAGAATTAAATCTAACTTTGCACCTTGGATAACTTAAAATACTCATTCCCTCAAGCAAAAGGGAGATAGCTCCTGGAAAAACTGGAGTAGACACAAAAGCCCTTACAGTTTTCAGCACTAAAGAGAACTTTTAGTTATGTACTCACCATAACTTCAGATGTTTGGGATCCATCTCGCCTACATTCTGACTGATGGGTTCGGAGCCGATCCCTCGGCTCCGACTCGGCACGATTATGCTATAGAGCGAGGCCTCTAATTGGCTGAGCTATCTTTATCCCAGGATGCACCACCACTAATCCCCCAGATCTTGTTTGTCCGCATTCATGCACACATGCACAGCTTGTTTATATAACATTGCTAGATGTTTCAAGATGAAACAACAGGATTCGAACCTTCTGATATCCTCTGATCTCCAAGGAAGGGGGAAAGAGGGTGGGTTATTAGGAATGTAGGCGAGATGGATCCCAAACATCTGAAGTTATGGTGAGTACATAACTAAAAGATGTTATGTGATCCTATCTCGCCTACATTCTGACTGATGGGACAGCGTCCCTAGCACCTAAATCCCGGGTGGCTCATTGGAAAACACTCCTGAGCACTGTGGAACCAAATGAAGCTCGTCCTCTAGATGCCACATCTAATTTGTAGTGAGAAATGAAGGTGTGCAGGGAAGACCATGTAGCCGCAGCACAAATGTCACCAATAGCAAGCTTAGAATGAAATGCTACCGAAGTAGCCATAGCCCTTGTAGAATGAGCTTTGACAGAGGTGGTAAGCTCTTTGTTAGAATAAATATAAGCTTGAGTAATACAGTCCCTGATCCATTTGGCAATAGTGACCTTTGTGACAGCGTTGCCCAATTTGTTTTCTGCAAAGGATACAAACAACTGATCTGTTTTCCTAGATTGTTTGGTCCTATCTAAATAAAAACGTAACTGCCTGTGGACATCTAGTGTGTGGAAAATAAACTCCGCTTTATTGGAGTATTTTGGGAAAAAAACTGGGAGCTCTAACGACTGTTGCAAGCATAAAGTAGAACAGACTTTAGGAACAAAAGAAGGATTTGGTCTGAGGGATACCCTGTCTGTATGAAAAACCAAGTACGGGGGTTTCACTGACAAAGCTTGAAGTTCTGAAACCCTTCTAGCTGAAGTAATCGCCACTAAAAAGGCTGTCTTCCATGATAGAAACTTTAGATCACAGGTAGCTGCCGGTTCAAAGGGAAAAGAAGTCAAGGCACGTAATACTATATCGAGATCCCATGGAGGTGCAGGATGAGAAATCGGAGGTCTTAATAAAGCAGCACCTTTCAAGAAGGTCTTACACAACCTGTTGCTCATTAAAGGTGGGTCTATGGATTCATGAAAATTAGAAATCGCTGCCAATTGTACTTTGATGGTAGAAACTGAAGAGCCTTGATTGAAAAGAGAGGTCAGGAATTTGAGTACTTCTGCCACGGGAGTAGAAATGGGGTCCAGGCCCCGGAGTTGAGCCCAAATAGCAAACCTTTTCCATTTGCTAGAATACAGTTTCTTCGTAGCAGACTTGTGGGCTGAAGATGATATGTGCACCACATCTGGATCCAGTGCATGTCTCCTGACTATAGTCGGAAGAGGAGGAGCCAGGCCGTCAACTTTAATGTGTGTAGGGACTGGTGTAGTAGTCCCGACTAGTGAATCAGTAGGTCTGGGACCTGGTCCAGGAACCATGGACCTTGCAGAGCATGTTTCCGAAGATAGGGAAACCACACTTGACGAGGCCAGTAAGGAGCAATTAAGATCATCTTGCTCCCTAAGAGAGATGCCTTTTGAATCACCCTGGGGAGGAGAGGAACTGGAGGGAAGGCATAAAGCAGGCCGGTGGGCCAAGGATGGACTAATGCGTCCATAGGGCTCTTCCCCGGAGCCGGGGTTAGGGAGAAAAATTCTTTGCACTTCGCATTCAGAGGAGTCGCGAAGAGGTCGCAACACGGAACTCCCCATTCGCTGAAAATCTGCCTGGTAACTGTCATATTCAGAGATCATTCGTGAGGAGAGAGGATGGTTCTGCTCAACCTGTCAGCTATGACATTGGACTTGCCTGGTATGTGAGTAGCCACTAGGAAGCGTGTGGTCGAGACTGCCCATTCCCAAACTCTCATCGCTTCTCTGCAGAGAGGATAGGATCTGGTCCCTCCCTGTTTGTTCAGGTACCAGACAACTGACATGTTGTCTGAGTGAACAGCAATTACGCCCTGAGGGAGGTAATTGTGAAGGGCTTGAAGGGACAGGAGTACTGCCCTCATTTCTAGGATGTTGATGTGGAGAGGGGTCTCTTCCGGGTGCCATTTGCCTTGGACTGACCTGCCCAGGGAATGCCCCCCCCCCGTCTGGGAGGCGTCCGTGGTCAAAGTGGCCGCCGGAGGAGGAAGGACAAAGGGTCGTCCCTGATCCAAATTGGAGGACACTAGCCACCAGCGAAGGTTCCGTTTGCAAGATTCTGTGATCCATATTAGATGATTGAGAGGGAGTTCCTGAAAGGACCACTGAGTCGAAAGAAGCCACTGGAGGATTCTCATGTGTAACCTTGCCAAGGGAACTAGCAGAACTGTGGCAGACATCGATCCCAATAGCTGTAGGACCATTCTGGCTGGGGCTTTGGACCTGGGCAGTAAGGCTCGAATCTGATTTTGAATGGTCTGAATTCTGTCTGCAGGTACATAGACCCGCATCTGGTTTGAATCTATCTCTACCCCTATGAATCTTATTCTTTGAGATGGCCGTAACACAGACTTTGGCCAATTGAAGGTGATTCCAAGGGAATTGCCCAGAGATATTGTGGCTTGCAGGCTCCGTAGAAGTGGATGCTTGGAGGTGGCAGTTAGGAGCCAGTCGTCCAGGTACGGAAACACCTGGAATCCTAGATTTCTCAAGTGAGCAGTCACTACTGCCAAGCATTTGGTGAACACCCTGGGGGCTGTGGTGAGACCAAAGGGCAGCGCACGGAACTGGAAATGACTGCCTCCTAGGCTGAAGCGCAAGTGTCTCCTGGACGTTTGATGTATTTTGATGTGGTAATACGCGTCCTTGAGGTCTATGGAGCACATCCAAACACCTTTCTCCAACAATGGGAGAATGGTTTGTAAAGTGACCATTCGGAACTTGGACTTCTTGACTGAACGGTTTAGGTTGCTTAGGTCCAAAATGGGCCTCAAGTCCCCGGTCTTTTTTGGCACCAAAAAGAATCTTGAGTAAGTCCCTAATTTGATCTGGTCTGCGGGGACCAGTTGGATGACTCCTTTTTGCAGCAGCTTTGAAATTTCTGAGGCTGCGGTATCCCGTTGACTGGGTGGCGGGTCCGGGATTTTTTTGGACTGAGGGGGGGAGCAACAGAATGGGATGGAGTAACCTCCGGCGATAATTCGAAGCACCCATCGGTCCTGAGTGATCCCTTCCCAGGCCTTCAGGTGCTTCGAAAAACGACCCCCGACTGGCTCCAGAGCAGCACAGTCGGGCAATCCCTCAGGGACTATGAAAAGCTGAAGAGCCACGAAAGGACTCGCGGTCTCCAGTGTTGCGAGGGCCTCTGCTGCCTCTGGGACGGCGTCTTCCTGATGAATTTCCTCCTCCTCTGCCTCTGGAGGGGGAACCTTCCTGCTGAGAGGGGTAAGACTTCTGAGATCTACGGAACCACATCTTCCCTCCTCTTTTAGCCTTGGGATAAGGCCGAAAGGGAGTGGAAAATCGTGCCCCTACGGCAGTCAGAGTCTTCCCCTCCTGTTCACAGCGGGTAAGTGTGTCTTTTACCTTGGGCCCAAACAGGGAGGACCCATCAAAGGGGGCGTCGGCAAATGAAGACTTGAAGGTCTCCGCGAAATGACACAGGCGGAGCCAGGCTTGTCTCCGTAGAGCAATGCCTGTACCCGACGCTCTACTCGCCCCTTCGGCCGCATAGGAAATGAGTCTCATGGACGAGTTCGAAATGGACGACATTGTAGCCAGCTGAGAACCAACCGTCTGGGCCAGCTCCTCAGGCAGGTTACCTAAGAGGGTATCGGATAGCTCCTTAATCAGATCCCTCTGAAATCTCGTAAAGTGCGTCAGGTAGTTCAAAGACCTCAGAGTAAAGGCCGCTGAACTAAGGGTGCGCTTACCGTACCGATCCATGCTCCTAGACTCCTTATTAGGAGGATGGACGGACGTAGAAGCCTCTGCTACATCTTGCTGGGTAGCAGATGCCACCACCATAGCATCCACAGCCACACCTTTCGTAAGGAACTCTCTATCTGGGGGCGCCGAGAGAAATTTGTTTGGACGAGCGGGCACCAGTTCCACAGAGTCTGGGTGTTCCCACGCCCTTCGACAGATCAAATCCAAGAGCTCGTCGAAGGGTGGAGACACCCAGGAGGCGGAGGGCTGAGCCCCGAAGGCCTTCAGGAACACCGACTCATCAGCAGAGGGAGGTTTGGACTGCCAGCCGCCTCGTTGTTTTAGGGCTTCCAGGATGTCTGCAAAGGAGACATCATCCGAGGACGACTTGGGGGACCCCTCTGCATCATCGCGATCGGTGTCAGAAGTCAAAGACTCATCAGGGGAGTCAACGTGCTTCCTCTTGCACGTTTTCTTCCTGGGAGGTTCTTCCGAAGAGGCTTCAGAAGGACCTCCAGGAGGGGGAGAAACCCCAGCGGGGGTAACCTGAGGCCCAGGGGCTCCGCTGTCTATGGACAGGGGGACTGCCAATGACCCAGTCTCCAAATGTAGGGAAGGAGCTGGGGAAACTGTGGAGGCAGCCAATGAAGATTTGGCTAGAGCACTCCTCATAGCCCTGAAGGCGGGACCACCAGAATCCTGGGAAGGTCCCCCCTCCGTGGCCACGACAGTGGACGGTACTCCCGCCGCCGACGCACCAAGAGGGAGACTTGGGACCGAAAGCATCAATCCCGAAGCCTCCCCCCCAGGGCCGAAGGAAGAAGTCCGTGCACTGAACTCCGACCCAAGAGCCGGAGTCGGAGCAAGGGTAGGGTCTGACCAGAGCACCTCCACTGGTTCCACCAACACCTGCTCCAACGGTGCCGAAGCTGTTGGAGGAGGAAGTACAGTAGGGGAGTGGACCATCGGCTCCGAAGCCAAATGGGCTGGAGCCGAAACCATCTTTTGGAACACTGGAGACTGGAAGAGCCGAAGGAGCACCCTGTCGATGTCCGAATCAGACATCCTGGATGATCTCGAGGATACCGATCGGGCCCGAACCGATTTCTCCATCGGCTCCGAAGGGCTTGGGGACCGGCTCCAAAAAGACTCAACAATTATCGGCTCCGAGGAAACCTTCAAGGAAATTTCCCTCGGTGCCGATAAGGACTTCGGCTCCGAGGGGGAAGTGTCTGAGCCGATGACCCTTATCGGCTCCAATATCAGTGGAGCCGATGAGGGTGACCCGCCTCTCGATGCCCCAGACCTCGGCTCCGAAGTCCATGGAGCCGATGGAGAAGTCTGCTTAGTTTTCTTAGCCGTCGGTTCCGACTGACTGGTCAGAGCCGGCGCTTTCCTCTTTTTAGAAGGAGACGGAGAGGAAGATAAAGCCTCCTCGAAGGAAGGCTTGATTAATCCTTTGAGGATTAATTTGTTTTTCCTCTCCTGGAGGACTCTGGAGGAAAACGCATGGCATACACTGCACGATTCCTGCAGATGTTTGGCGCCAAGGCAATAGACGCATGAGGAGTGGTCGTCCGTTATGGACATTTTGAACCCACACCTCTTGCACTTTTTAAACCCTGAGGGTTTATGTTCTTTAGACATAATCCTACAAAAACCCCAGACAACAACAGTACACTTAAGGGTTTGACACACAGGAACAAATATGCCACTAACTCAGAAATATTTAAACTGAAGAATTTTTTTTTTTTTTTACACACACACAAAATGTGAGAAAGAGAAAGGGGAAACAAGGAGGGTCAAGACCCTCTAACTCAAACGGGTACTTGACCCACACACAACCACTAAGAAGTAGTAACCACAGGGGAAGGCCCCTCTAACTTATACGGAACCTTCTCTGACAGGAAATTATACGAAAATTTCAATCAAACTGGTAGAAACACACTCGTACACAAAGAATAGCTGTTAAAACAGCTTTTGGGTTTAAATGAAGCAAATGCTGACAGGAAAAAAGACTATATATATAGTACTTAGCCCAGCCAATGTTGAGACCACGTCCAAGCTCTGTAAGCGGAAAACGAGATCTGGGGGATTAGTGGTGGTGCATCCTGGGATAAAGATAGCTCAGCCAATTAGAGGCCTCGCTCTATAGCATAAGCGTGCCGAGTCGGAGCCGAGGGATCGGCTCCGAACCCAACAGTCAGAATGTAGGCGAGATAGGATCACATAACATCTATGCAACCTTACAAAAAAATAAGTCAACCTCGACAAAAATTACATAAACCCACAAATAAATGCCGACTCTAACCCCAAGAAATTATGTAATACTGTCCACAACCTGGTACACCCGGGTAACCCCTCTGCACTGAATCCCTCCCCAAACTGCTCTGCCTTACAAGATGCCACACTTAAAAAGCTTCTTCATTGACTCAATCCAAAAGCTAACCAAAAAAGACAAATACCTACCCCTCTATTACTTGCCCACCATCCTCGTACTCAACCTCCTTTACACTTAAATCCATCTCCACTTCCCATATCAGATCTCTACTCAGCAAACTCAAACCATGTTCCCCGTCAGACGATAATTTACCTCCCGTCTTCCTTAAACTTGCAGCAAAAACTATTGCATATCCCATTTCCATACTTATCAGCAGATGGATCCAAGAAAACACTGCCCTGAAATCTGGAAGAAATTCTATGTCATTCATCTACATAAAGGCTCTTGATCTGGACTGTATGTCCAATTTATAATGTGAAATGAAGGTATGAACTTTGGACCAGGTAGCAGCTGCACAGATGTCATCAAGAGTCGCTGGAAAAGAAGGCGGTTGTTGAGGCTACAGTTCTAGCAGAATTGGCTTTAAGGGGTGTAGGCAGTGATAAACCCTTCATTGTAAACATAGGATATACATTCAAACAGACAGCTGGAGACAGTGATACAAAACCTCTCTCCCATCTTGAGAAGGGAGTAAGCGACTAACAGCTGACCAGTTTTCCTGAAGGCTTTTGTCCGATGTAAATGGACAGTGAACATCCAGCAAGTGCAACGCATATTCACCTTTAAGGAAAATTTGGGAAAAAAATCAATCAGACTTATGAATTGCTTGATCTTAAGTCACCTTTGGAAGAAAAGAAGGGCTGGGTTTCAAGCACATACCATCTTTGTGAAAAACCATGTAGGGAGATTCTGCAGAATAAAGCATGGAGCTCAGTTGCTGTTTTCTTAGAAATTCTCCTAGCAGAAGTTTTCCCCAGGATAAAAAATTTAAATCAACTTTAGCAGCAGGTTCAAAAGGAGGGCTGGATAAGTTTGCAGCAAAATTTTAATATCCCAGTGAGGAACTAGGTCTCTGAGCAGGGAATGGCATAAAAAATTTCCTCTAAAAAAGCCTTCAGATAATCTTAAGGATGCAATGTGTGTGTGATTCTTAGGTTCATAGCTAGGTACTAGGCTATCTGCCCGAAGGCATTTATAAGCCTAGCCAGAATGCGTTGGCTTTCGCCACCCCCTTAGATTAGTTCCCTGTGCCTCTGTCCAGCAGAGCCACTGAAGTGATCCCCGAGTTAAACTGTTTCCCATCCACTCGTCAAGGTTTCTTTTGAAGAGTGTTAACCAGGAGCTCTGCCTAATGTATATTGGAATCTTGTTCCAAAGCATGGGAAGTCTCTGGGACAGGAATCTATCCCTCCAGCAAGTCCTATTTATCATTGTGGCGAAGTTTATATCTCCAGAGCGTGTAGATTTGTTTTTTTGTAGGTGTTGCATGTCCATCCATTAAGGGTTGGACATGGCCTTGTATGTCAGGCAGAGATCACCTCTGAGTAAGAGGTATGCAACAGAGTACAGCTGGAGTTTCTTCAGTCGAGCTGCATAGGTCATCTGTTTGAGGCCAGTGATCCTCTTGGTGAGGTACTTCTGCGGTCTTTCCAGCTGTTGCAAGTGTCTTGTAAGGTACATCCCAAATGGAGTGTTGTACTCTACGATGGGTCTGATGAGTGATGAGTAGAGAGGCACAATGACTTCTTTTGATCTAGATGCGAACCCTCTTGTGATTAGGTGGGCCACGTAGAAGGATTTTCTGACCACTTTGGCAATGTGATTATCAAAGGTGAGATTACTATCTACTTGGGTCCCCAGATCCCTCATTATGTCTTCCATATTTAGGAGACTACCACCTATGTGGTAGTTTGTGGGTACCTTCTTTTTTCCAAAGGGGATGATTATGCACAATTTTGGCATTTAGCTTGAGGCCATGATTTTGACACCAGGTATCCATCTCAGTGAGACCCTTTTGGAGGATGTCTGTGTCAGCCGGAGAGTCAATTATAGCACCTAGTTTGCAGTCATCTGCGAACTTGGGTCAGCCATAGTCCTCCTGTGCTTGCCTGTACCTCTGAGAAGTATATGCCGAACAGCAGGAGTCCTAGGACTGAGCCCTGGAGAATGCCACTTGTAACCGGATTAGAGTTGGACCTAGCTCCCGCAACTCTCACCATGTGGGATCTGTCCGTGAGCCAGTTGGCAACCCATCTTGTGACGCAGGTGTTTATGTTCAGGCTGGTGAGCTTGTCTATAATACCAGAATGGTGAATGATGTTGAAGGCTTTAGCGAGGTCTAGGTAGGCTGTGTGTACCACCTTTCCCTCGTCTATAGCCTTGGCAACTGTTTCAAAGAAGTCCACCAGGTTTAGGAGGCATTATCTGCCCTTAACAAAGCTGAACTGGGTAGGGTCCAGTGTTTGGAGGTTCCCAATGTCTCTGTTAATAAGTTCCATGATGATGCGCTCCATAGCATTGGAGACCAAGCTAGTCAGGCTTATAGGGAGATAGTTCCCGGGGTCTGTTGTGGATCCACCTTTGTGGAGTGGAATAACCATTGCTGTGCGCCACTCTATGGGTACGTAGCCTGTGGAGAGGCTGAGTTTGAACAGTGTGTTTAGGTGAGGGGTTAGTTCGTCTTTGAGCTCATGTAGGACGCAACCTGGGACACCATCTGGTCCCATTGATGCTGTGTTTTTGGCTTTGGAGAGGGCTGTTTTAACCAGAGTGTCTGATTTCAGGGACTCTACATTCTTCTGGCATGGTTATGGGCCCTTTTGGGGGTTTAGTTTGCACTGAACCTGTCTGCCAGGATGTTGGCGATATCGGTCGGTTCAGTTCATTTTGTGCCATTCTGCACCAACTCTGAGCAGATCTGAGCATTGCCACTTAGATTCTTGACATAGCTAAAGAATGCCTTGTGGTTATCTTTGGAGTCCTTGGCAATTTTTCTTTCAAAGCTCGCCTTGGATGATTTTATAAGGGACCGTAGTTTCTTGCTGATACTGATCAGGGATGTCTTCTCTTCTTGGGATTTTACTCTTTTCTGTACTAGTTTCCTCCTTCTATTGTATAGCTTGTTTATGGCAGGGGTCCACCAGACTGGTTTCCTTTTCTTGGAGGAGTGAGTCTTGGCTTTGCTTGGGATGGCACGACCCATGCATTCTTGTAGGTGCCCAGAGAATGCATTAGTAAAGGATTTTGCAGCTTGGACATCGTTATTCTTAAGCATGGGGGCTTTGAAACTTTCCACCTCGGTCTTAAGTAACGTGAAGTTTGCTTTTGAAAAGTTTTTCACAGTGGTTTCCTTGTCCAGGGATGGGGGCAGAATGTGGATATCCAAAGTGATTTGTTTATGGTTAGATCTAACCAGCGAGGGGTTGACCTATGGTGTGGAACACCGGTCGCCCATGTTGGTGATGACCAGGTCCAACAAGTCACCTCTGGTGAGAGTATTGACCAGCTGACCCAGGGCGTTTGAGTTTATAAATTCTAGGAAATGTTCGGCAAGGGAGTTAGTACTGGAGTAGTTCTCCCCGTTAATGTTTGGATAATTGAAATCACCCAATATTAGGGTGTTTGGTAGGACCTTTATGTTTCCCAGTGTTTCCAGAAACACAGTAATGGGGTCCTGGGACATGGTGCGTGATCTGTAGCAAGCTACAATTTGAATTGCAGTTTTGCCAGTTGTTAGTTGCACGTGGATGATCTCTCAAGCATCGTGCTGTGCCACTAACCTGGAGGTGTGGTTCATTGGTAGGTACTAGGCTATCGGCCCTAGGGCCCATACAAGCCTAGCCAAAAAATGTACCCTGGCTTTCGCCACCCAAGAAAATTATTTTCCTGTGCCCCTGTCAAGCAGAGCCACAGAAGTGATCCCCGGGGTGAATTTCCCATTTCCCATCCAATCAAGATTTTTCTTGAACATTGCTAATGAGCTCTGTTTGACATAGATAGGTAGTCTGTTCCAGAGTATGGGAAGTCTCTGGGACATGAATCTATCCCTCCAGCATGTTCTGTTTATTGTGGTGACAAGGTTTAGGTCCCTAGAGCGTGTAGCTCGGAGGGATTGGGATTTCTTTAAGTGGAGCATGTCCAACAGCTCTGGGTTTGACATAGCTTTGTATGTTAGGCAGAGATCGCCCCTGAGTAGGCGATATGCGATGGAGTAAAGCTGTAGTTTTTTGAGACGGTCTGCATAGGGCATCTGTTTGAGGCCAGTAATCCTCTTTGTGAGGTATTTCTGTGGTCTTTCCAGTTGTTGTAGATGTCTTGTGAGGTACATACCAAAAGGGGCGTTGTACTCTAAAATGGGTCTAATGAGTGATGAGTAGAGGGGAACAATGACCTCTTTTTTTCTGGATAAGAATCCTTTTGTGATGAGATGAGCCACGTAGAAGGATTTCCAGACCACTGTGGCAATGTGATTATCAAAGGAGAGACTACTGTCCACCTGTGTCCCAAGGTCTCATCACATTTTTGGCATTAAGTAGACTACCAGCTATGTGGTAGTTCATGGGTACAGAGTTTTTACCAAAGGGTATGACAATACACTTTTTGGCATTGAGCTTCAGGCCATGGCTTTGACACCATGTATCTGTCTCAGTGAGGCCCTTTTGTAGTTTGTCCACATCGTTAGGAGTTTCGATTATGGCTCCTAGTTTGCAGTCATCTGCAAACTTTGCTAGCCAAAGACCTTCTGTGTTGGCCTGCACTTCAGAGAAGTAGACACCAAACAGGAGAGGACCCAGGACTGAACCCTGTGGTACTCCACTTGTCACTGGTCTAATGTCGGATTTGGAATCCGCTACTTTCACAGTGTGGGTTCTGTCCGTGAGCCAGTTGGCAACCCATCTTGTGACATAAGGATTTATACCTAGTTTAGTGAGCTCATTTATAAATCCAGAGTGGGGGATGGTGTCGAAAGCCTTGGCGAGATCTAGATAAGCTGTGTGAACCATTTTATCCTCATCTATGGCTTTGGTGACTGCTTCAAAGAAGTCAATCAGGTTTAGGAGATATGATCTGCCTTTTACAAATCCAAACTGGGTAGGGTCCAGAGTTTGGAGATTACCAATGTCTTTATTTATGAGTTCCACGATGACATGTTCCATGGCCTTGCAGACCAGGCTAGTCAGGCTAATGGGGCGGTAGTTCCCGGGGTCCATCGTGGCTCCCCCTTTGTGGAGTAGGATAACTGTCGCGGTGCACCGTTCAGTGGGTACAAAGCCTGAGTTGAGGCTATGATTGAACATGGTACTTAGGTAGGGTGCCAGTTCATTCTGTAGTTCGTGTAGAACGCAGCCTGGGACATTGTCAGGTCCCATGGATGCTGTGTTCTTGGCTTTGGAGAGTGTGCTTTTTACCTGTGCAGCCGTGATTATAGGAACTTTGCATTCTTCCGGTATAGAGATGGGCCCTCTAGGGGGTGAGAGGGGGGTAAAGTTAGCACTGAACCTATCTGCTAGGATGTTGGATCAACTAATACCAAATATCAGGGGGGGACCAATTGAATTACAATTGGAACGTTTGGAATTAATATGGCAAATCAGATTGTTTTCGTATTGCCTGCCTGGTTTAAATGATATTTGTTCAATCATGCCTATTTTAAAGCTACGTAGCTTAACTAGATAACTTCTCTCCCACCTTCCCTATATTATTCCTTTTCCTTCTTTCCTCTTCCTTTCTCTCATTGCCTTCCTTCCTTCCCCCCCCCCCCATTCCCCTGGCTTTATATGATATATGTTATGTTTAATTGACTAGATAGAATAATATAATTCTTACTTTTAATAATGTAGCATTTTAAGCCTTCATGGCAGGTTGGAGTAGGGCATTGTGGACTATATAAAATACTCACATATATTTTTTATATATATAAAAAACACACATTTATTTATTTTTTTATATATATAGATATTTAAATAATTTTTTATATAAATTGTGTACTAAGCATTATTCCTCATTAATAGTATGTAAAAGTATTTTCTTATTTTTTGATTGCAATGTTTGCCTTACGTATGATAGTATGAATGGGAATAGTTTATGCATTTATTGACATATTGTTACGATGTCAATTGATTTGCAACACGCCATTATTTTGATGCTGGTTCTCAAATTTTTAAACTTTTAAATCTTTTTAAACATTTTAAAATTACAATCAGCGTAACATCAGCTGACTAGCACAAAGCTATTTAAAAGGTGTGCTTATGTAATTAATTGATCCTCTGACGAAGTTCGTACACAGTGCGTACGAAAAGCTATCTGGAGTGCTTAAGGAATAAAGTTTTTTTACCGACTGCAGTTGCCGTTGTGTTTTCCAGCAACAGTTTTAGTTGTTTTACGTTTTTTATCAGGATGTTGGCAATATCAGTTGGTTCTGTATATTTAGTGCCATTGTGTTTCAACTCAGAGCAGATCTGAGTGTTCTCATTTAGATTCTTGACATAGCTATAGAATGCTTTGTGGTTGTCTTTAGAGTCAGTGGCAATTTTGTTTTCGTAACTAGCTTTGGAGGATTTTATGAGGTTGACCAGGGAGTTCCTCCAGTCATGGGATTTTACTCTTTTGCAACAGTTTCTTTCTTCTGTTGTAGAGTTTGTTTGGGTGGGTATCCATGATGAATATGGATAAGCCCCTGCCTTTTGTATTTTGGTTTGGGTTCTGTGACGAAATGTATGGTATGAGTTGTAGCCTGGTAGTGCTGGGGTGCTCTCTGGAGCCTTAAACCAGGTTTCTGTTACTGCACATATATCGATTTTCTCCATACTGAGGAGTGCCTCAAGTGCGTGCATTTTGAGGTTTAGACTTCTGGCACCGAGTAGCATTACCCGCAGTTTTTTACTTGTGCTATTTACGGCAGTGGGTTTGTCTTTTGAGCCTTGCCTAAAAAAGGCACTATGGGGGTGGCAAGAGCCTTGGCCAGTATTCGAAAGCCTAAGGGTGACAGGTGCAAGCAGTCTCTAGTGAAGCAGCGTGGCTTGTCGAGCATGTCATCCCAGGCAGACAGACACTGGATCCCCTTTGAATGACACCAGAAACTTAGCCAAGTGTTGAAATCGAGGATTTTTTCTTTATACCATAGTATCATTCTTGGTGAGGGCAAGATGCTACTCAGGGTCATACCGGCCTGGGCTACGTGATCAGAGAGCTCTTCCATGTCTCTTTTTATGTAGTCCAGGGAGGTACAGCTCAGGTCATTCACACCAACATGGACAATGACAGAGTCATAGTTGTACTTGTTCTGGAGTGACCTGAGTGCTTGTGTTATGTGGCAGATCCTGGCACCCAAGAGGCAGCCAACAGTAACCTTCTCCTTATTCAGCCTAGTGAGTGGGATGTCAGTGTGCCTGACTACAGAGTCACCTATTACTAGTATGGTGGGTATGTTATTTTGCCTTAAGGGCTGTGATTGCATGGCACACTGGTTTTGTGAAGTGTGCGCTTCATGGTTTGTGTTGGAAGATGGAGGTTGCTTGGCTCTTTGCTTTGGAGGTCTCTGAAGGTTTTGCAGATTTTTATTTAGAGCCTCCGAGTAGGTTTTCATGCATTTATGTGAGTTTTTTGCCAGTGCTGGTTTAATGAGTTTATGTGAGACTGGTGGTATGATGCAAGTATTTCCCTTCTCCTCTTGACTGCCTGATCTAGTCTTGGGTTGAGAGAGCTTAGCCTCCAGCTGGGCTGTATAATTGCATCTCTCACATGTATTAGTGTTTGGTGGTAGGAGGAGAGGGTTGTCTGCGTACATGAGGCAGTTGTAACATTGCCTCAAAATGCCCAGATTCACCAGTTGGACTGGAGAGTACACCTGAAACTGCCCTTTGGACATGCCTGGAAAGGTACAGTGAACTGTTTTACTGGATGGCTGGTAAGGTCGAATAGAGAGCCTTGTCCTTCTGTACAGTACAGGAGGGTCTAGTTCTAGAGTTTATAAGTGCTTGCTATAAGTTTTGAGCAAGTGCCGGGCTGAGAAATGAATGGCTTGAGTGCTTAAGTTGAAAGTTTGTCTAGTTCCAAGGGAAAAATTGAAGAGGAGACTGTGGAGCCAGTAACAGTTTTACCCTAGCTAACCGGCGCTGTCCGGTGCGCAATATGAAAGGAAGATATGGCTGCTATATCTGTATACAGCAATTGCAATATGAAAGGAAACTATGGCTGCTAACTGTACTCTGACAGTGGAATATTGACTGCATCCTGAAAAAGATGAACAAGAAATACCAAGATTACTGGAAAAGAAACTAAGAAAGATTTTGTTGAACTGTCTAGATGCAGAACTTTTTCTATTTGCTTTTGTAAATCTTACATGTAAAGGGTCTATGGGAAGAAGTCAGGATATGAACAACAAAGGATGAAAACCTGGACTGTCTAGCCATCACTGGAATTGGAAAAACAGTGTGGTCAACTTGAAGGATGGAATGCCCAGGTTTGGAGACACGAGTGTGTGACAGTAGATCTAGAGCAAAGCCCAGCACCCAGGGAGGATGTACTAGAGGCGGCCAGGGAAAGGGAAACCATACCTACTGAGGCCAGTAGAGGGCTATAAGGATGACTGTGATCTTCCTTGCCAATGCTTTTTGTAAAAACACTGGAATCAAAGGTGTGGGAGGGAAAGCTTAAAGGAGTCCTTGGGGCAGTGACTCCCACTACTGGGGAATCCGAAACAAAGAACTTGCTGCACTTGGTGGTGTAGGAAGATACAAAGAGACCGCAGCAAGGTCAGCACCAGTAGCTGAATATCTGCTCCATGACTACTGGCTTGAGAGACCATTCATGAAGGAAAAGGATAAACCTGCTCAACCGGTCCATTAACACACTGGGATTTCCCCGGAATTAGAGTTGCTATTAAAAAGTAATGAGAATATATCACTCATTCCCACACATTCATGGGCCTTCATTATAACTGGCAAGATCTCTTCCCCCTCGTTTGTTGAAGAACCAGACTACTGCCATGTTGTCTATCTGGAAAGATACCACATCTGAGGGGAAAGTCTTGAAAGGCCTGCAATGCTAGAAGAACTACCCTCATCTTCAAGATACTGATGTGTAGACTGGCCTCTGACTATGTACCATGGACTGTCTTTCCCAAGTAATACCCCATCCCTAGTGGGAAGCATCTGTGATCACGGTGGCTTGGACAGAGAGAAAATTAATAGGAGGCCCTTGTGAAACATTTGGAGACTTTAACCACCACTGGATATGTGGTTTGCAAAAATGTTGGTTAAGGATAGCAGAAAAGACATGGGTTCCTGTCTTACTGACCACTGGATAGTGTATCCACTGCAGAACTCACATACAATACCTAGCCAGGGAAGATAAGGTGATCAAAGCTGCCATGGAGCCTAGATGGTGCAGGACTGATTTTTCTGGTGGCCTCTAACAGGACAAAACAGCCAAAGCTTCTTGATGAATGCATTCAATCCTGGTTTAAGGAAGTTTTGCAGTTTGAAGCTGTGTGTCCAACTGAGCCTCCATAAACTCTAAACTCCGAAATGGGCAAAGTTTGGCCTTTACTAAATTCACCATAATGTCTAGGTTTGAACAGAGATGGAGCAAGGAGTCCTTGGCTTGGAAAAGTAGAGCGTTGGTAGGGGCAGTAAAGAGCCAATTGTCTAAGGGAACAGCTGAACCACTGGAGTCAGACAGGAGCTGCTACTATTGTCATACATTTGGTGAACACCCATCAGGAGCTGTAGTGAGACTGAAAGTCAGACCTCTGAATAAAAAATGACTGGCTCCCAACCAGAAATGAAGATACTTCCTGGAGAATCTGTCCATCTTTATATGGCAGCACATATCATGAAGATCTATCAAGCACATCCAGTTTTCTCCCTCAGCACAATAATAATAAACTGTAATGTGACTTTTAGAAATGTTGTTTTACTTACAAATTTGCTCAAGTAACTTATGTCCACAACTGGCCTTAAGTCCCAGTTTTTCTCTCACACTAAAAGAACCTTCAGTCTGGATCCTCTTTGGTCTGGTGGGACCTCTTGGATGACTTGATTGTTCAGAAGTTTTCTTACTTTGGAAGCAGCTAGTTCCTTTTGAGAGGGTGAATGGTCAGGAAGTTTTTTTTTTCTTCTTTTTGGTTAAAAAGGGCAGAGTGGAAGGGAATGAAGTAGCCTCTCGCAATGATCATCTGCACCCATTTGTCTTGAGTGATCAATATCCAGGTTGTTGAATGCAGGGTTAATCCCCCCCACACACACACACACACAACTGCCTCCAGAATGCAGTAGTCCAGCAACTGTTCAAGAGAGCTGAAAAGGTTTCCTTGAGAAAGGATCGCTTAAGCCTCATTTTTGTGAACCATCTCTGCCCCTGGAGTAGTGTGCATTATAAGAGGTCCACCCCACTCCCTATGCCAGGCAGGGGGGGCTCCATCTGCAAAATTGCCAATTGAAAACCCCTGGGATTAGCAGAGCTCAATTTTCTTGCTTCCTTGTTTGCTCCAGAAAAAAGGTCCTCCGAGGAGTGGAGAATTTGATCGCTATGGCACAGAGGGATTCACCATCTTTTTCACTTCCAGAAATTCTCTCTCACTATGTGACCAATGAGTTCTGACTTGCTGTAAGGAGAGTTCACAAAGGACATCTTAAAATGTTTCTTAAAATGTTTCACAAAATGTCACAGATCAGTCTCCAGGCATGTCACCTAATGGATATGCCTTGCTGCTCGATCCAGATGCACCTTCAATAGCACTGCAGATGAGGTGCACAAAAACATTAGACAAAGACTGGAGGGTAATATCTTCAGCTGTGCATCAATGGATTTCTTTTGCACCACATGTAAGGTCCCCAAGGAGAGATTTGGGAACCTCCTTGGTCAAATCTCACTGAAAATGAGTAACATACCAAACAATTCAACACCCTAAGCAAGAAAGTGGATGAGGTATACACTTGCTTCCCAAATCTGTCCAATACGCAAGACTCCCTTGTTCAGCAGATGAATAGAGGAACTTTCTTCTGCTAGACCCTTTGTGGTGGCTACCGCCACTACCATATAGTCCATGGGTGAACCCCTTGCTTCAATGAGGAAGATCCTGAGCAGCTTATCTGGTTTCTTAGGGATGGGTTCAACTGTATCTAGCTCCTTCCATACTCACTTAGAAATAAGGTCCACCATCTCATCAACAGGCAGGACTACCCAAGACAGACTAGCCAGAACCAAAAGCCCCAATGAAGACTCTTTTGGAGAAGGTGTTTGGGAGGACCATCTCCCCTTCTGTTCAAGCAGTTCAAGAAGGGGATCTGGGAGAACCTTCTCCTTCAAAGTCAGTATTAGCAGCAACAGATTCCTGAGTGGAATCCAACTGCCTCCTTTTGCATGTATGCTTCCTGTATACCTCCTCAGTAGGGATAGTCCAAGGAGGACATGGAAGCTGTAAATGGTCTCTCCTAAAAAAGAGATGAGTTGAGACTTCTTGTCCCGTAAGGACAGCTAGCCCCCAGAAGAATAGGTTTCAGACCCTGGGAAATCCTTCAGGGGAGGGAAGGATCCCATCTCAAGGCCACAGATTTTTCTCTGGGATGACAGAGTACTCTTTCGAAAGCCTCTAAAGCCAAACTTGGAAAGGATCCAAGGAACCTAGCCCTAAGAGCAGAAATGCCTAAACGAGGCTCAGCCTGAGATATCACATGGTTCTGATCAGAGGTGGATACTGGAGCCGAACTAATACAGAGGCTCCTAGGCAGAGGAACAGTTGCAAAGACCTTGGTTCTGAACCTAGTCAGAGTCGGTACTGGATATTCAGCTCTGAGATTCAGATGGCTGTGAAGCCAACGTAGCTGAATGAAATCCAAGAACTGAACTCATCAGCACCAAGGAAGAACAAATCCTGGGCTCCAATGCAGACCTGCCCCGGGTATATTTCAAGTTGCATTAGTTGCACTATTTCATAGTGATCTATGTGCTCTGGTTTATATATATATATATATATATATATATATATATATGTTTGCGCTGTTTTTAATTTGTTCTGAAACCTTAATCTTGTAGCTTCAATTGCAGAGTTCTGTGAAAGATGTGTATTACTGCAAGATTCTAGCATTGTTTACACATTATACTGCTCTTCTATTTCCCAAAGTAGAATTATGTTTTAAATTCTTGGTTTTACAACATAGAGACCATGACATAAGAGAAGGCCCCTGGCAGATTTTGTTAGAAATTGACGAGCTTATTTGGCAAATCAAGACAGGGGCCCATATTCCACCTGGCCTTAATGAAAATTTGTCCATAAGAAGCGTTTTGAAATTGCACGCCCTCAGGAAATAGGTGTTTGATAGTCAACATTTTTTTAAAATATTTCTGCAACTATTTCCTATTTTTATCATTGCTACTGCATTCATTTAGCTCAATGACTTCTTGTGGTGTAACATTTTTCTATTTATAGTTTATTTATTTACATTTAAATGATGTTTATTTTCAGGTTTACCTTATCTAAAGACATGGGTAATCTTTGAGTGTGTGGGTATTAGTTGTTCAATGTTTTATCAGGTTTGGATGTTGTATTGCACCAAGCTTTTGGCACGGGAAAGTACCCATGTTGTTTATTCAACGTGCAATCTTTTACATTTATTGATTGTAATTATTTGTATTTACTTCTTTTCTTATTCTATTTTTATTTTTAATGTTTTACATTCTTACAAGATGAGTGGTTTACAATCGTTCACTATTTGAGGTAAACGAGTATATTTTATTTCATGTAGTACGGAATAAGGTATTCAAAGTAAGATTGTTCCTTTAAGAAATGACTAGGATTTCTTAATTAAGGTTTTAACTGGATAATTGTCCGTGCTTTTTATAAAAGGAATGTTAATTGATACCAACTTTGTTTGAGTCTGAGGAAGGTGAGGCACTGGTCCACACCGAAAGCGCTTAATAATAAACGTCTTTTTATTATTTTCTTTGCCGGCTCTCATTGTGTTCCTTATCGCCTTTTTCAGCTGTTTGTGGTTTGTGTTTCGTTTTTTAGAATGTAATTTAGTCAGTTATTACAGTGCTACTAGTAATTTTTTTAAGCAGCCTGGTGCTTTAGTCTGTGGTAGAACTGCAATAGTGGCAGTTCTGTGAATTCTGCTCCAGGATTTGAGCTTCAGTACTTTTTTAAAACTGTATATACCTGCTTAAAGTTACATTTCAATGCCCGTTTACCTTGGTACGGTTTTCTCCCTGTTCTTTGAGTCTGCCAACATCCCCATTCAGCATTAAGCTAAAAGTTTCTAAAATTCTAACTATAAGACTACAGCTCCAGTTATGAATTTTTCCCCAATCCTCCCACCCTTGTCTTGTGATATTAAAAAGGCTGCGTCTCTGGCCTCCAACCCTTATGATAACTGGACTTCCTAAGCCCCTCCCTTCTTTCATTATCATCAGTTGTGTAATCTATTTAAGTACCTTCCCACTCAATTTCCATATAGCCACAATACTAAATGCCCACCCAGCAAACCAGTTCTTCACTTGAGTAAACCTCCTTACCACAAATACTAGCACTGTCTAATGTGCTAGATAAAGGCGATCAAATCTAAAGCATAATCTAACCAAGTCTAGTGCCAAGCTCCACAGATCACCCAAGCAGACCTCCATATAACACAATCGACGACCTGCAGTTGCCCACCCAAATACAGGTACAGATAACATGGACATGCAATTTCCAAATGTTTCCATAGCCAAGTTTGCAGATATGGGCATCCTGAGACAATGTAACAGTTGTCTCATGTTCACATACAGCTATGGAATCCTTAAAGAATCAAACACAACTTGCAAGTAATGTGCATGCGCACACAATTTCACTGGAGGTAAAAATCTCACATAACAAGGTTGTTCAGAACACACATACTACATCTACCACGCACATAAAGCAACCTATACTGAGGAAATAAAAAGCAATCTTTCCAAACCTCAAAGCCCTGTTAAGCCTATAAACAGCAACACCTACCCTCAGCAATCTCACTCACCAAAAGCAACCCCAAACACCACACTCCTACACCCAGTGAAATCCAAACAGCAAAGCACATAAAGCAAGTCAACACATTACCCAGATCTTTTGTCATAAGAGACTCCATCGTACAGCACACAGATGCCCCACTCACCAGACTGAACGAGAAGATAAAGGTTAGTTGCTCATCTGGAACTAGGACCTGCCAAATTCTGCATGCACTCAAGTCATTACATCACAGGTACCAGTAAGATTTTCATCATAGTCCATGTGGAAGCTAATGACCAGAGATGCACTTCCCTGGACTATATGATGAGACAGACACCGTTGCTCTCTCTGAATATTTGTCTCAGGCAGACGTGCCTTGCACTGAGCAGCATTCTACCTTCATTAAGGATGATACCACAGTACAAAAGAGGACTGACGTCAATAACTCACTTAGCTTCTGGTTTCTTTCCAGGGAGATTCAATATTTGTCAGAATGACAGGACATGAATAGTATAACATGTTGCTTCACAAAGGACAGTCTGCACCGGTCTCCCTAGGCATCCAAATATTAGCTAAAATTTTATCTACTCCCTTGGAGCCTTTTTCAGACAATGCCAAATTGCTAAACCTACCAACATAGCAAATAAAACCCAAATAAACCTAAAGGTGTTACTGCTCAATGATAGGAGCCTAAACAAAAAAAAATCCACACCCTACAAGCTCTCCTCACTCTGGGGAATATAAACATCTGTCCTGCTACCAAGATATGGTTTACATCCACAAAAAGTACTTCAGCAGGGAAAGGCTTGAGTGCCTTCCACACATTTAGACCATCAGCTGCATAGACAGGAACAAAAGGTGGAGGAGTCTCAAATCTATATTGGCAATTCTACCTTGGTTAAACGGGACAATACCCTGGAATTTATCCACGAGCAAATCACCACAGATTAAGTCCATTACATACCCTAGCAAACTACAGGTCATCCACTACGTCCCTAGAATCCCACAGGTCATATGTAGACCTACTGGAGACATTTACCATTAAACCAAATACCCTACTTATGGGAGACTTTAACTACCCCTTTTGCACTGAGAAACAAACTGCCTCATACTCTCAGGCAAACGATTCCTGGTCTTTATTAATACAAATACCCTTGACAAGATGGTGCGCACACTCACCAGAGGTTCATGCTGGACATGATCCTCACCATGTCCCCAGTATCACATCCTCACGGACCACAAAGCTGTCTCCTTCAAATTCTTTTTGTACAAGACAGATCAAAAAATAAATAAATTACATACGTATGGCTACTACTAAAGTTCTTTTTTTTTTTTTTTTTTTTTTTTGAAAAGAGAAAAGAAATCATCAATGCTTAAGGTGAAGAACAAGGCAAAGGTGTAGGGAAGGGAAAGATAGGTAACAAAAGGAATAATACAAGTCACTTATCCACAAACAAATGCTGTAGTACCAACAGATCAATCCTATGCTTGTGGTGGCAAACGAGATCTAACGTAGCTGGGTCAACAGAGGGGATTGTGGGTAAGGTGAGGAACCTGAGCGCCAGATCCAAAGCTTGAAAGTGGCTGAAGTCTGTTAAGACTTACATCCGATGACTCGTCCATTAAGGACAGAAAGGATAACATCAGCCCTAAGTTTTCAGCAGCAGTAAGATTAACAAACTATAGCTAATGGGTCAGGCTTTGGAATAGTATATAAAAAATTAAAAGACTGAGAACTTTATACAAATCTGCCTTTTTTAGGAGTAGCATGCTGACTGTAAAGGAAAACTGCAGGCAGTGACACACATCCTTCAGTGCTGACAGCACTAGGAGAATGGGTGAAGATTCTGGAAACTCCATTTGTAACAGCTCATAGCATTTTCTGGGAGAATAAGAAACCTCGGTGTTCTCCCAATGACAGCACTGGCACATTCTGGAAAGAGTCTCAGAGAAAAGTCACACGGGGAAAACATATCATGTTCTCCTCTGAATCAAAAATCTCAAGAGAAAACCCTGCATTATACATGACAAAACCAGAAAGGAACATTACAGTGTGTTGTGGAACATTTTAAGACCATTTCAAATCTTCTCAGGATACAAAATTAATGAAGTTAAAACAAAGGCAATAGTGGTAAATTATGTACCCACACACAAATTGGTCCAACAATATCCACATTTATGGGGACATGATAAAATTAAGTATTTAGGCGTATGGATTAGAAATGACTCTGTTGTGGCACCTAAGAATATGGGAGAAGAGACTAAACAGAAGGGAACATAAAAACTGTGAAACTGGAAGCTTTGTTATACAAATATGAATACTGACACACAAGCCATTAAAATGTTTTAGTCCCTTTAGTCTTGTACACAGGTCTTACAGCCAAAGGGGTTAGCGTTGTCACCTCACAGGAAGAGGCTCTCCAGTTCGATTCTTGGCTGGAGCGCCTTCTGTGCAGAGTCTGCATGTCCTCCCCATGGTCAAGTGAACTTTAAAAGACATGCAGGTAGGTATGTGAGTGGGTGTGCCCTCTTTGAAGGCTGGGTGCCGGGCTGGCAACTCAACACCGTAAAAATCCACTGCCAATCATAAGCAGACCAGTGTGATCTGCTGTGGCGACCCCTAACCGAGAAAAGCCAAAAGACATTACTAGTCTTATACACAGGTCAGGCATATTTTTATCAACCACAGGAGAAGCTGTGGATAGCAATTAAAGTGTTGAAGGATTTTATCTGGGAAGGGAAGACAGCAAGGGTCAAGTGGGATACGCAGATTCTTCCAAACGAACAAGGATAACTAGGATTACTCAATTTGAGGGGGTATTTTACAGCAACACACTTAAGGCTCTTGTACATAGCACAAGCAGAAAACTATAATTCAAAGTGGAAAGGAATGATGCTGATACAGGAAGAAAGCTCAAGAAATAAGGAGAGAATGGGATTTTGGATGTAGACTTTTAAGGAGAACTACAAAAATCACATACAGTATTATACTCATAAAATAGCAGGGAGTACTCTAAGAACCAAACCAGCACAAGAATGGAGACAAAAGATTTTGCTGATAGGGATGACTGTGGTCAGGGATACAGATAATAGGCAAAAGGGGCTGGAATTTATTCGAGAAAACTGGCAAAAGAACCAAGGCACTTGCAGCAAACTACTAGAAAGGGAAAGGTAATAGAATGGGAAGAGGCCAAGACTTTATTTGGACAACAGGTTAGAGATTGCCTTCTCTATCAAGCATTGACCTCAGAGTACAGACAAAGTGAAAGAAAGAGGGGGCTCCTGAATGAAAGACCAGCACTGGTAGAGTTTTTAGTTCAATCTAGAACAAAAGCTGCCGTTACAAAAGGAATAATTAGTAAAGCATGTAAAATATTGCATGATAACTACAAGAATCAAATCAGAGGAGCTTAGAAAGGATTGGGAAGAGAGCCTGGATATATCTGTATATCTCCCACATATGCAACAAAGTCTAGAAGACTTGTTATCTTTGCCTGGAAGTGTTTACATAAGTAGACTCCAAAGAATTTTTAATCACGTGGATAGCAAGTGTTGGAGGTGTGATGGGAAAGAAGGAGGTGGCTGGGAACATATTTTTTGGGACTGTAATGAGCTGGCAAACTTTAGGGATTCCCTGCAGACCTCTGTCAGAGATGCTAGATGAGCAGACGGAATCAACTTGGGAGATGATTTTTTTGAGTTATGATACAGAATCGGAATTGCCTAAGCATAGTAAAGCCTTGCTGAGTCTAAATTGTGGTGACTGCCAAAAAAGCAATTACTCGATAATGGAAATAAAGTCTAGACCAACTTTACTAGAAGGAGTGAATATTCTAACAGAGAAATCAACTGAAATTGGGATCTTTAGAAAAGGGAGGGAGCAAACTACATATGAAAAAAATGGGAATTGTGGGAACAATATATGCAGAGCAGGAACAAGGTTTAAGAGGCAGGATTTTGAATGAGCCATTTAATGCCTAACTGACAATGACTGGCTAGATAAGTGATGTATGTTTGCAAAAAGAAGTTATGTACTCACCATAACGTTCCATGTATGTAGTCCATCTCGCCAAACATTATTACGTGTGAGTTCGGAGCCGATCCTTGGCTCCGACTCGGCCGCTTTTAGAAAGCTTGAAAACTTCTGCTTGGCTCATGGCTAGGTGGTATCCCATGGTGCATGAGCACATTCCCCAGATCTAGTTTGCTACTAGTCTATCAGGATAAGACAGGAAAAGGACAAAGGTCTGTAAGAATAAACTGTAATAAAGGCACCCTTTATGGTATAAACCACTATAGAAAAAGAAAAACTGTTTCCAGATCCTCCAGGAAGGGGACTGGTGGGTGGGTTTGTAATGTTCGGCGAGATGGACTACATACATGGAACGTTATGGTGAGTACATAACTTCTTTATGTTATGTAGTCCTATCTCGACTCCATTATTACGTGTGGGACAGCGTCCCTAGCATTTTGAATGGGTGGCTCACTGGAAAATACTCCAGAGTACCGTGGAACCAAACGAGGCTCTAACCCTGGAAGTTAAATCCAATTTATAATGGGAAATAAAGGTATGAGAGGCAGCCCATGTTGCTGCTGCACATATATTATCAATAGGCGTCCTGGCTTGGAAGGCAGCAGAAGTATAAAAAGACCTGGCAGAATGCTCTTTGACTTTAATGGGTAACTCCTTTCCCTGAGAAGTGTAAATGAAAGAAATACAACTACAGATCCAGTTCGATAGTGTGACCTTAGAAACTGGCCAGCCCATTCTAGTCTCAGCAAAAGAAACGAACATCTGTTCTGACTTTCTAAATCCTTTGGTTCAGTGGATATAGAAACGCAGCTGTCTATGCACATCCAATTGATGGAATCTATACTCTGCTTTATTGGTGTGATTAGGGAAAAATACTGGCAATTCGACTGTTTGGTTTAAGTGAAAATGAGGACAGACTTTAGGGATAAAAGAAGGATTGGTCCGGAGAGAAACCCTATCTTTGTGAAAAATTAAATATGGAGGTTTAACTGATAGGGATTGTAGTTCAGAAATTCATCTGGCTGAGGTTATTGCCACCAGAAGAAGAGTCTTCCAAGACAGGAATTTCAACTGACAACTATGGACTGGTTCAAAGGGTGGCAAAATAAGTCTAGACAAGACTAGATTCGGATCCCAGGGAGGAATGGGGTCTTGAACAGGAGGTCTTAACATCATGGAACCCTTAAGAAAGGATTTGCACAGTTTGAGAGACATAAAATTGGAATCATTAATCCCCACATGAAAATTAGATATTGCTGCTAGCTGAACTCTGAGTGTAGCAGCGGCTGAACCCTGGTGAAAGAGTTCCGAAAGGAAATCTAAAACAATAGTAATGGGAGCTATAAATGGATCAACTTCTCTGTTTTGTGCCCATATAGAAAATCTCTTCCATTTACTGTGATACAATTTTCTAGTCGAAGGCTTGTGAGAAGAGGTAATAATATGGGTTACAGCTGGAGACAGATCATGAAGCCTGACTAGTGACAAAACTGGAGCAGCCATGCTGTCAGTTTGAGTGTGTGGAGACTGGGGTGAAGAGAACCTGACATGTGTGTCAAAAGGTCTGGCACTGGGTCCAGAGTCCATGGATAGTCTAACAGGTGAGGCTCGAGAAAAGGGAACCAAATCTGACGAGGCCAGTAAGGAGTGATGAGGATCATCTTGCTTCCCAACAACACTGCTTTCTGTATGACCTTGGGAATGAGTGGAAAAGGAGGAAAAGCATAAAGGAGTCCAGGGGGCCAATCGTGGATGAGTGCATCTCTTGGAGACTCTCCCGGAGGGGGGATGAGGGAGAAATAGGTGCTGCATTTGGTGTTGGCAGGGTTGTCCCTACTTGTGGAAGATCAGATGGGCTACTTTCTGGTTCAAGGACCATTCGTGAGGTAACAATATTGCCCTGCTTAGCTTGTCCACTATCACGTTGGATGTCCCCGGGATGTGCGTTGCAATGAGAAAGCGTTGGGAAGAAATGTCCAGTTCCAAACTCGCAGGGCCTTTCGACAAAGGGCATGATCTGGTTCCCCCTTGTTTGTTTAGATACCAAACCACCGACATGTTGTCTGTCTGGATAGCTATCATCCCTAGAGGGAGAAAGTCGTGAAGTGCTTGCAACGCTAGAAGCACCACTCTCCTCTCTAGGACATTGATATGTAGATGGGCCTCTTGATCTTGCCATGAGCCTTGGACAGTCCTGCCTAGATAATGCCCCCCCCACCCTATCTGGGAGGCATCCATGGTCACAGTGGCAACGGGTTGGTGCAGTACAAAGGGAGTCCCTGTGGTAAGACGACCTGGCTGAATCCACCAGCGTAGATCCCTTTTGCATGAATCTGTGATCAGTATCTGGCGATGCAGAGGCAACTGCTGAAAGGACCACTGGGATGACAAGAGCCACTGGAGTTTCCTCATATGTAGTCTTGCTAATGGAACCAAGGTTATTGTCGACGCCATTGTTCCAAGAAGCTGCAACACCACCTTCGCTTTGATTTTCGAAGGGGAAGTATCCTGTAAATTTGCTGTGCAAGATTCTGTATTCTGTCTGTAGGTAGTCTGGCTATCATAGAAACCATGTCTATGTTTGCTCCTATAAAGGTTATAGATTGAGTGGGCAAAGTTGAGGATTTTTTCCAGTTTAGAGAGATTTCCCAACTGGCAACAGAGCTTGACTGTGAAATCTCTGGATTGAACTAGATGATGCCTGGTGGTGGTGGTCAGGAGCCAATCGTCCAGATATGGAAAGACTGATTGCCTGACGTCTCAAATGAGCTGTCACTACTGCCATGCATTTGGTGAACACCCGGGGGGCTGTAGTGAGACTAAAGGGCAGCGCCCAAAATTGGTAATGTTAGACTCCCAGAGGGAAGCGTAGGTAACTCCTTGATGCTTTGTCCATTATTATGTGGTAGTAGGCATCCTGGAGATCTATTGCGCACATCCAGCTGTCTTTCCCTAACAGAGTGACCATTCGGAACTTGGATTTCTTTACATACTCGTTTAACCTGCTGAGGTCTAAGATGGGTCTCCAGTCTCCTGTTCTTTTTGGAACTAAAAAGAAACTGGAGTATGTTCCAAATCCTGTCTGGTCTACTGGGACCTTTTGGATGACTCTTTTTTAATAGCAGCTTTTCTATCTCTATAGCCGCTTGATCCCTGTGATTAGGTGGTATATCTGGGATCCTTTTGGGAGGGCGTGGTGGAAGTGAAAGGGGTATAGAGTAACCTCTGGTGATAATGTCTTGTACCCAGAAGTCTGGCTAAATCTCACTCGAGACAAGTGGGTACAAGGACAGGCAAGCCCCGACCAGCTCCAGGGACGCACAGTCGGATTCCACATCAGTAACGCTGACAGAGACGGTCACAAAAGGAATCGCGATCTCCCTGATTTTGTGGGCCTCCCCTGCCTCTAGGGCAACGTCTACCATTATTTCCTCCTCCCCTGCCTCTGAAGGAGGAATCACCCTGTGTATCCTGGAAAGGTCTCTGTGATTTTTTTGAACCACATTTTACCGCTCTTCTGACCTTTAGGGTGAGGTCTAGAAGGAACGGTAAAACGGACTCCCACGGCAGAGTCTCTTTCCTTCCTGTTCACACTTGGTGAGGGTATCTTTCACCTTGGGTCCAAAAAGAGAGGATCTGTCCACAGGGGCATTGGTGAATGTAGACTTGAAAGGCTCAGCAAAGTTGCATAGATGCATCCAGGAATGTCTCCTTAAGGAGACTCCTGAACCTGACGCCCTACTCGCATCAGCTGCGTACGAGATCAGCCGCATGGAGGAGTTAACAATGGATGTGAGAGTAGCCAACCGAGCAGACACTGTAGATGGGACTACTTCGGTAGAGGTACCCTGAAGAGTATCTCCTAAATCCTTTAGGAGACCTCTCTGAAGTCTCGTAAAATGTGATAGATAGTTCTACGACTGGAGTGTAAAAGCCGCTGAAGAGAAGATACGCTTCCCGTACCTATCCATCGTTTGGGATTCTTATTGAGCAGATGGATAGAAGAAGTCTCTGCTAGCTCCTTCTTAGTGGCCGCTGCCACCACCATGGCATCAACAGGTAAGCCCTTGGATAAAGATTCTTTGCCTTTAGGGGCGGAAAGAAATTTATTCGGCCTCCTGGGGACCGGTTCCACGGCATCAGGAGTCTGCCATTCTTTCTGACTCACAAGATCCAGTAATTCATCAAATGGAGGAGACAACCATGAAGCTGAGGGTCGAGACCCGAAAGCCTTCAGGTACACAGACTCCTCATCAGACGGGGTAACAGTGGGCCAGCCACCTCTCTGCCTGAGGATCTCCAAAATATCTGCAAAGGAGACATCTTCAGAGGACAACTTAGGGGACCCCTCCGACTCGAGGTCAGTGTCAGATGTGACAGACTCATCAGGTGAGTCTACATGCTTCCTCTTACATGATCTCTTCCGAAGGGGCTCCTCAGCGTGGTCCTCTGGGGAGGTCTCAGAAGATCGGGGGCCACCCAAATGGGGGTCACGAGGCTGTGGGTCTCTGCCATCCCAGGGGAGAGGGGCTTTGGAGACTGTAGTCCGCGCTTGAGGGAGTATAGCATCGGTACTTCTACGTGAGGAGGATGAACTATCCAACATGCTCCTCATCCTCACGAAGATGGATTCCTTTGGCTCCAAATGATGCCCCGGCTCCAAAGAGAGCGTAGGTGCCAATGGCTCTAAAAGGATCGGCTCAGAGAAAGATATAGGGTCCGAGCTCACTCGGGCCGATGCACCAAGAGGGAGACTCTGCGCCGAAATTCGGTTCCAAGTGTTCCCCTCGGGCCGACCGAAGAGCTTCGGACCCTAGACACTTTGGACGGTGCCGAGAGTGTCTGAGCGGAACTCAGCTCCAAGACAACCACACCGGGTGCTGGAGTCAAGAACACCACTATAGTCAGTACCGGCAATATCGGCTCCAAAGGCCCAATCTGGGTTGGAGGAGGAAAGAGAGCAGGATTGGTAGCAGGAGTCGTCTCAGAGAACGAATGTGCCGAAGCAGACAAAACTTTTTGCAAGGCCGACGACTTGAGGAGTCTGAGCACCACTCTCTCGATGCCTTCTTCAGATAAGCTCCTGGAGAATCCGGAGGACAGTGTGGGAGACCTTGTTCTCTGCAATACAGGCAATTTTAGAGTAGGGGAAACTGGTGGAATGTCCATTGACTGGCTCCGAAGAGGACTGCTAGTGATCGGTGCCGATACTGCAGGGTCTGTGTCCAAAACCTCAAATCGGCCCCAAAGACTGTGGAGCTGAAGAGACAGAGATCAACTCCGATTTTGGTAACTTCTGTGGAGGTTCAGAAACAAAGTTGAGGCCAGAGAAGGCCGTTTAGAGGTCTTGCTCTTATTCTTTCTAGAAGAATGCGACCTAGCAGAGGAGGAAGATCTGACTAGGTCTTCCTCGAAGGAAGGCTTTAACATGCCTTTCAAAAATCAGCTTATTCTTCCGTTCCTGGAGTACTCTAGGGCCAAAAGAATGACAAAAGAGACAAGTTTCTTGTAGATGTATGGCCCCTAAGCAGTACACACAGATGCTATGTCCATCGGTGATGGACAGTTTTTGAGAACATTTAATATAATACACTTTTTTAAAGCCTGTTTGTGTTCTTTAGGTTCCTTAGACATAATGGCAGTACAGAAAAACCAACACACACACACAAGAGAGGAACTAGATCCTCTAACTTAAGCAGATCTAGCCCTAACACCCACAAAAAATAAAGGGGGTTACTAGGTTCTCTAACTTAAACAAACCTAGTGCAAGAAAAGAAACAAGGACAAAACTAGAACCTCTAAGTTAAATGGTCTAGTCAAAAAACACACACTCACGGGATACCACACACAAACGGCCAACAGGCCCAAGTAAATTTTAAACGGCAATAAAGTCAAATCCGATTAAATACACAAATCGGTAATCACAATAAGACTGTCAGCAATAGGCTATGACAGAAAAAACTTCACAAGAAGCAAAAAACTCCTAATAAGCAGTAATAATAAAATGGAATCACTTAGCCACAGCCAACAAAAAGAAGCTTCCGACTGCAGACGCGGCAAACGTGATCTGGGGAATGTGCTCATGCACCATGGGATACCTCCTAGCAAAGAGCCAATCAGAAGTTTTCAAGCTTTCTAAAAGCGGCCAAGTTGGAGCAGAGGATTGGCTCCGAACCCACTCGTAATAATGGAGGCGAGATAGGACTACATAACATCTACAGTTGTTTCGGTGGTGTCTGCAATGTATGCTGTTTGCAACTAAAGTGGTGTCACGTTTGTTTTTCATTTGTATAAATGTAAGACTGCCTATGTCATGTGTGAAAATTTAATAAAGATGTTTGTTGGAAAAAAAGAGAGAGAAAACCCTGCACATCTGTCCCTTCATCATCCTCTCCATATTTAGATTCTTGAATCTCTTCAGGAAAAGGTATCCCTTTTTCTTTGACCTCACACCATCTTACAAGAATGATAGAATGAAAGAATTTTTACACTCTGCTGGAAACTTTAAAATTGGTTAATTCTCTTTTCTGGATCATTCAAATTGCTTGATTTGGCTGGGAATTATTGCCTCCAACACATCACAACATTAAACATATGAAGGTATTCTAAGCAAAGTTAAGGACTAGCTTAATAAGATGGAAAGCAAAATGTATTATCTGCATTAAATCCAGACAAACACGCACATGGTTTACTCTCCCTTCGATATGCAGAACAGGGAATCCACTTACCTCTTACAAGCAGTTTTTGCTAGAACAAAGATGATGGCAGCAGAATTATTGTACGAACAGATTCCTCAAGAACTAGCTGGAACATTTTGACACTCCAGACTAGCATAGAGGAGGTAAGAGTGCTCGTGTATTTGATTTGCATCCTCAGGCAGCCAGGCTCAGATAAATTTCAATCTTGCAAGAGAATTATAACTATGTGTAAAGAAATCTTGCCTCATGTTGGGGGGAGGGGTTGCAGGATTAAAAAAAAAAAAAACACCACCAAAGACACGTCAGAAAACTGAAATCAGTTTTAGTCATTAGCCCAACAATGATTAGTCTAGCTTTCAAGGTAATACAATCATATGATTAGACATTACCGGCTTACAGATTTTATCATCCTTGTGGAAGTTATTTTCAAGTGTTATGCACTCAGACTTGCATTGATAGGAGCATTTCTAACGGACAATTTAATTATTCCTTTTCAGTTGTTAACGAGGAGAGTCTGACTCAGCTAAAGACTATTTTCAGCAAATGTCAGGGAAGAAAAGCTCCACAAACTACAATACAGTTTATAATGGAAAAAACATGGGTTACAGAAGAGCAGTACAAGCATGAAATAAAAAATAGGTATACACATCAATACAATAATACATTTAATGGCCAAGATACAACACAAAATACTCATGAAAGTGGGCTGACTTCCAAGATAGCTGCACACTGAGTAACAGCTTGTTTCTAGCTCTGCCAATGCGAAAACAGAAACTCAGCAGAGGCAGCCATAAGATTTGTGGTTATGGTCCAATTTCAGTAACTGGCTAGTATTTTACTTATTTATATTCAATAACCAGGTAGTGTCTGGCTGGACAAGAAGCCCTTTTTCAGCAGAGACCTACGCAAGAAAGCTCCCAGGTGAAGTTACATTAGTTAAACAGCATTACATAAAGCACCATAAAATAAGAACTGTAGTACAAGAGACTACATAACAGATAACTGCCTTTCAGCTTTTCCTGATTAGGGGTCGCCACAGCGGAACTCCGGTCCTCTAATGATTGGCAGTGAATTTTTTACAGTGTCGAGTTGCCAACCCAGTGCCCAACCTTCAATGAAGACACACCCACACACGCTCGCACCTACCTGCATGTCTTAAATTCACTCGAACGCGGGGAGGACATGCAGATTACACATAGAAGGCGATCCAGCAGAGAATCGAACTGGAAAGCCTCTTGCTGTGAGGCAACGATGCTAACCAATGCACCACCATGGCCCCCAGTACAAAAGACTAAATAGCAATACAGAAGTATAGCAAAGTTGAAAATAGTACACAGGAAGAGAGAGTCCAAAATGTACAACCTAAATCATATTGAATAATAATCAGAGACAGTAAACAGACATTGCAAATACACACAAATCAATATCTCAAGTCATATTCACAGTCATAGTATTTTATAAAACTTTTTTTTTTTAGGCAAAAGAGCAGTGCACGAGTAAGAGAAGTGGCTTGTAGAAAGTGTTTATTGAAAGCATTCAAGTGTTTTCTCAGCTGGGAGAGCTATAAAGATAGACAGACACTCAAATAGCACTTACTAATAGCATAGGTTGTACCATGCGTCTTACCATGACTAACCTTTCTTTTTGGTTAACTCTAGGGTCTGTCTGTGTGGCTATTAGCGTAGAACATTTGTTCATAGGTTATTAGGATGCAAAAACGTAAATATTTTAAGATACACACAGTTTTGTGCGTTATTATTAAGTTAACAGAGTTTGGGGGGGGTTGTTTGTTCTATCCGAGGGCTTTCAAAAAACAAAAAGTTATGGAAGATGTGGCACAGGTGCAAATGGATATGGGAAGAAACAACTATAAAAGATCAACCTGCCGAACAGTATATGCATGTAACATAAAAGCTGGAACTAGACATTGAACAAAAAAGCATTTATACATAAAAGGTGGTAATAACTATAAGAAAATGATGCTTTCTGTAATGTCTTTCAGTCTGAAGAGTCCTACAGATAAATATATATATAATAGGGAACTATATTAAAAATGTAGAGTTCAAACAGGTATGGTACAGGAGAGAGACATCTGGAAAGTACCGAACACGTGAATTTGATAAAGAAAGGTTTTCAGGATGGTTATTCAGTGGAATATCTGGGGAAAATGAAGAGAGGAGTAATTACATTAATTGCAAGAGGAGCTCCAACAGTAACAGAAGAGGAGAAAAAAAGATAATAATGGAAGATGCATAGCACTAAAGGGCTACTAACTAGGAAGGAAGATTACAATGGCATCCACTTACATCACACCTAAACCTGCTATAATGGAGTTTAAGAAAATTCTGGGAGAACTATTCAGCTTTCAGTAAGGAATATTACTTCTAGGTAGAGACTGGAATCTGGTTTGCAACAAAGCAGATGTGTCTGGGGCCCTAGAAGGGAAATAATACGCAAAGAGGGGGCCGACATTTATTTGAGAAAACTGGCAAAAGAACCAAGGTATTGGGAGCAAATAACTAGAAAGGGAAAGTAATAGAATGGGAAGAGCCCAATAATTTATTTGGACTGCAGACTTAAGATTGCCTTCCCTATCAAGGATTGATATTGGAGTATAGGCAAAGAGAACGAAATAGGGGGGGGCTCCTGAATGAAAGCAGTGGCGGCTGGTGACTTCAAATTAAAGGGGGGCTGCAGGAGACAGCTGAATGGGTGGGGCCAATGGGAAGGGGTGTGGTCAACTATAAAGGGGTGGGGCTATGCTCAAAACCACAACAAGTGGAACTTTAAACACACTGCCCTGGGTACCAAACCGTCATTACGAAAGTCCAATCAAGACAAAATAAAGTGTAGAAGAAAAAATATTTCAATGCATTGGCTACATGACAACTTACTTAATATCTAGATGGAAACACAAAGGTTGTGAGGCATGAAAAAATAAATTACTTTTTAAATACATTACTGGAATGCCAGTCAAAATCAAGTATAAAAAAAAAACAAGCATCCCTCAACTCAAGCCACTTCTCCTGGCACTGCAGTTCTAATTATAATTTATATTCAGCTTTATAAAATTACCAAGTAACATGCTGAAAGTAGCAATCTCTGTGATATCCCCACTTGTAAAAATGTTTCTTATCCAAAAAAGACCTGCTTGCCTGACAACAACTATCTACTTGTTTCATGGGGAAGACATGATCAAAGTAAAAAATGAACAGCAAACAAGAAACAAGCTCAAGATAAATTGCTTAAAGGATTACTGCACAAGTTATGAACCACACATGATAAGACTGGCATTCCGTTTAGTTTATGGGTAAAGTCTGCAAAGATGACTACAAGTCTCCAACAAATGTAATGAGCTTCTGAAAATACTGCAATCCTGTCCTTTATTACAAATGCTGTCATATGCATTTCAATACCTAAGGCTTATACGTTATCTAGTTATGTAAATATTCTCTGCATGGCAACAATGAAAAGGCTTTCAATGTTTGTAATTCTTTAACAGTATGCTTATTAAAGCTTACTTGCATCTTACAATCTTCGACAAGCTTACCTGATGATCATTAAAGCATTGCTACTTAAACACAGAGCAACAGGGCACTGCAACAGCATGCATTTTCTGAATAATAAGAAGCATAAAATCAACAGTATAAAAATATGACAGAAAACCAGAACATTCTGCAAAATCAAGGACAGATGAAAAGCCACAGTCATACTTGTGGTCTACCTTGGATGGGGGAATACTCTGCACACATAACTGCATAACTGCTCCTTGCCTTGCTTGGACACATCCAGAGCCACTACAATGGGGAGTGGGGTGCAACAAGTATGTCACAATTTTAAATGTCTCTGGTTGACGGTGATGGCTCTGACACACATACCTCTCAACCTCAGAGCATGAAATCTGGATAAAGCCATACATAGAAGTGGGACACAGGTCCAAAAATAAGGACAGTTTTTAAATATTTCTCTTATAAACTTAGAAAAATAATAGAATAGTAGTAGGTCTTGCATTAGTATGAATTTTCTGAAGGGTATGAAATCTGAAACTCTAATGTCTACAATTATTTTCTAACTTCAATCTTTAATGATTTGCCACAAATTTTCCAGAAAACCACAATTTTATGAAAAACGGACCAAAAATGTGATGCAAAAATATAAAATTGCCACACAATACAGCCGGTATCCTGTCAAAGAAGGGACACCTTTTTAATATCAGTACTGTTAAATTGAGCAGCTGACAAAATAACAGCATCTACATGCATTTCTGAAATAAAAGCAAACTATAACTCTGATCATTACAGTTATTTATAATTGTAAACCCTCCATATTTTCTTCCTAAATCGCCATTTTGCAGAGGGATTATTAGGGGGAGAGCAACATTTTGAGCCAAAATTTGGGACGGTTGAGGTTTGAATATTCCTAATTCTATAAAGCGATTTATTTGCACATACCTCTCAACTTCTTAATGCAGAAAACCTGGACAAGGCCAAATATATTGGGGGACATACAAACAGTACTAAAAATTGCTCTTGTATAAACTTAAGACAGTTGATAGAATAACACGTCTTGCTTTAGCATGCATTTTTCTGAAGGTTATGACGTTTGAAACTCAATGTCTGTCATTATATAGTGATTTCATTCCTAAATGATTGGTCAGAAAACCACAAATTTTATGAGGAACAAACCAAAAATAAGAAGCAAAAATCTATTCATTCTGCAAAAATCTGGACAGTTGAGAGATATAGTTCAGCTGGAGTTTGCTGCCCTTCCCCTCTCACAAACTTATGGTCGAATGGAGCCTCCCCACTGCAGCCATTCCATTGTCCCATTCCTTGGTTATTTCACCCCATTTACCATAAACACTGTAATGTGCATACTGCTTTACTTCTGTGATGATCTCTATTTCATTTGAAAGTTTTATTTTGCATTTTACAGCACAAACCCTAATAGATATCTGCTAAACAAAGCAATGCAGTCTCACAATGAAAACAGACTTGGCATTAAAACTTCTCTGATCTTGAAACTCACATTCATTGAAACAGCATTGAAACCCACATTCAAAGAAAATACATTTTGCCAGTGGCAGATAAGAATTAACTTTGGGCTGTTTTCAAATCGTAGGCCCCTTGAACACAAAACATACACATGCTCTTTGATACACCTTCCTGACCTTGTACAATACAGTACAGTTGTTAGAAGGCATTTTAAATTTATTGTTTTGAACATTTTTCCAGTAAACAATGAAACAAAATGCATGCAGCAATAATGACAAAACTTCCCAATTCAGAGCATTTCTATCATAAAAATCTAGTCAAACTTTTACAGTCCACCAGTATCAGTAAATATACACAATCTCTGAAGAAGTAAAAGCCATCTAAATAATTCCACATTAAAGAAATCTGTAACTAATGAAGAGGTTGCTGCTAGCAAACAACTTTATATGTCATTGCTTCACCTACAAATAAAGTGCCTGTTGCCCTTGAAGAATAAATTGCCTATGTTGCATTAAAAAAATGATAAGCTAGTAATATTGCAATAGGGAATGGATGACAAACTGATAACAGGTTCATAGTTACTAGGCATCTTCGCCAAAAAGGACTGCAGCATCCACCCCCTTTATAAGGCAGTACAGTATCAGCAATGCATCTACCTACTGTGGGAGTAGAACTCACACCCTTCTGCATCAAAAGCAAGTACACCACCTGTTGCGCTATTAACAATGCAAGCAGACTAAACTTTTGTTCCCCTGCAGCTCTCAGCTCCTTGTAAAATCTATTCGGCACTCAGTCTTATCTCTGATGTTTGCAGCACAAGAAATCTGGAAAAAGCCAAAATTTATTGGGGGGACAAAAGCCCAAAAAACAGGGACACATTTTAAACATTGCTTGTATAATGTTGGAAAGTTGCTAGAACAAAATTCTGTTACTACCATACATTTCACTGCCACGTCTTGAACCCAGTGGACCCTGTGCAAAACAGTCAGAGCAACATACCAATATGCCAAATCAGCTGTTTTGTGAAAGAGAGGAAGACTGAAACTTAAATGGCTACCATTTAATGAATTCAGTTCTCAGTATAGCTCTCAACCTCATAGCAAAAAACACGTGAACAAAGCCAGTAATGGGGGAATACAGCCCCCAAACATATTCAGTGAATTCAGTTCTCACCATAGCTCTCAACCTTAGCACAAAAAACCTGGACGAAGCCAATAATGGGGGAATACCCTCCCAACAATAGGGACAAATTTCAAATATCCATGTTATAAACTTAGACAATTGCTGGAATAATAGATTTTGTGTTACCATGTATGTTCTGAAGAATATGAAGTCTGAAATTCAAATGCTTGTTATTTTTATTTAACATTTGTTAACCAAGAAAGTCTGACTTGAACAAAAGCCAATTTTCAGCAGAGCAAGGAAAAACACTCCAGACACGTCTTTGTAAGATGGGAGAACATGCAGACTCCACACAGAAGGCACCACAGCCAAGAATCAAACCAGAGAACCTGTAGCTGTTAGGCAATAGTGCTATCAGTGCACCACTGCACTACTGACTTTTCAAGTTAAAACAAACATACAGAAACCACAGATTTTATGAGGAACAGAACAAATATGAGGCAAAAATCTGCAAACTTTTTACAAATGGTGGTGGGTAGGGAATTCAGGCCCTTGCCACCTGCACCCAAGGTACAGGGTTCAAGTCTGAGTATTCTCTACCCACCACCATGTGTTTGCTATTTACCAGTATATAGCAACTGGGGCATTACACACACACACACACACACACACACACACACACACACACACACACACACACACACACACACACACACAGCAGTCCTTACCTGAATACTCCACCGCAGCATCAATGGCTGATCTCCTTCCCTTCCTGAATAATCCACAGAATCAACGTCAGCAGTTGGTTTCCTTAGCCCGCCCGTGCAAAATGACTGGTTGGCTCTGATAGTAGGCTGGGGTTTCCTGGCTCTGCGAGAGTAGGCTGCAGGTGATACAGTCCAGTGTCCTTCCATTCTGTGCGGCCGTCACCGCACAGACTTCTGAGGCTGCAGGGCAGAAATGCCTTTCTTCCCTATTCAGACTGCCTAATGCAAGCAGTCTGTAGCTCTGTGAGTACCAGGAACTCCAAGTGCACATGCGTGGAGTTCTGGGACTCACGATTTATTTTTTTACTTTTGTTATTTCATTTTTTATTTCTTTATATTTCTTTATTCTTTTATTTTACAGGTGGGGGTTTGCAGTCCTGCAGTCCTATAGCAGGAGCCGCCCCTGCTTATATCTAAAGCCATGGTATCTACGTTGAAGGATGTAATCATTCCATTGTACTTGGTACTCGTTAGGTTGATTATTGTACTCAATGATTGGCCTAATGAGTGCCAAGCACAGTGGCACTCATTAGGCTGATCATGGAGTAAAATGCCCCTTTCAGTACGCACTTGTCCAAACATGTGTCACAACTGGAATAACCACAACTCTTCCTCACTAAGAAAATCAAGATCTTACATTATAAATCTATGTGGATACTTTAAAGGGCTTGTTCAGATTCTCAGTATCATGCAGGCTACTGAGAGGCAACCTCTGCCTGGCATATAGAGCTTCAACAGACCCCCATCTTGTCAGACCTATTATACATTCACAAGCCAAGCAGTGGCATAAGCACTGTCTCAAGAGATCTCAATCTTTTCTACGATATAAACAGAACATGTTGTAGGGCCAGGTATGTATCAGGAGAATCTGCTTCTGTGACACCGTCTTAATCATCACATTCAGCAAGGTACTTTTCTTATTCTACTTAAATGTGATTTGGATGAATGCATGGATAATTGCAAATCCACCCCTATTTTAACACCCTTGTACCTCTCAACTGTCCAGATTTTTGTAGAATGTCCAGATTTTTGCTGCATATTTTTGGTCTGTTATCATAAAATGTGTGGTTTTCTGGCAAATCGCTGAGGACTGAAGTCACTAAACAATAATATACATTTGAGTTTCAGACTTTATAACCCAAAGAAAATGCATGCAAGCACAGAACCTGTTATTCTAGCAACTTTCTAAGTTTATGTGAGCAATATTTAAAATCTCTCCCTATATTTTGGGTATTTGCCCCCTAAGCTTTTTTCAGGTTTCTTGCACTAAGACACTGAGAGGAATGGATAGAGTCAGTATATAAACGTCTCAACATATCCTTGTTCTGTACATTTGGATTATTTTTGCACAAAATGTAAGGGCTAAATATTACTGTGAGAATTTAAGGTTAGGCTTTGTGAGATTCTCACAGATCAATAGCCTAGTAATTAATTACCTATGAATTTATGAAATATCAAGAGTATCCATCTTGGGCATTCAAAAATTATCTTAAATAGGTATAGAAATTTCTAAAAATGGCAGAATAAAAATACATCTGGTTTATTTCATTTGCATGACAGCATCCAATAAATTTTCAACTGGCCTTCCACTTGTGTCCCTATCAGTACTCCATCTATCCTTTGCCTTCCTGAAAACTCCAGTCTTTCCAACAGCCAGTTACACTTATCTACTACCCTTTCTTTGAAGTGCTATTACTTCATGTCTAAAATGAAATTAACTCCTCTTATTTTGAGATTTCCTACCATTTACCAATTTATTCTTTTTCAGAACTTTTCATTAACCACTTACCTTTCTGTTTGCATGGATCAAAAACATGTTTCTGTCCTATCTACTTCATTGTTGTGGGATTATATACCAGTATCTGCAGTCTCTGCTCACTTCCAACCTCTTTACCATTCTTGTAGCTTTTTGCCGGACACTCTCTAAAGGGCTAACATTATATTTCTCGGATATTGTATAGAAATGAATACAATACTCAAGTCAAGTCCTTACCAGTGAACTGTAGAGGGAGTGGGGATTACCTTCTTTTACCTGCAGACTGTATAGCCAAAGATGCATTCCAATGTCCTGCCACTCCAGGGCACTGCCTGTATGCATATGGGTCAGACAGAGGAAATCACAGAGCACAGGGGAATGGTAATAGTTGTGCAACATATAGGCAAAGGTTAGCTGCAGAATGTATTGTAAATGATGAGGAGAATGCAGTCAGAGGTGATAGCAGAAGGTATGGGAAAGTGGTATCCAGCCTACATACATCTAGCCATTGCTGTCAGTCTCTTTTAACGTTTTTTTAAAAATTCCTCAAACATATGCATGCTTGATAAGTAGAATAAACAAGGGAACAAAGTTAGAAGAGGAACGTGGCAAGATTCTGCAATAACATACACAACTAGTTTTAACAAAATCTTATCAAACAAGTGTAGTAGATAAACATTATGAAGGGCATTAGAATATTGAAAAAGCTGAGTTATTTACTATATCAGACACTTTAACCAGATACGTTCAGTTCAGTCTGATAACAAATTACAATACTTACTTTAATTCTGCACCTTCACTCTGTTCTTCTTTTCTTTCTTCTTCTTTCTTCTTGTTCTTCTGTTCTTCCTTCTAGCACAGGCTGCAGCACAGCTGACAAAATCCACCCAAATAAAAAAAAAAAAGTAAAATCCGATAAAAAGTTTAAAAAAAGGTCACGAAACAATCCACAAGTCAAGCCGACAACTGACTGATTCTCGCTCTTTTCCCAGCACATAAAGCCCGGGCAGAGAGCGACAACCAATCAGCAGCATTTAGCCCAGCATTCCAGCAAGCACGTCATGACGTGCCTGCGGACGTCGCAGTCCGAGCCCCTTCCAATTCTATGCGGTTTGGAACCGCATAGACTTCTGGGCATTAAAATGATGCCTTCATTGACTCCACTGAGCTGCAATCAAAACAAAAATCTGTTTAAAACCGTTGCAGCCCGAGGTGGTTAAAGTGCGCATGCGCGTACTTCCGAGTCGCGGACTCGAATTTTGTTTTAAACCAAATAAAAGGTATTTTTTTTTTTTTACATTTTGATTTTCTCACTTTATTATTAAGCTGAGGGGGCTGCAGTCCGATGCCACGAGCCACCCCTGAATGAAAGACCTGCACTGGTAGAATTAATCTACAACAGAAGCTGCCATTCAAAAAGGAATAATTAGTAAAACATATGATTCTATCATGCAATATTTTAATCAGAGGAGCTTAGAAAGGATTGGGAAGAGAGACTGGATAAGCAATTCACAAAGAGACAATTGGGATATATGTAGATCTCATAAATATGGAACAAAGTCTAGAAGATTTCAAGTCTTTGCCTGGAAGTGTTTACATGGGTATTTTTATACCTCATGTAGACTCCAAAGAATTTTTCCTCAAGTGGACAGTAAGTGTTGGAGGTGTGATGAGCAAGAAAGAGGTGGCTGGGAACATATCATTTCGGAGTGTAATGAGCTGGCAGACTTTAGGGATTCCCTGCAGACCTCCCTGTTGGAGATGCTGGGTGAGTGGACTGGATTGACTGGGGAGATTTCTTTGAGCTATGATACTGAAATCAGAATTGCCTAGACACAGTAAAACTTTGTTGAGTCTAATTATGGTGGCTGCCAAAAAAGCAAGTACTAGAAAATGGAAAAAGTCTAGACCAACTTTACTAGAAGTAGTAAATATAGTAACAGAAATAAAACTGGAATTGGGATCTTTACAAAAGGGAAGGCGCAAATTACATAGGAAAAAATGGGAAATGTGGAAACAACATATGCAGAGAAGGAGCAAGGTTTAAGAGGCAGGATTTTTGAGCCATATAATGCTTAACTGACAATGACTGGTTAGATAAGTGATGTATAATATTGCAACCACAGTTCTTTCAATGGTGTCTGTGATGTATGTTTGCAACTAAAGTGGTCTCATTTTGTTTGTTTTTCATTTCTATAAATTTAAGATTGTCTATGTCATATGGGAATCTTTGCTAAAAAAAATACTTATGAAAGTGAGGCATGTAGTAAATCTCATGGTAGCAAGAGGAGGAAAGATAAATAGGGAAAAGGTGGAGAGAATTATAAATGGGGTGATTAACATTTAGTGAGGAAAGTGTAACTAGGAGAAGCAACAGTTATAAGAAGTGAGAGGCTGGTAGTTGATCTGCAACAGTACCATCAGATGAAAGAGCAAGTCCACCTGAACGTTAAGTCAGTTTTTAGTTTAGCATGAAAGATGTATTGAAGGACTTCCAAGATGACTGCACACTTGTCAACAGGTTGAGCGGAGCTCTCAGTGTGAATTATGAAAACATGGCAAATGAAAATGTCAGCCTGGGTGAAACACAATCACTTGCTAATAATTACACTGCCTATATGCAAGCAAAGAAGAAATATGGAAAAAAAGAGAGAGAATCAACCAGAAAAGGACAGATAACTCTAGCTGTGAAGAATCATGTAGCCATTCAACAAAATGTCTTTGGTAGACTTTCAAGATGTCTGTACATTGAGTAACAGCTCAATTCTAGCTCCCCAAGTGTGGAAACAAATTTAGCAGAGAAAGTCGGTGCATCTAAATTTTTAGGTAAATTTCAGTAACTGGCTAGTAAGTGCACTGCCTGCATGCCAAGAAAAAAAGAACTACAGAAGATATGAAGGAAAACCAGCTACAAAAGGTGACTAAACACTGACTGGGAAAAGTACTGCAGCTGTTCAGTCAAAAGCACTGTGAGCTCCAGATACGACTTCCAGTAACCTAGAGAAAAGTATAACAACTGCACACAGACCTGATTAAAATAAACACACAACACTGAAAGAATATATCAACTGAAACAATAAAAAGGTTGGAAAAATTGAAGAATAAACAGATATGGTAAAACTGCAAAACTCTGAAGTTAAAATGAAGAAAAGGCTGGCTGAATATGACTCTGCACAAGAGATGTTTCAAGAAATAATAGAATTAGAGGACAGAGCACAAAGGGAAACCCTGAGATTTTCTGCTACACCAAAGAAGCTGGAAAGAATAGAATGCATTAATTTTATGAGAGCACAAATAAGCAATTTGACTGGTATTCAATAGGATTAATAGAAAGGGCACAGTGTGTATGCTCCAAATTTGGCTATGAGAAAGCAACCTAGACCTTTAATAGTAAAAGATGCAATCTTACCAGCAGAAAGAGTTGATTCCGACAAAACTGTGGCAGAAGTACAAAAATTTGCAGACCCCAGAGTTTGTGGAGAATGAAAACTCATTGTACACCAGGCAGAAGAGGAGCACATTTATTCCATTACTCAGGGAATGCTGAGAAGTAGCCGTGAGATTCAAACCACTGTACCAAGCTATCTTCAAAACATTTTTTGCTGGAAGGACAAAATAATTTTTTTGAAGTATATACATGCTGCGGTAGCGTTATCACCTCACAGTAAGACGCTGTCCGGTTCAATTCTCAGCTAGAGCGTCTTCTGCGTGGAGACATGCGTGAATGGGCGTACCTTCGTTGAAGATTGTGTGTCAGGCCTGGCAAGCCAGTATGTAAAAAAATCAACTGCCAATCATTAGCGGACCGGAGTTCCGCTGGGGCGACCCCTAACTGGGAAAAGCCGAAAGACACAATCAAACAATACTAAGGATGAAATACAAAAACTTGTCCAACAAAAAGTGAGCTGTGAAACAGGAGGAGATGCCATTTCTTGTTCTTTTAGTAATAAAGAACACAGAGAGACTGTGTCAGTTAAACGTTTCCAATGTTTCAACAGAAAATGCTTGAGAAAAAGAAAAAAAAAACAAGAGTCAACTAAAATAATTGAGAGTAGTTGGAAATAAAGTAAAGACATGATTTGGGAGATGGACATGAACAGTAACAGAATAAGAAAATCTGGAAATATTGGACTTTCTTGGACTTCATTAAACCTGTAGGGGACTCTAAAGCATATACCCTACTTTATGTCATTAATGTCTTGGAAAAGTACTCATGACAGGGGAAGAGGAAGGAGAAGGTTAACTGCAAGTAAAACAAACTTTTGTCTTAGTGGTACTATTTTAATAGTGCATGATTTTCTCAATATACTATACAGTACATTTTTATTGGTTATTTTTAAGTGTAATTGGGATACCAATGTAATTAAGTGTTTCTTTTTCCTTATTCATTCAGTGTTAAGAAATGCAGGAACTGCAATCTTAAAAAAATCTGGTTAAAACAGCAGGACAAAATAAAAATTAGTGTGCTTTTCTCATTCTTGCATAGGGGAATGACTGGGTTAAGACCATTAGCTTAATTTAATAACAAGTTGGAAGGGAAGGCAAGTAAATGAAAAATACTAATGATTACAAGACTTTTTTTCCCCAAGTAAACAAATGTATGCTTTGGAGTTTTCTGTATGGTTTTCATGTCTCTAGGAGATGATCTGATAAAGAGAAATGACTTGGAGAAACTGTTTTCCCAGCTGAAACCGCTATAAAGCCAGACTGCACTTAGCAGAAGCACAGGCTGTACCATGCATCTTAGCATGGATAACCTTTCTTTTAGGTTATCTGAACTCTGTCATGTGGCTGTTTGTTCCTATTAAGAGGGTAAAACTCCAACATTTGAAGATTACACAGATTTGTGCGTCATTATTATGTTAATAGGTTTTAGGGGGGTATTGAGTGTGTGTATGTATTTTGTTTAAGGGCCTTCACTAAAACAAAACATTTAATATGTGACAAAGGCTCAAATGGAGATGACAAGAAACAGGTGTATAGAAGCACAACCTGCCAAACACTATATGCATGTAACACAAAGCTGGAACTAGACATTTAGCAAAAAAGTAGTTGTACACAAAAGGTGAGAATAACTCTTCAAGAAAATTATGCTGTCTTCTTCTTTCGGCTTTTCCCGGTTAGGGGTCACCACAGTGGATCACCTGTCCGCTCATGATTGGCAGTGGAGTTTTACAGTGTGGAGTTGCCAGCCCGGCGCCCAACCTCCCACAGAAGGCACGCACACGCACGCACTCACGCCTAGGGCCAATTTAGAGTGTGTCCAATTCACCTACAGCATGTCTTTGGGATGTGGGATGAAACCAGAGCACCCAGAGGAAACCCATGCGACCACAGGGAGGACATGCAGACTCCACACAGAAGGCAACCCAGCCGAGAATCGTACCGGAGAACCTCTTGCTGCGAGGCGGCAACGCTAATGCTTTCTGTAATGTCTTTAAACAATGCTCTTTCAGATAAATAAAAAAATAAATAGAGAATGAAATTAAAAACAGAGTGTGAATAGCTATACTACAGGAGACACATTTGAAAAGAACTGAACATGTGAATTTGATAAAGAAAGATATTCAGGATAGTTGTTCAGCAGAATACCTGGGGCAAAAGAAGAGAAAAGAGTACTTTTATTAATTGCAATAGGAGCTCCAATAGTGATAGAACAGGATAAAAAGATAATTGTAGATCAGTAGTACTAAGGGGCTACTGGCAAGAGGGGAGGATTACACTGGCATGTATTCCACCTAAAATTACTACAGTGGAACTTAAGAAAATTGTGGGAGAAATAATTAGCTTTCAGCAAGAAGTATTACTTATAGGTGTGGACTGGAAATTGATTTGCAACAGTGAAGATGCGTCTGGGGACACAGAAGGGAAAATATAACAAAGGAGGGTAGACTTTTGAAGAAATTTATGAAAATATTTGGCATGGAAGATGTGAATTCAGTACTAACAGTTAGGAGTGAATTTTCATATAATTTCCCAAGACGCAAAACATGGCTAGACTAGACGGAATTTACATTTCACAGGAATATGTGCATTTAATTGAAGGTCTTGACACACAAAAATAATTTTCAGATCCAATAACAACTAAAATAAAAACACAAAGTAATGAAAAAAATGAGACTCTGGTGCTTTCCCACATATCTGTTGAAAATACAGGAATTTAAGGAATGGGTAGTGAAAATTATTCAAGAGCTACTAGAGAAGATAGAAATTTCTTCTGAAAATATAGCTAAAGAGTGGGATACAATTAAAGTGGAGTTTAAAAATAGGGTGGAAATAAAGAAAGGAGATATGGTTAAGAAGTAACCAGAACTATTTGGAGAGATTGACAAATGTTAAAGTATGCAAAATAGGTGGAATCCAACAGAACAAGAGGAGGAGCAACTGCAGAATGCTAAACAAAAAATAAGGGATTACCTCAATAATATGCATGAGTTTAGACAGACTGCTGTTAAGCGGGTTTTTTTTTTTTTTTTTAAAACATCTCTACAGCACAAAAATTCTTAGCACAACAACTTGGGCAACAAAGTAGAAAGGGCTATTGCCAAGCTTAGGGAGTCTATAATAAGGAAGATAACAAGGGATCCTGTAGAAGTATTAGAAGTTTCAGAAATTTTATGAAAGTCTGTATAAAGCAGAGAAATGTGGAAATCAAGGAAAGGTACAAATGGAAATGTTTATGAAAAATTAAATATACCAAGTTAGAGGAATATGAGACTATTCAATTACTAACATGATAGGAGAAGAGGATAAAAAATGGTCATGTATAGCCAATCTACAGGAAAGTCCCCAGGAATAGATGGCATTCCTGTGCAAGTTTGGAAGCTAGGAAGGAAAAAACTGAATGATCTAGAAGGTTTTGTTTAACAGTATTTTATGAAGATGAGTACCAATACTCTAGATGACAGCTGTGGTAGTTGTAATACCCGAAGAGAGTAAACATGCATCAGCTCCAGCTTCATACAGGCCCATTTCAATCCTAAACAGCGATTATAAAGCAGTAGTGTCCAACCCGCGGCCCGCATGCGGCCCTCAGAGCACTTCTATGCAGCCCACGATCTTTACCTGCAAGTTTAGTATACGCATGCACGTAAACGCTTTTTTCCCCATTTGCTTTTCGCGCCTGTGACCTGTAATTATAATGTCGGTGTGCGCATGCGCTAAAGCACCCTTCGCGGTTTGTTTTTTTTGCCTGTGTTCCCGCCGCTGTGTTATTTCGCGCCAAGGAAGCAATGTGTGTGTCTTAGCGCTGAAGAGAGTTGTAAGGGGTACTGATTTGTCGTTGTTGGATTTCAAAGAGACAGCACCTAACTGCAGTATTAGGTAAGTGCAAGTGAGTGGTAGACCATTTGTACTGCTCAGATTAGGCAGGGAGGGACATTAACAATGACCAAATTTCTATATGTAATATTTCTTGGATGAAGAAAGCTTGGGCATATTTCAGGGGAGGCCCATGCAAGATTGATAATGTTGTGTGCTTAAACTTTAGCCTTAAAAGCATTAACTACTACCAAACAAAATGCAGTACACCTGTCATTGAGTCAGAGTATTTTAACAGATGAATAATGCAATAAGCCAAATGTGTATGTTTTCAGTACAGTACAGTATGAGTTTTTTTATGGAAAAGCCAGACTTATAGTTTGAGGGAGGCGGAATGTTGGAAGAGTCCAAGAGCATGCTGGTAATGACAAACCGGGAAAAGTCACATTTTCATTTATTTCTGAAAGCAGAAGGGGAGGTAGGGAGTTTATTTTAACCAAAGTAGGTGGTTACAGTTTAGTCTGAAAACCTGAAGAGAAAGGGTGATGACACTCATTGGTAAGGACTAGACAGCATTACTTTTTATTTGTTAGTTTTAAGTTTGTGAGAGTTCAGGTGATGTTTTCTGTGGGTGGTAGCTGTCTTGCCTTACAACGCTGCTCAAAAAGGGTGCGAAAGGAAGTTATCATATAGAATGGTTCACCTTTATAGAATCTTGAATCTAGCCTTGCAAAGCTCTTTGTCCCTTTCAGACCGTCTTCTTTCATTAGCAACTGTTACAAATAATTAAAAATGAATTGTTCTTTTTTAATTCCATTTTACCAGTCACTTAGTGACTACCCTAGTTTCAGTGGGAAACACGAATGTGTCGCTCCTTATTCCTGCTACTATACACCAAATGGGCTTGGTGTTGGATGACCTTAAGCTTCTTCTGTATTGATATGAGAGTAGCTTATTAAAAGAGCTATTCAGTTTTCTAATAATAAATACTGAGGAAAATCACTTATCATTCTTGAATCCACATATGTTGAGAATCATTAATGTATGCTGAAATTAATAGAATAAATGTACTGTATAGAGAAATGGGATATACGGACATAGATTAATTTAGTTCACATCCATTGGATACTATAATCAATGAGGGATTAAATAAATGTTTTGTGTACTTTAGGTAAACTAACAAATATTAGAAAGGTGTACAAACCTTAAATATACATACAATTTATATGGTGTAAATTTTATACTGTAAAAGCTGCTCTTTAGAGATCACACAAAATACTGTATATTTTCATTCTTTGATTAATGTGACAGAATGGCTACTTTTTCATAAGCAGTGAGATCAGAAGGCATATAGACATTGTGCATTCATGATACCTGCTTCTTTTCAAATTAATTGTTCCATATTGTCTGTCAGCTTTTTTAATAACTGCTATAATCTGCATGAAAGCAAAGTGTTTGTGTGCGTGAAAGTAGAAGAGTGTGTGTGTGTGTGTGTGTGTGTGTGTGTGTGTGTGTGTGTGTGTGTGTGTGTGTTAGCAATTAGATATCTTGGAAGAAAATGAAGGAGTAGTTCAAACATGATGTTTGCTGTTGTTGCTGCTGTTGTTGCTCAAGAACAATTATCTCGGAAAAATATACTGCAATCCTTGCTCCATTCTGCTTTTTTTTTTTTTTTAAGTGTACAATGGAGTCTTGGTTCCCCAAGTTTCTTTCTTCGTTTGATTTCATTTTGCATTTCATGAATTACCCATACCAGTGCACTGCTCTAGAATAAACTATTAGCCTTGACCAGACAAATACAATGTAAAAGGACTTTATGACCATAATAAGAGCAACAAGGAAGACAAAAGTGCTACTGCAAGATAATCTAACATTGGCCTCTTCAGTCACTTCCTCCAGATAACTCTGAAACGTGGGTTTCTTTAAATGGGTTTCTTAGTTCACCGATTAATTTGAAGAATTTACATGAGGTGCGTATTACGGAGCTTAGTTCAGTTCTTCAAGAATACCTTGCGTCATCTGGATGGCTTGGGAGAAGGGATGCAGGGGGAGACCTTGTACCCTGGACGGGTTAGTAAAATGTTGTGTTTGCAAGACAAGCACGTACAATGGAAATGCTCAAAGCTGGGCTGTTCAGTAGCTGCTGTTGTAGTGACCTTTAGAGGAAAAATGTTCTACAAGTTGAAAGAGGGAAGACAAAGGAAAGCACTGTAACAGGAAATGGTCTTCTGCCTACAAACTTATGTGCCACAGATGAGCTAAACTAGTAACAGCATGCGGTCTTTTCTGAGCAGTGCTGATGTTAAACTTCCTGTATGCCAGGATCTACACCTGGTCTTATTTCTAAGTGACAACTTGCAGTGCCAGCTCAGTTCTGCTGAGGGATGAGTCCTGACTGTGACCCAGGCAACCTGGGCTACACTTGTAAACTGGCACACAGAGACTCAAAATGGAGGGTAGGAGATGTAGCAATATTTTACTGGCTCATCCATCCTGGTATGTGTCTGTTTGGGGGGAGGGGGTCAAGCATAGGATGATAGCCCCACTGGTGATATGGGAGAGGGGGGATTGGTATGCATTCCAAATATACAAATACTTTTGGGTGCACCAGCAGACACTTACAGACTTAATGTCATTACATCATTGCATGTCAGGTGTGAGCGGCACGGAATGGGTAGGGAATTAAACAAAAAAATTCCTATGACCCTTAGTATGATGCCTCAGTGGGGTTGGACAATAGCGGGAAGAATCTGATGGCCTGGGATTTTCAACACTTGAGTAGCTATCGGTGGCCAAAAAAAAATTAGACATATCAAAATATTTTTCTGAGGCTGCTCTTTAGCTGTATTCTTAAAACTATTTCTTGTAACTGATTTTTATTTTAAATGCAAACCAAGGGTACAGTAATATGTATTGTTGTGAAATGACCCATTTATCTTCCCTCATATGTGATGTGCAAATATAAAATATATATATGTAGGCATAAATAAATAGACACATATAAATGTGTGTACTTGTATTTGTTTTTGTTCCATGCTTAAGGCTGTTCAATGCCAGCCAGGTCCACAGTGCTGCTGCATCCTTTGAATCTCTCATGCTGCAGCAGCATTTCAGTCCGACTCTCACTGGAAAGGGGTCCCATTTGACAGAGCTTTGCATGCATGAAAGCTTATGACTGCCCATGTGTGAATTTTCCGTGTTCATTTTCCTGTACATCTCCACGTGGGACAGTGACAGGTGAGAATCCAACATATTCTGGTGCTCAGTAGGTTTTGTAGCTACCCTCGCACAGTTCTAATGCTACATCCGTGGGCTGTGTGGGTAGTGAGATGTGGCCTCACTGAGCTCTAAGGCAGCACTCCTCCCTGGTCTGGATCGTTTCAAATCCTGACCTCTAACTGAGTTTGCTGGAACAGTCCGCTCATGTTAGCACTCCCCCCCACCACCACCACCACCACCACCAAAGGATGCACGTGGCCATCCTCCCTACTAGTTCCATCAGAGTCCTGAACTGCTACTTAATTCTGGTTGTCTGGGCCATAGTCCGTGCTCGATTCTTCTGTCACCAGAATGACTACATAATAAACCCATATTTTAAATATATGCTGTTGAAAGGGTTTTATTTCTTTGTTTACAATGTTCTTATGGTTATCAGTATTTTATTTATAACTGTAGTATTTTTTCATCGTGTTCAGGGTGTTACATCACTTCCCTGGAAGTGAGACACAAGCTTCGCAGCAATTACCCAGTCAACAAACAGTGAATACAAAAAATGTTTTTTAAACAAAATTCTATTGCCTGACTTCATGTAAAATTTAAGTAAATTTTAGTGTAATGAATTTAATTATTGCTAAATCATTTTTCCATCTTAAAAAGGTGAGAGCACACTGCTCACTCATGATGGAAGAACTACACACTGGAAAAAATGACAGCAGTGAATGCAAAGCTTAACCAAATGTCATATTGCTTTTCTTGTTTGTTTACTTTATTCAATGATTGAGGTTTGAGGCTCTAGGTCTGTGGCCTGTGCTGTGTAAGTAGCTGACGTGACCCATTTTATTTATTTTTATCCTTTGTTGACCACTTTAGTTCCAATAGGTTAGTAGCCTCTCTTCAAGCATATGCGACTTCGGTTTAAGATCTCATTCAAAGGACGGCACACTCAGGTGTGCAGCATTCACTTATGCTACACTGCAGTCTCAGCAGTTGATTTACCTGATGTGGGAGTAGAACCCACAGTATTTTGAAACAAAGGCTTGAGTGTGCTACATGTTGCACCATCGATGCCATTTACAATGGGAATTTTACATTTTAACATTAAGGACATTCTGACAAAAGTTAGATGATGTGTACTGTTTTTTTTTTTTTTTTTTTTTTTTCTCAAGGGTGGAGCTGATCACTGGACCTCATTCTGAGTCACAAGCCATAGGCTGAAAGGAGACAAAGATAAACAATTTTTGAGCAGCTAACAGAAAAAAAAGGTAGTCCAGTTTTGAGTATGTCCGTGCTAATCAACAACCGTACATCCACATAGCAGTGTTAGAAATAACTAAGAGAAACTAGTGTAGTTACCACCTCTCAAAAAATGTCTGATGCCAACACAATATCTGCTCTAGTTCTTGAGTGTCTGGTAGGATCAGTGGGATCTAGATGTAATAGAAAGGAACTGCTCCTGGAGTTTGTCTCAAATAACATCGCCAGTTTGGCAAAGTCAAAGCTGATCATGCAAAGGAAAATGGTTTGAGCCGTGTCAGATGCAAGTGTCCACACAGAAGTACAATTGCAGCAGCTTATCCCATCAGTAATTTTCTTTAATCTTGGGCATGTAGGTGATATTGAACAAAAAATAAAGGAGCCAGCACAACTGTGTGTGGAAAATAGTGCATTAAAAATACACAAATTCATTTATTCAGATAAAACTCCAGACCAGTTTCGGCTAAACAGCCTTCTTCAGTGAACAAAAACAAACACACCCTACCAGCAGATGATGTATAAATACATATTTTGATTGGCCAATTTTATTAAAACAAACCTCATTTAAATAATTAAAAATATTCATTAAGGCCAGGTGGAAAAAGCCCTCCTAGCTTAACAATCCACTTCTTTTCTTTCAAATTTAGTATTTTATGTAGACCAGCCCTGTCCTGTGCTTTGTTCAAAATACAATCAATGATGGTAAAGCTAAATGTGCCAGTTTTATGTTTGCAAATGTGTTTGTATAAATCACTTGACTGTTTATGGTTCTTTACATCACTGATATGTTCACGTATTCCCAATCTTTAAGGCCTGGACATTTGCCCAACATAAAAGGCAGAGCATGTACAACTGGCCAGATAAATCACCCAACTAGTGCTACAGTTCCCAAAAAAAGTTAGATCATATACTATAGGTGTATTCTTACTACTAAAGCTTTTCGTCTTGAGCACCCTGGGACAATGAGAACAATAGCCACAAGGGTTGCAACCAACCAATTTGTCACCAGTAATGGTTCTGTGACTGATATTTGTATCCTGGATCTGGCATCTTTTGTAGTGGCTAAATAGGGACCCTAGAAAGTAACCCTTCCGAAAGCAGTATGAACATTTCTCTCCCAAAAATTCACCAAGTGAACCCTCACCCTGAAGGATATTCCAATGTCTTGAGATTATATTCATAAATGAATGTGTTCTTACCATAGGTAGTTACTAATCTGACCTGATTTTTATTATCAGGAGGATTTCCTTTATACTCAAGTAATCCGGATCTCTCCTGCTTGGTGGCAACCCGGCTAGTCCTGCAGATGCCACCAACCCTGTATCCACGATCTTTAATCCTAGTCACAAGATCCTGTTCATAATGACTATATTTGGAGGGACTAAAACAGATTCTCTTGACCCAGAGAAATTGAGACTTGGGGATGTTTCTGATGACATGTTGGGGGTGGAAGCTAGTATCATGTAACAGAGTGTTATATTGAGGGAATTTGCGAAATATCTCAGTCTCCAGAGTATCCAACGGGGTACGCTTCACCAGAACATCCAGGAAAGTGATCTCATATTTATGCCAAGTAATCTTAAACTCAATACCCCATTTGTTTTGATTTAGATATTCAACAAATTCCTGTAAATAAACTTCATCGGCTCTCCACACCATACAACAGTCATCAAGATATCGCCTCCAAATGTCAATTTCATCCAGGTACAGGTTATGACAATCATAAATTAATTGCTCCTCCAAATATGCCATGAACAGGTCAGCATATATGGAGGCAAAAGATGCCCCCCCCCCACAGCCGTGCCTTGAACCTGCCATACACATTGCCCAATGGGGGGATACTGGTATACAGGGAGGTGACATCAAGGGTGCATAATAGCCAGTATAGTTCAAGTTGTGAATTTGATACAATACCCAAAAACTGAGTGGTATCTTGGATCTGAGCCCGTATGTGTGACAACAAAGGTTTCAAATTAGGGGTAAGGAATACAGAAAGGGGTTCAGTAAGTGAACCCCGCCCTGACACTATGGGCCTCCCTGGAGGATTATTAGGATCCTTATGGATTTTGGGCAAGAGGTATAAATATTGTTTTGGGTGGTCAACCTTAAGTTGATAACCAGTATCTTTCAAAATAATATCCTCATCAACTGCCATGTCCAAAAATGCATCAATCTCCACTTTAAATCTGTCTGTAGGGTCTAGGGGCATGATCCTATAATACTGATTGTCTGACAGCTGTTTTTGTACTTCTTCATAATATTGGGTCCAATCTTGGACCACCACTGCCCCTCCCTTATCTGCCAGTAAAATTACAACATCCCTGTTAGATTTGAGCTCATTAATGCATTAACTCCGGTGGTGATGCTGAGGTAGCGTTGTCGCCTCACAGTAGGACGTTGTCCTGTTCGATTCTCAGCTAGAGCGTCTTTTGTGTGGAGACATGCGTGAATGGGCGTACCTTCGTTGAAGATCGTGCGTCAGGGCCGGCAACTCGGCACGTAAAAATCTACTGCCAATCATTAGCGGACCAGAGTTCCGCTGTGGCGATCCCTAACCGGGAAATGCAGAAAGACACAACAACAATGCATTGCCTCTCTGCTTTAGTAATGTCTCTAATCAAATGGTCTTTGCCAAGATGCAAATGTAAATCTTTCAACACATTATTCTGAAAAATTTAAACAACTGGAGACATAGGTGGTTTAAAAGTGGAATCCCGAAACTTAAAAGGTCTGGATTTCACATTATTACGACCATCCTGAAAAAATAAAATCTATTACAACTTGTAGAAAGTTATGTTCAGGTACAAAAAAAACGGGCACAAAGCTCAAACCTTTATTGAGAGTTTTTATTTGTATATCCGACAGAACCAACGAGGAGATGTTATGTACATTACATGTTGTTATTGTTGAACTATCACTTTCAGCATACTCTCTAAATCTGGAGGGACCCTTATGTTTCCTCCCCCCTCTTCTTGATCTAGGTCTAAAGGGTGACCCATATTGTCACCTAAATTATGCCTCTTGGAAACGGGTGACCTATCCATATGGCCATCTTCCCCTTCAGTGTTTGATGAAGTATCCTTACCTGAGGTAGCAGAGTCCCTATTTCTCTTTTTCAAGATCGATTTTTGTCTTTTGGGTCTGGAATTGCCAAATTTTTGGTTATGTGTCACAAATTTCACATTTTTGTCTTTTAAGAGTATTTTCCAACTCCAAAAGATCCTTACTAAGTTGGTTAAGACAGGGAGTATAATAGGGTGAGACTGTCAAGCTGTTACATCACGTCTGCCTTTGCATTTCAATGTGTGTGCATCAGTCATCCTATATTAGATTCTAATTCTCATACTGCAGACAAACTGCAGGTTTTATTGGTAGCTATATTAACAATAAATACAAAACTGGCTCTTGTAAATTTAATACGCTGAACAGTTTTAACAGTTTTTAGATTATTGATGCAAATAATTCCTTTAACACATTGACAAGTAGTGGAATCCCGAAGCTTGATTTAATCATGGTTTCTTTAATGCCGAAATTACAGATAATTGTAATGATACTTAGAAACTTCTCATTAAAAGTGTGCAATGGACGACGCTGTAAAATTGGACTAGTTTTAACGACAGTTGGAAACCACTGCAGCAAAGCGTGAGGTTAGAATATAAGTGAGGAAGCCTGGGTGGTAAAGGATGACCAGTATGAAAGGGAGAGCTAAATAATGGTGATGCTACTCATGTTTACAGTGTACGTTAGAGGTAAATCAGTTTACTGTTCAGTTAAAGGTAAAGCAGTTTGCAGCTCAGTGTATGTTTGATGCTGACTTTATCGAATGGAATATATCTGGTAATATGGTGAAACATATTTACACGTACTCAACTGAGGGTTAAAGTTTACTTTAAGCACTGCTTTTGATTAGGTAGTAATCACTGCTATCAACCATCCTTGCTTATCGGCTACTATACGGCTCTCACCAAAAGGTGACCAATCCTACTGTGTGATGTTACTATTATCCAAATGGTAACTGTGACCAACAGTAAGGCTATTGGAGTGGCCTATACAGTGTCACCAAATATATATGCAAGTACTGTAAGAGCTTAAATAAACAGACCAGTCACAATTAAAAGGTTTAAATACATTTAATAATAAATAATAAAAGAATAAGACAATATTCAATAACTTAGTACAGTGAGAGTTCAGAATCACAGGAAATATTTTACAATATTGCAGGACCATCTCAAATACAGAAAACATCTACTAATCTTACTAGATTCCTATCTATCCCTAAGAGAGGTTACTGATCTGTTAGAAGTTTGTCTCGAACTGGAAGTCATAAAGCAGTTAAACACTTTTACATTTGAAACTTGTAATTGTTTCTGTTTCCAGACAATAGAAAGAACTTCTGGCTGTAGACATCCTGTCTTCTTGCTGAGATAAACACAATCGTAAAACAATTCACTTATTTTCTTAAAGTTTGCAAGTTAAATCGGTATGTTCCAACTTCTACCATTAAAAGCACACATCTGCACAGGTATATAATTTATACACATTTCTGCTCTTTTTCAGCAGGGTACACTGTGGTTACTTTCTTGAAGCTCAGTACAGAACATACAGTTCAACACACACTTCTGCACCAGTAGTTTAATGTACACATAACGTATAGTTTTCTTACATTTGTAAGACAAGCATACGAATCATATTAATATTCACAAATGACATAAAATTATGTACAAAATTCAGCCTCACAGCCACTTTCCCCAAAAGGCCAAAAAGGGATGACGATTCATTTTTTTTGCATTCAGCTTGCGGCCATGTTTCTGGCACCAGTCATTGGTTTGGGTGAGACGCTCTTATTCAGAATTGTTTTATTAAGACAATGATGTGAATTCTTTACTTTATTGCAAATTTGTTGGCATATTTTTGTGGATTAAAGTACTGTAGGACTGCTAATGTTGACATTTTACCTACTTGGATGGGTGGAGTGGTTTTCCCAGTGTGAATTGGTAGTACTGTGGTGAATTAATGACAATGAGTGTGTGTGCCAGTTTTTTCTTTGCAAGTAAATGAGTTTTCTTGAGTACCATGCAAAGTAAACCGTATTTAACTTGATGGTACAGCTCTGATTAGGTTATTGAAAGCTACCATCCTTGTAGCAGTAAGCAACTGTTGATTACATGCTAACCATACATGTTCATAGCTCTATCGCAGTTCATCTGAATTTCATGAATTATATGAAGAACTTTTCAAAACGCCCAGTATTACTGGCACAAAGTACAGACCAACAGTCACAGTAAATGTGATGTGCTTTACGCGTAATGGCTGTTTTGAAGACTAATGGCATTAGTACTACAAATGAAACAAAGTGCCTCATTGGCCCTCCTCAAATGCAATCTGGACAACTGGATGGGTAACTGTAAATTCACCACAGGGGTTCCACCTGTGTCTCTCCTGCCTGGATATTTTTGTGTTATGTTGCGGATGTAAAATGCTTCCTCCAACACCATTAATATATACAACTATGGGTAGTTTTAATTTTTATTTCCTTATTTTTTTAATGTAAATTGTTAGCCATTGTTTTAAAAATTATAAACATAACTAGGAATAAAGTAGTTAATAGTAGTTACTCCTTTTTTACTTTTCAGCATGGCTTCTGCATCCTGCCAATGTAAAGTAAGTATGAAAAGAAAAATAGCGGATGAAAGGAGAGTCTTTCAGGAAAAATGGACTGACGAGTACTTCTTTGTTGAATCTAACACTAAAGCACTTTGCTTACTATGCAGAGAAGTGGTATCAGTTTTCAAGGACTACAATTTAAAAAGGCATTATATTCAAATACACTGCAAATTAACTGAATTGCAAGGAGTGTGCCATAGACAGAAAATATCAGATTTAAAAAAAAAAAAAAAATCTTACATTCCAACAACAGCTGTTTCGAAAATCAGCTACTCAGCCGGATTCTTTAATGAAGGCAAGTTATGTTGTAGCAAATTTAATTGTGAAAAAATCCAAGCCATTTGTCGATGGTGAATTTGTTAAAGAATGCCTTGAAAGTGCAGTAGACAATTTGCCCTGAAAAAAAATCAGAATTTTCTAAAATAAGTTTATCACACCAGACAATCGCAAGGCGTGTGGAAGATGTAGCCAAATCTATTGAAAATACTTTGGAATCTCGGTGTGCAACTTTCAAGTTTTACTCCATAGCTTTGGATGACAGCACTGATGTTACAGATATGGCACAACTTGCCATATTTATTTGTGGTGTTGACAACGATTTCAGTATTACTGAAGAACTGGCCTGTCTGGTTCCACTGAAAGATACAACGAAGTCTGTTGATCTGTACACGGCAGTAAAAGAAACACTTGCAAGATTTTTTAAAACAAACAAAGAATTCCAGCAGTAACAACCAGGAGATATAACACTTAAAACTGCTGAAAAAAGAAGTCCGGATCCAAATAATATGTACCACGAATATAAAATAACCACAATTTATTAGACCATTTAGTATAAAATCTGTGAGGTTAAGCGCTTTCATCTATTACATAGACTTCATCAGAACATCACCTCAGCTTACACACTGGTTTAAATAAACCAATTATTAAAACTAATCAACAATTAAAAGCTGACATCATGTTCTTAAAGTGCACTGTGCAAACTGAAATTCATATTACGTGATTCTAAAATACATACATCACTTATATCTTACATGTTGTAATCAAGAAAAAATGTTTGTAGACATAAATGAATAGTCACATCATTTTAAACATCACACTTTTGCTTCCAGAATGGCTTTCAATGAAATACCATCATTTATCCCTGGATGAACAGTAGAATTCAACAGAATTTGCCATCTGGTTTCTTTCTCATTTAACTTCTTGGTAATACTACCCCCTCTTGGATTCCCTCTTATTTGCTCAAGGATGGCAAATTTGAATTCTTTGCATCCAGGACATTTTTGTAAATGTCTATACAAAGCATTTGTTTCATCTTTTTTCTTTATACAGTAAATATTGTCATATATCCTGTTTCTAGACACCTATCAGTTTTTCCCACATAGAAACAGGGGCATATGGTGCACTTGGCCAAGTATACCACATGCTGTGTACGACAGTTGCCATTCTGAAGGTACACTAAAGTCTGGTTTATATTTTCCAACTTTATCTCCGTAATTTCCATAACAGTGCAACATTGGTTACAATTGCCACATTTATGTGTTCCACCTCCCCTAGATTTGTTACTGGATGAAAAAATATTCAGTTCAAATAAATTTTTAAGAATAAAACCCGTTTTATATACAAAGGATGGTTGTTCCCCAATTAATTTATAAATATTGTCATTGGGCTTCAATATATTCCAATTACTTGTAATAGTATTCCGAATGTCCATGACAAAATTTCCATATTGCAAAATACATGACCGACTGAATTCATTCCAAATTTCAAGAGGTATCAATACCATTTGTCTGTACATTAACACTTCCATTACCTAACAATGGTTTTTACTTTTTACCCCATTCAAACCCAACATATTTTATAGTATTATCAATAAGGTTACTAGGGTAACCCCTTTTCAAAAACATGTTCCCTATAAATTTAAGTTCTTACTTCCATTTCTTTTAACTCGGAAGTCATTCTTGCCGCCCTAATGCACTGTCCCTTAATTATACTAGCCTTTTGTTTGTACAGGTGACAGCTGGTGTATTCTAAATATGTGTTACTGAACGTATTTTTCCTATAAATTTTAGATGCAAAATGATCATCCTCAATATATATGTATGTATCCAAGTATGAAATGCCTTTAGTATCAAAATTATACGTAAATTTTAAATACTCACTGGAGTTTTTAAGTATTCAATAAACTGCTCCAACTCATTCTTGGAACCATTCCATAACATAAAAATGTCATCCAAGAACCGGACGTAACACTTAATACTCGAATTCCACTTACTTTGGAATATATGTTGCTCTTCCCAACTGAGTAACACTAAATTGGCAAATATGGGTACACAAGCTGCACCCATTGCAACACCATTGTTTTGTCTATAGTATTCTCCTTCATAAAAGATGTAGTTGTATCTCAAAACTACCTCCATAAATTCCAAAATTAAAAGAATGTTATCCCATGAAAAATCACTGTATTTCTGAATACTATCCTTAAATCTACTAAGACTGTCGCCTTCCGATATACAAGAGAACAAGTCTATTACGTCAATGGTAACAAAAATGACTTCATGATTAAATTTATCAGGAGTCAAACGACAAAAAATCCCATGAATCAATAATAATATGATGTATTTTTCTGTATATACTTTTTAACCACCTGTCAATCACTTGACCAAATGGGAAAGTTTTTGACTTATTCCCTGAGATGATGGGTCTGAATGGGGGGTCCATTTGATCTTTGTGGACCTTAGGTATTCCCGCCATAGTCGCCATGACTGGATTTTTTACTTGTAAAGATTCATATAATTCAATATCAATTCTGTTTTCGAATAATAGATCCTCTAAGAATAAATCAATCTTATGATATCCAATATTAACTTCGTTCAGGGATGCTATTTCATAATTACCTGAACTTAGTAGTATTGTGTGTATTTTATTTTACAAATTCCTGCTTATTATAAAGAACAATCCCACCCCCTTTGTCGGGTTTCATCACCCTAATTTGATTGTCTTGCTGTAGTTGTTTCAAAGAATAAAAATTCCTTTTTAGTTAAATTAAAGTTCTTTTTTTCATTATTAAATTTATTAACTAATTCATATAATTCATCAGTCACAACCTTTTCATATGTAGCCAAAATAGGGTTCATAGGTGGAATAAAAGTACTAGTCTTTTTAAACATATTATGAATTTTTGTTCGGTTACTGTCTTGAAAATATACTGCCAAATTTAATTTCCGCTTGTACAACTTGAATTCCGCTATATAATCTACAATACTACAACTGGAAGTCGGAACATATTTCATTCCCTTAGAGAAAAGTTTAAAATGTTCACATTCCAATTTAATATTTGTGTAGTTGACACACTACAATCTCCCATACTAAAATGATTTTCCTTGACCATCGAAAACCTGTCTGGCATAGTAACTGACGGTGCTCCAGCTATGGTTGGAAAGAAGGAAGGACTAACAGCACTGATGGAAGATGCAAAGCAGATCAGTAATGTGCGTTTCATGAGGTACCACTGCATTATACATCAGGAAAATTTGTCTGCACAGACTTTAAAAATGGAAAATGTTATGAATGTTATTAAAACAATAAATTTTATAAGATCCAGAGGATTAAATCACTGCCAGTTTCAGGAGTTTCTGAATACTTTGGAAACTAGCTATGGAGACATTGTGTAATTTACTGCAGTGAGGTGGTTAAGTCATTGGAAAATGCTGTAACATTTCTAGGATTTAAGAAATTTATGGAGTCAAAAGGAAAGCCTGTACCCGAATTTGAAAATGCAAACTGGATGGCTGATTTAGCCTTCTTAGAAGACATCAGTGCTCATTTAAACGACCTGAACCTGCGCCTCCAAGGTAAAAATCTACTAATAAATGACATGTTTCAAACAGTGATGGCATTTGAAGTGAAACAAATTATGACACTGTAAGATTAAGAACAATAACTTTATTCACTATGAAACACTGTCTGAGCAAAGCCACGTAAATACTGAAAAATATGCGGCATTACTTAATAGTTTATCACAGGACTTTGAGAGTAGATTTCAAGATTTTAGAAAAACACCAACAGTTCAGTATATCTGCTACTCCATTCTCAGTTGACATCAACATGTTGCCTGCAAACCTGCAACTGGAATGCATAGAATTGCAGTCAGATATACAACTTAAAGAAAAATTTCCGCAAGTGTCTTTATTGGACTTTTATAAGTTGTACCTGCCTAAAGAAAAATATCCATCACTTCACAAACATGCCCTATTCATGACATCTCTGTTGGGGAGTACGTACATTTGCGAGCAATTTTTTTCTCGTATGAAATATATAAAAAATAAAATCAGAACGAAAATTTCAGATTAGCATCTTGAAAATACTCTTCGCATCGCCACTACATCTATCAAATCCGATAAAGACACACTGATATCAAAAAGACAGGCTCAGTGTTCATAATGTTTATTACACAAAAGAACAATCGACTTCACAGCCTGACCCTCCTGATATGGAAACTTTAAGAAATTATAACAAGAACTATGACCAATATGTTTGAATTCTGCAAAGGTCTGTGCCTGGCTGCACCCTTGTGAGCAGGTTTCATAAATAAACATTGCTACTACTAATAAAGTCAGTTATTTGTTAATTTGTGAAAAGCAGACACTGGAAGACCCCTTTCATATTTTCAGCAAACACTGGGAAATGACTCAAGTTGGAGATGTATAGTGATCTAAGGAAGAAGTACAAAAAGGTGTCATCTGATGATGCTATGCTTCATTGGGTGGATCTGTACAAGTCGTCAGCTGAAATGTGCTCTCATGCATATTGGAGAGGCAACTGCAAAAAAGCAGGTGTGAAATAACCTTGTGTTGTCGCATATCATCATGTTTTTTGTGGCTCCATAGTAAGTGGGTGAACCAAAGTTGAATGTGTTCTACCATCTGTTAGTCAGTGGAACAAATGTAAAAATACAAATTGTTCATTTTTTTAAGAAGTAAAGGTCTCATCATTCCTGCAAGCTGTGCATCACCACTGATGCACCTTCTTTCATCTTCAGACCAGCCTCATCAGATAGCAGAGCAACAGCAACAAACTTGCCAGTGCCAAATGTAGTCATGTCTTGAATGATTTCAGAGACAGATTCCAAAGCTAGAAATGTGCCTATCCAAAGAGGTGCTCAGTTTGACAACACCAGTGATGAACCTTCTTTCATCTTCAGACCAGCCTGACCAGACAGCAGTGCAAAAGCAAGAAATCTTGCCAGTGCCAGATGTAGTCATGTCTTGAAATAATTTCAGGGACAGATTCCAAAGCTAGAAATGTGGCGACATACCTAGTGCAATGGAATTGGAAACAGAAGAATACATGAGAGCTTTGGACAATATATGGACATTAAGCACATGATGGAAGACATGGACATCTTTAAGAAACCAGCAAAATCAGAGGTATGATCTCATACAAATTGAAGGGTTCGTACCAGTTATTTATTTTTTTACAAATAAACCAAGATGTTAGAGTTAACTTATTTTAAGAATTAGAATTTGAATTTTAGGGCAAACATTATGCATTTATTACATTTATTCATTGTTTAAATTCACCTACAATACAGCCAGGGGGGTCGACTTTGGTCGCCCGCGACAGCGATACAGTTAACTATATGATATATTTTACATGCGGCCCCAAGACAATTTATTTGCTCAATGCGGCCCCTGCAAGTGAAAAGGTTGGACACCCCTGTTATAAAGTGTTTCTGTCTAATGGCTAAAATAATGGCAAAAGTGATACCAAAATTGACAGCTAAGGATCAATATGGTTTTGTGGAGGTGAGACGAACATTTGACGATATTAACATAAAATTGATCCAGAGGGAAGCAGAATGTAAAAAATACCACTGTTGCTGGTGGGTCTTGATGCAGAGAAAACATCTGGTAGAATAAGCTAGGACGTCATGATCAAGGCAATGGAAGCATTTGCATTCCCTGATAAAATTATAAGGTTAATTACAAGGATATATGAGGCAAAAAGTAAAGTGGGTGGGGTCCTCTCTGATAGCTTCTGTTTGAGCACAGGAACCAGGCAGGGGTGTTCTCTCTCCCCACTTTGTTATTTCCATTATATTTAGAACCACTGGCAAAGAAAATAAGGGACTCAGAAAATCAAGGATATAATTGGTATGGTAGTCACGAAAAGCTGGCTCTATTTGCAGGTGATATTTTATACCTGACAAAACCATAAAGGGACATTACAGTGCTGTAGAAAATTTTGAGACAATTTCAAATGTTTTTGGGATACAAAATCAATGTAGCTAAACAAAAGCAATAACGGTAAATTATGTACTCTCACAAATAAATTACTTCAGAAATACCCATACTTATGGGGATATAATAAAATAAGTATTTAGGAGTATCGATTAAAAGTGATTCCAGTGTGGCAGCTAAGGATGTGTGGGAACAGACTAACAAAAGATTCTGAGAAAATGGAAGCTCTGTTATATGGATATCGATAGCAAGATCCTAGTAGCTAAAATGTTTTTAGTCCCTTTAGTCTTCAAACACAGATCAGGCATATTTTTATCAACGAGAAGTTGTTGTGGATAGCAATTAATGAAAAGCTTGAAGGATTTTATCTGGGAGTGGAAAACGGCAAGAGTCAAATGGGATAAGCAGATTCTTCCAACAAAACAAGGTGGGTTTGGAGGGAGTATTTCAGAGAAACAGTTAAGGCTCTTACACATAGCACAGGCAGACAACTATTATTCAAAGTAGAAAGGAATGATAATGAAACGGAGGAAGCTAAAGAAAAAAACAGCAACTGGGATTTTAGATGCAGACCTTAAAGGGAACAACAATCATACAGATTATTATATTCATAAACTAGCAGTAAGTATGCCAAGAACTAAACCAACATGGGAATGGAGAAAGGAGATTCTGATGATAGGGATGGCTGCAATTAGGGATACAGACAAGTGAGGGGGCTGGGATTTATTGGCAAAAACTGGCAAAGGAACCAAGGTATTGGGAGCAAATAACTAGAGAAGGAAAGGTAACAGAATGGGAAAAATTCCAATAATTTATTTGGACTGCAGATTAGAGATTGCCTTCCCTATCTGATATCAGAGTAGAGGCAAGGATAAAGAAATAGGGGGATCCTAAATGAAAGACCACCACTGGCAGAGTTTTTAGTAGAATCCAGAACAGAAGTTGCCGTTAAGAAAGGAATAATTAGTACAGCATATAAGAATCAATCAGAAAAGGTTAGAAAGGATTGAGAAGAGACTGGATAAATGATTCACAAAACAACAATGGGGGGATATATGTACGTCTCCAAAATATGCAAAAAAGACTAGAAGATTTAGGACCTTTACTTGGAAGTGTTTGCACAGCTATTTTTATACCCCAGGTAGACCACAAATGGTGGTGGTGTGATGGGGAAGAAAGAGGTAACTGGGAGCATATTAATGAACTGGCAGACTGCAAGGATTCCCTGCAGACTGCTCTGTCAGAGATACTGGGTGAACAAACTGGTATAACTAAGGAAGTGTTTTTTTTTTTTTTTGTTTTTTTTGTTTTTTTTAACTATGATACAGAATTGGAATTGCCTAGACATAATAAGGCCTTGATGAGTCTAATTATAGTGGTAACCAAAAAAGCAATTACTAAAAAATGAAAATCAAAGTCTAAACCAACTTTACTAGAAATAGCGAATATAGTAACAGAGATAAAAACAACTGGAATTGAGATCTTTAGAAAAGGGTAGGTGCAAATTACATAGGAAACAATGGGAACTGTGGCAATAATACATGCACGGAAGGAACAAGGCATAAAATAAGGCAGGATTTGAATGAGCTATGTAATATCTGAGAATGACTAGATAGATTATAAGTCATATATAATGTTTGCAACTACAATTGTCTCAACATGGTTTGTAATGTACAACATTTGCAACTGAAATGTCAGTACTGTTTTCATTTATATAAATGCAAGACTGTCCATGTCATACATAACTTAAATATGTTTTTTGGTTTAAAAACAACAAAGTTTAAACTTTGGTACGGCACACAGCTTCCAGTAATCTAGCAGAGAAATCAAAGGAACACAGCAGTGTTTAAATTAAACACACTAAAAGTATATATTGGGTAAAACAACAAAAGCCTAGAAAAAATAGAAGCTTTAAGAAAGAGCAGACTGCATTAATTTTATGAAAAGACAAATAAGCAATTGGACTGGTGTTCCACAGCAGGATTTGTTAACAGAGGGCTACTGTGTCCATGCTCCAAAACTGGCCAGGCGAAAGAAAACAATGCATCTTTTTTGTTATAGGCAATCATTCCAGTAGAAAGAGGTATTCCTGACAACACTATGCCAGGAGGGAAAACTATTAAAAATTGGGCAAAGCAGAATGTTTGTGGAAAATGATTGTTCACTGTACACCAAGCAGATGTTTAGCCCAGCAATCAAGGAATGTCGAGAGGCAAGTGAGATTTCATCTGTAGTATCCAGCAGTCTTCAGATATTTTTCCAGTATGATCAAAGAAATGTTTTGATGAAGAACAGCCCAAGGAGGAAATAAAAGTTTATCCAACAGAGAGTCCACAAACAGAAGACTCTCTTTCTCATTCTCCCGAGTATAACAAAGCCCATTGAGAGACTGCCAGTGAAACCTTTTTCATTATTCCAAAACAATGCTTGAGACACAGAAAAAAAGAACAGGAGCCAACTAGAAGAACCAAAACTACCTTGGACATGAAGCACAGACTGATGTCCGAAGATGTAGGTGATCAGGAAGACCATCAGCAACACTAAAATTAATGAGTAAGTGGGAAACTACAAAGTATCACCCTGGCTAAAGGAACAGATGTGAAATGTGGCTTTACAAGAGAATTTGAGAAAAGTTGAAAGTTTGTTGATTACATTACACTGCTGGGTGAACTGCAAAGCATCTACCACACTTTATGCCATTAATTTTTAGAGGACACTGAAGGCAAAGTAAGAAAAACAGTTTTTGTTCTCATTATTTCCATAAAATTGTCCTGATGCAAGTTGCACATTATATTGTAAAGTACTTTTCTATAGTGGCAGTCAAGGGTATTTTAATTGTAAGGTGAGGCAAGTGATTGTTTATATTAATGATACAAAAGCAAGCAAGCTTTCTTGGTTCTACAACATAAAAGCTTTGCAATGCAACAAGATGAGAAAAGCTGGGCAAAAACAAATTAGACAATACAATGTGATCTTGGGCTGCTGGGGTAGGGAGTGAAACTGTATTCATACCATTGCATGTAGAATTACAAGTTCTCCTGTTTTTGCAGGATTAATATCACTGATTTAAGCTAGAGACATTTATACAGCAACCATGTTTGAAAAGAAAGACAAAATAGTGAAAGGCAAGGAAAATGGCAGTTTTTTGCATGTGCAAAGGCATTCTCTCTTCCACAAGTGAATGCTATCAGTGGGAGACTAGAAATCTACAGGTGCAGGCAACTTACAATGAGAAGTCTGAGCACTGCATGTTCTCACCAAAATTAACAGACTCTTATGCATCTGTAAAGTTAGCCATTTTTTTTCTAATTAACAATGGCTTTAATTGGAGACGAGCATCTGCAAAGTTTTTCAATCCCAACTTGGGAGATAAAAAGTATGCAGATATAACAAATTAACCGAAGAGCCATGCACACTGTTAAGTGGATTCTACAAGGTAAAGTGTAATTAACATTTAAAGCTACAGTGGCAAGCAATTAAACGAAACAAAGTTTGAAGATACAGCAAATAAATACTTAAAATGCCTTTAATGTAACAGTGCACAATTCACTTTATCTAAAAGGTAGCTAGTACATTTTCTTAGGATTAAAAATTAATGCTCACTGGAGCAAAGACGTTTTTCACATTTGGGAGGAAACAGAGATAAGAAAAGGGCAGAGAGCAATCAGTGAAAGTACGAACTTAGTGGGTAATGTGCACTTTACATTAGGTAATGTCTGTGGGTGCAGCCACTGATTTAGCTTAACTGCTCCTATCTAGAGGGGGGAAACTTCATTTGTTGAAAGCTACAGTTTTGTGCCTAATTAAAGGAGGCGAGGGTTCTGATCTTTTGATTTTTTTAAGCAAAGTCTCAAGAAATGTGACAGTTTAAAATGGAGATGAGAACAACAACTGCATTAAAAGATCAGCGTATCAAACAATGTCTGAAAGTAAACCAAAGATTGAAGTACACATTCAAAAAACTGATGCATGATAGTAGTGGAGTAGTAGTAGTAGTAGTATTAATGCCTACTTTGTCCATATTATCATGGAATGCAAATGGCCTTACATGTACAGCCAAAAGCAAAAAATACTGAAATACATTAAAGGAGAACCGCACCCACGGACAAAAAACATGTTAATTTCATCATGGTTTGGCGTGTCCTACATTTTAACATCACTCAGACTATTTACAGGTTTTTAGATATTTTTATACGTAATTTCTGAGTCTGATCACATGGGGTCTGGCATTTTGAAGTAATTCTGATGGTTTAGTCTGCTTCTAGATATCCCATAATTCAGTGCTTGTCTGTAAAAAAAAAATTACATCACACATGCCTCTTTCTTCCTAAAGCTCCTGTCACTGCACTGATTTTACATGCATACACTGCTGTCTTTCAATTAGTTTTAAGTAACATTTCATGCCATTCAATGACTACTTAAAACACTAACTGTGCAAATGCCACAGAACAAACTTTCAAAGTGCTTTTTACTGCTGCTTCTTTTTAGAATGGCTAAACTGCAGTCTTTTGTGAAGCCTCAATTTGTACTACTTTGACTCGTCTCCCCATCCTCCTTCACACAACTTCCCTAGCTGTCAACGTGCTAAGGGTAATTTGACCTGTTGCATACTGTGATTGACAGCTCACAGCAGGAGACTTGTACAGTTTCCTTGTTCTAGCCTTTACTTTTTGTATGGATGGGGGAAGGACCAGGGAGGTATGACATCACAGCATGGTTAGGTTTTTAGGAAGGTAGTCGTAATGTCAGTTTGGGAGGGAAATGGCCAGAAAATTACCTGTATCCAGTGGCATTAATGACATCAGTGAATTGGAGACTTTTCAGGGCAGAACAAAAGTTGTTTGAAAGTAAAACTAACACAGTACAGTAAGGTACTGTTCTAGTAGAGAGTAACAGTCAATTTAAAATACTTTAAATGTTGTATTGTTGTTTACTCATAGCAGGGACGGTGAACAGGGAGAAAAAATAAGTTAAGCATTTAATAATAGAATCCCATTGTTGTCCTTTAAAGAAATATTGGGTGTAATAGCAAACACCGTGAGGAGACACATTTAGCTAGAAATAAACATGCAAATGGTCAAAGAAAGGATTTAATAATGGATATTCCAGCAGAAAATCAGGGACAAATAAGGGGGTACTAATACTGTTTGCTAGGGTTTCCTACTCTCCTCTTTAGACAATGCCCTCCCCTTAAGGAGCATTACCAACCCACACAAGGCAGGCACACTTGCCCCTCCTGCCATCCTGCCAGTTGTTCAAGCTGCTAATCAATCCAAGTCAGTTGGGCAATATTTAGGGCTTTATCCTTCTACTCTATTGGAGCTGCATCCCTTTTTATACATAACCTTATACCATACATAATTCTCCATTTTTTTGTTTAAACTTTCATGATTGTACATATCAGTAAAACAATGTATACAACCCCGGCCTTTCCTGAAAAGGGTTTCACGCTAAACCCAGTCAGGACTATCCTAGTAAACAAAGTCAAAATAAAAATAAATAAATACAAATTGTGGAAGTAAAGGGCTACTTGCCAAGGGAGGAGAACTAAGCTGGCATATATTCAGGTTCTACCAACATGTTCCTATTAAAGGAGCTAAAAAGTGTGTTTTTTGGAGGAGAATAATCAGATTTCGTTTATTTGCCCAGAACGGGTGGCATTGGGATTTGGGCCCAGGGAAAATACAAGGGAGGGTTTAGAATCAAAAAGGGGAAATGGGGAGATAATAATATTTTGAAATTTTTATTTTCCGGGAAATACCTGACAATTGAAGTTGAAATCTTTTTTTGGGGTATACATAACATTTTAATTTTCCAAAAGGGAAAGACTGGGGGGTTGCTTTTCAAGTTAGGTGCCAAAGGAACGGTCTATTGTTTTGGTTTAAAAGGGGGAAGGGTATGGGGCATAAAGAAGTCCCTGGGGCCAATCCTGGGTCAGAGCGTCTCTGGGAGGATGGCCTGATAGAGGGAAGAGGCTGAAGAAGTCTGGACATTTGCTGTTTTGGGGAGTAGCAAAAAGATCACAACATGGACGACCCCATTCCAGAAAAATCTCTTCCGCTATAGATTGCTTGAGAGACCACTCGTGAGGCATGAGGATAGCTCTGCTCAATCTGTCCGCTATAATGTTGGTTTTCCCAGGGATATGCGTTGCTACCAGAAACCGATGAGAGGAGATCGCCCATTGCCAAAGTCTGAGCGCTTCTCGACACAAGGGGTAGGACTTGGTTCCGCCCTGTTTGTTGATATACCAAACTACAGACATGTTGTCTGTGTGGACTGCAATTGTCCCTACGGGAAGAAAGTCGTTGAGGGCTTGCAACGGTTAAAAGCACTGCTCTCATCTCCAGGACATTTATGTGCAGATGGTACTTTCGAGCGGTTGCCACGTCCCATGAACCATCCTGCCCTGATAATGACCCCCACCCGATCAGGGGAGGCATCCGTGGTGACAGTGGCTATCGGGACGGGGTACAAAGCACCTGCCTTGGTGAACCTGAGACGATGTGATCCACCAAGCGAGATGCTGTTTGCATGTCTGTGTCACCAGAATCTGGTGACGCATTGGGAGTTGCTGGTATGACCACTGTGTGAACAGCATCCACTGAAGGAGGCGATGTAGAATCGAGCCAGGGAAGAAGAGTAATGGCCGCAGCCATGAGACCTAATACCTTTAGAACCATTCTGGCCTGTACTTTCTTGCTGGCCAGAATGATCCTGACATGAGTCTGAATGTCTGAAACTCTTTGTTCTGTAAGGGTAGCTGACATCCGAACAGTGTCTAAGTTTAGCCTATGAAGGTAATAGACTGGCAGGGCGATAAGGATGACTTTTGAAGTTGATTGAGATGCCTAAATGAGAACAAAGGTCTATTGTGTAATCCCTGGCTTGTATAAGCTGATGCCTGGTGGTGGCTGACAGGAGCCAGTCGTCGAGATACGGAAACACCTGGAATCCTTGGCGTCTCAGGTGAGCCGTGACCACTGCCATGCATTTGGTGAACACTCTGGGGGCTGTAGTGAGACCAAAGGGCAGGGCTCTGAACTGGAAGTGACTGGACCCCAGCCGAAGCGGAGAAATCTCCTGGGCGTCTGTGAATTTTGATGTGATAGTAGCGTCCTGAAGATCTATTGAGCACATCCAGTTGTCCTTCTGTAAGAAGGGCAGAATTGACTGAAGGGTGACCATTCGAATCTTGTCTTCCTGACAGACTTGTTGAGTCTGCTGAGATCCAATATTGGTCTCCAGTCTCCCGTCTTTTGGGGACCAAAAGAACCTTGAGTAGATTCCGGCTCTGAATGGTCTATTGTAACTGGCTGAATGGCTCTTTTTGCAGTAGTTTTGCGATTTCTAACTCTGCAATGTCCCTTAGACCGGTGGTACATCTGGAAGGGAACTTGAGGGAAGGGACTTTCCTCGAAGGAATTATGTAACCCTTGGATATGATCGACTGTACCCATCTGTCTTGAGTGAGGGAATGCCAGGCTTCTGGGTACAGTGATAATCTTCCCGACTGCCTCCAAGCAGGGACAGCCGGGCAACACCTCAGGGATGCTGAAAGGCCTTATCAGAGAGAGGCTCCCTGTTTCCCTGGTTCTTCGGACCCCTCTGCCTCTAGGGGTAAACTGACCACGTGAATCCGGGCGTGACTCCTTGGGATTTACGGAACCATCTTCCCACCCTTCTGTCCTTTGGGATAAGGCCTAGAAGGGGTGGAAAACGGACTCCAACAGCAGAAAGAGTCTTGCCGTCCTGCTCACACCTGGTCAAGGTTTCCTTCACCTGAGGGCCAAACAAAGCTGACCCATCAAAGGGAGAATTTGTGAAGGACGCCTTAAAGGATCCATAAAATCACATAGCCGCATCCAAGCTTGGCGCCTAAGAGCCACACCTGTGCCTGCGGCTCTACTCGCTCCATCCGCAGCATAAGATATTAGCCGCATGGAGGAGTTAGCAATGGAATTGAGGGTTCCTAGCTGCGAAGCAATCTTTTCTTGAGCCCCTGCAGCTGTAGGATCCTGAACTACTTCTCCCAGCTCCTTCAGGATATCTCTTTGGAGTCTGGTGAAGTGACATAGGTAATTCAGCGAACGCATAGCAAAGGTCGCTGAGGAAAACATCCGCTTACTGTATCTTTCCTTTGTCCTAGAGTCCTTATTAGGAGGATGGACGGGCACGGAAGGATCTGCAAGTTCCTTTTGGTGGCCGCAGCCACCACCATGGCATCAGCGGGACACCCTGGTAAGGAATTGTTTGTCACTAGGGGCAGTGATAAATTTAGAAGGCCTCCTAGGGACTGGCTCTACAGAGTCAGGAGCTGCCCACGCCTTTCGTGCAATAACCTGCATAAGGGGGTCGAAGGCGGAGACACCCAGGAGGTGGAGGGCCGAGATCCAAACGCCTCTAGGTATACTGACTCATCCTCAGAGGGATTGTTGGTGGGCCAGTTTCCCTCTGTTTCAGAAGTTCTAGGATGTCTGAGAAGGAGACATCCTCAGAGGGGATCTAGGGATCCCTCTGACTCATCAAAGTCAGTATCCAAGTGACAGACTCGGGAGTCTACATGCTTCCTCTTACAAGTCCTCTTCCTAGGAGGATCTCCCGAAACATCAGGAGAATCCTCGAAGAGGGGAAATTCCCAATGGGGAAACCTGAGGCGGAGGATCTCTGGGTCCTGTAGCAAGAGAAGTGGCAGAGATGTCAACAGGTACTATAGAGGGAGGAGCTACGGAACAGACTGCTGACTGATACCAGTGGCCAGTACACTCTTCATCACCTCGAATGCTCCCTCCCAGGCAGGTCCGAGAGAACCCGCTCCAAGAGCTAGGAACCCAGGGACCACCGAAGGGAAGTCTCTGAGGCAGATGTCGGAGCCGAGCTCACCAAGGCCGAGGCTCCAAGGGGAAGAGCGGGCTCGGACAAGGGTCCGATGCCACTCACCCCCTCGGAGGAGACCATGGAAGCCCGACCACCGAATCCCTCTAAGGAAGAGGAGATAAGAGTAGAGGCTGAAGGAACAGAAGGGGGTATCCGCCCTCCAGCCGTAGCAGTAACCATGCCCGAAGACTCCAACTCCAAGCTCTGGGGTAGAGTTGAAGGAGGAACTGTAACGGGTGTGGACCAACAGTTGTCTGCTGAGACGGACTGTGTAACATTTGGGCCAGTACCTGTGACTTGAGTAATCTACTGACCACTCTCTAGGTCATGATCTGACAACCTGATGACCTTGAAGATCGGCTCCGATGGCTCCGCTCCGATAGAAGAGGTGAAGCCGAGCCGAAAGTATCGGCTCCAAGGAAGGAGACCTCGACCTCTTCCTGGAATGAGCCATCGGAGCCGATACTATAGATCCTGTCGGCGCCGACTTCTCGGAGCCGACAGAACGCCTCGATGTATCGGCTCCAGCCGGAGCCGATACAGCCACCAAAGTAACGGTGTCGGAGCCGATCGGAGCAGACACCGATGCTTGTGCCACATGGGTGTCGGAACCGATCGGAGCCGACATCGAAGTGGACAATACAGATTCGCACCGATAGCCATCGGTGCGAAGCTTTGTCAAGCCAGAATCGGCTCCAGCCGAGCCGATCTCGACTCAGCACGAAGTCGAGCCGAGGCCGCAGGCTTAGATACAGAAGCCTGGGCCTTGGCAGGTTTTGTTGATTTTTGTGGAGCCGACTTAGCCGGAGAGCCCTCCGCTTAAGAAGGCCCCTAAGAATCAACTTATTCTCTCCTGCAGGACTCTCTGGCTGAAGGAGTGACAAATAGCACAGGAGTCCTGCAGGTGAAGAGGGCCCAGACAATACAGGCAAGAAGTGTGACCGTCTGTCAGAGACATCTTCTGACAGCACGAGTCACACTTCTTAAAACCTGAGACCCTCTCCTTTGACATGGTGCCAAAAACACAACACACAGACACACCAGTCAAAATTAAATTAAACAAAATACCAAGAGGTATTCTATAAAAAACCAACACACACACCCTAACGGGGGGGGATGGGATAGGGAAAATTGACTAACAAAAATTAAAAGAGACAGGGAATTTCTGTCAGAAAGGGTAGAAAAATAAACTTAAACTATCAATAAATTAGTTTTAGACTAAAAAGGGGCTTGAAAAATCACAAATGTGAACAACTTACCAGGAGCTGGTAAAAAGAAGACCTCCTAAGCGAAGCGGCAAACGAGATCTGGGTACTTACCGCCTTGCATCATGGGATATGGGGCTGCCTCGAGCTGGTAAAAGGAGTTCTCGAGCTAAAGCAAGTGCCGAGTCGGAGCCGAGGATCGGCTCCGAACCCATCAAGCAAGAATGAAGGCGAGATTGACAACTTAACATGTTTGTTGATTACATTACACTGCTGGGTGAACTGCAAAGCATCTACCACACTTTATGCCATTAATTTTTAGAGGACACTGAAGGCAAAGTAAGAAAAACAGTTTTTGTTCTCATTATTTCCATAAAATTGTCCTGATGCAAGTTGCACATTATATTGTAAAGCACTTTTCTATAGTGGCAGTCAAGGGTATTTTAATTGTAAGGTGAGGCAAGTGATTGTTTATATTAATGATACAAAAGCAAGCAAGCTTTCTTGGTTCTACAACATAAAAGCTTTGCAATGCAACAAGATGAGAAAAGCTGGGCAAAAACAAATTAGACAATACAATGTGATCTTGGGCTGCTGGGGTAGGGAGTGAAACTGTATTCATACCATTGCATGTAGAATTACAAGTTCTCCTGTTTTTGCAGGATTAATATCACTGATTTAAGCTAGAGACATTTATACAGCAACCATGTTTGAAAAGAAAGACAAAATAGTGAAAGGCAAGGAAAATGGCAGTTTTTTGCATGTGCAAAGGCATTCTCTCTTCCACAAGTGAATGCTATCAGTGGGAGACTAGAAATCTACAGGTGCAGGCAACTTACAATGAGAAGTCTGAGCACTGCATGTTCTCACCAAAATTAACAGACTCTTATGCATCTGTAAAGTTAGCCATTTTTTTTCTAATTAACAATGGCTTTAATTGGAGACGAGCATCTGCAAAGTTTTTCAATCCCAACTTGGGAGATAAAAAGTATGCAGATATAACAAATTAACCGAAGAGCCATGCACACTGTTAAGTGGATTCTACAAGGTAAAGTGTAATTAACATTTAAAGCTACAGTGGCAAGCAATTAAACGAAACAAAGTTTGAAGATACAGCAAATAAATACTTAAAATGCCTTTAATGTAACAGTGCACAATTCACTTTATCTAAAAGGTAGCTAGTACATTTTCTTAGGATTAAAAATTAATGCTCACTGGAGCAAAGACGTTTTTCACATTTGGGAGGGAAACAGAGATAAGAAAAGGGCAGAGAGCAATCAGTGAAAGTACGAACTTAGTGGGTAATGTGCACTTTACATTAGGTAATGTCTGTGGGTGCAGCCACTGATTTAGCTTAACTGCTCCTATCTAGAGGGGGGAAACTTCATTTGTTGAAAGCTACAGTTTTGTGCCTAATTAAAGGAGGCGAGGGTTCTGATCTTTTGATTTTTTTAAGCAAAGTCTCAAGAAATGTGACAGTTTAAAACGGAGATGAGAACAACAACTGCATTAAAAGATCAGCGTATCAAACAATGTCTGAAAGTAAACCAAAGATTGAAGTACACATTCAAAAAACTGATGCATGATAGTAGTAGTAGTAGTAGTAGTAGTATTAATGCCTACTTTGTCCATATTATCATGGAATGCAAATGGCCTTACATGTACAGCCAAAAGCAAAAAATACTGAAATACATTAAAGGAGAACCGCACCCACGGACAAAAAACATGTTAATTTCATCATGGTTTGGCGTGTCCTACATTTTAACATCACTCAGACTATTTACAGGTTTTTAGATATTTTTATACGTAATTTCTGAGTCTGATCACATGGGGTCTGGCATTTTGAAGTAATTCTGATGGTTTAGTCTGCTTCTAGATATCCCATAATTCAGTGCTTGTCTGTAAAAAAAAAAATTACATCTGAAAAGTTCATCTCTACTTGATTCCCAAGTAGACTATTCTCTATCTGTAAAGCCTAGCACTTACTCCTACAGTACTTGCACCTTGATAAAGCACTCTTATTATAGATAGTACCCCACCAGCCTAAAACCCACTTCCCCCGGAGTCCTTTGAAAGTCTCTTTATCTACTACTTCTAGTATGTCGAGGGATCAGTTGCTAGTGTCCTCTCCAGCTCAACTGGTGAACCTGGGAATATTGAGGCAATGTTACAACTGCCTCATGTACACAGACAATCCTCTCCTTCTCCCACAAAACACAAATACATGAGAGATGCAACTATCGGCCAAACTGGAGGCTGAGCTCTCTCAACATAGGACTGGCAAGACCAGACAGGAGGAGAAGGTAACCACACACAATACATACCCAGTCACACATGGTACCATCACAACTTCAAATCATACACATACTCACACAAAGACATACTCGGAGGCTCTGATCAAAAATTTACCAAAACAGCAGAGGCCACCAAAGCAGACACCCAAACAACTACCACCTCACGACCCAACACATGCAACACATAGACCACACAGTCAGAGTGTCAAACAGTCACAGCCCTTAAGGCCAAACAAAATGCCAGACACACTTGTCATTGGTGATTCCATAGTCAGACACACTGACGTCCCGCTCACCAGACTGAGTAAAGAGAAGGTCACAGTAAGCTGCCTGTCAGGCGCTAGAATCCGCCACATAACGCAAGCACTCAGGTCTCTCAACAGCAGGTACAAGGACGACTCAGTCATTGTCCACGCTGGTGTCAACGACCGAGACGCACCTCCTTGGACTACATGAAAAGGGACATCGAGGAGCTCTCTGATTATGTAGCCCAGGCAGGTATGACCCTGACCTTGAGCAGTATCCTACCTTCACCTAGAATGATGCCACAATACAGTGATAAGATGATCAGCTTTAATAATTGGCTTAAATTCTGGTGTCATTCAAAGGGGATCAATGTCTGTCTGCCTGGGATGACATGCTGGACAAGCCACGCTGCTTTGCAAGGGACGGCTTGCACCTGTCACCCTGGGCTTCCGGATATTGGCAAAGGCTCTTGCCACCCCATAGTGCCTTTTTAGGCAAGGCTCAAATTCTAAACCTACCACCCTAGAACACCAAAAGGAAAAAACTAAGGGTAATGCTGCTCAGTGCCAGAAGTCTCAATCTCAAGATGCACGCACTCGAGGCCCTTCTCAATATGGAGAACATCGATGTCTGTGCTGTGACAGAAACCTGGTTCAAGGCTCCTGAGAGCACCCCAGCACTAACAGGTTTCACCTCATATCATGCCCGCCCCAAAATCCGGACAACACCAAGAAAGGAGGGGGGGTGTCCATATTCATAAAGGACACCCACACCTCAAGGTTGGTGGCAACGCATGATGCATCGGAGACCATCCAGGTGCAATTAACCATAGGCAAGACTGCTCTGCAATTTGTAGCATGTTACAGGCCACCCTCTCAAACTCAGGAACCTCACATGGCCTTCCTGAAAACATTGGAGGGATAAATGTATCTCCAAACACCATCATACTAGGTGACTAACTACCCTAATATAGACTGGGAACACTACTCAAGCCCTAACACTCTAACCCAAAGATTCCTGGAGTTCATAAACTCAAATGCCATGGAACAACTAGTCACCATCCCCACAAGAGGAGAAAACATACTTGATCTCATCATCACGAACATGGGATCAAAATGTTCAACACCGAAGTATACCCCTCACTGGTGAGATCAGATCATAAACTAATCTCGCTGGAGGTCCTCATCCCGCCTCTACCTGAAACAAAAAGACCACAGTGAAAACTTCTCAAAAGCCGATTTCACACTTCTAAAACTAGTGTGGTCTCCTTTAAGGCCCCTGAGCCAGTGGTAAACATTACTCAAACCGCTGAATCACTTACAAATGCCTTCTACCAGCACCTACAGGACTGCATGGATCAGGCAATCCCAAACAAAACTAAGACTCTCTGTACCAAAGGCAAGCGTCCAGTCTGGTGGACCCCAGCCATAAACAAGCTCTACAACAAAAGGAGGAAGCTACTACAAGATAGAGCAAAATCCTTGAAAGGTAAGACACCTTTGATCATTATAAGTAAAAACTAAGAGCTCTCATAAAATCATCCAAGGCAAATTTTGAGAGAAAAATCGCCAAGGACTCTAAAGAGAATCATAAGGCCTTCTTTAGCTATGTTAGAAACCTAGGAGGAAACTCCCAGATATGCTCAGAATTAGTTCAAAATGATGTGAAAATTACTGAACCTACACACATTGCCAACATACTGGCTGACAGGTTCAGTGCAAACTTCTCCCCTCCCCCAAAAGGACAGATATCTATTCCAGAGGATTGTAGCCCCCAACATCTCCAACCCCCAGGTGAGAACTGCCCTCCCTAAGGCAAAACACAGCATCCATGGGACCGGATGGTGTCCCCGGCTGTGTGCTTCATGAACTCAATGAGGAATTAAACCCACAGTTAGGACAGCTGTTTAATCTTAGCCTCACCTCAGGATACGTACTCAAGGAGTGGCGCACGGCGACTGTGGTCCCACTTCATAAGGGCGGTGCCTCCACAGACCCTGGAAATTACCGCCCCATTAGCTTGACAAGCCTTATCTGCAAAGCCATGGAGAGGATCATAATGGAACTCATAAATAAAGACATAGGGAACTTGCAGACTATGGATCCAACTCAGTTTGGCTTTGTCAAAGGCAGATCCTGCCTCTTAAACTTGGTTGACTTTTTTCGAGACAGTCACCAAGGCCATTGATGAGGGAAAGGCAGTCCATACAGCCTACCTCGACCTGGCAAAGGCCTTCACACAATACCCCACTCAGGTATCATCGAAAAACTCATCAGCTTGAATGTAAACCCATACATCACAAGATGGGTTGCAAACTGGCTAAGTGACAGAACCCACAGGGTCAGAGTTGCTGGAGCCATGTCAGACTCAAAGCCTGTCACAAGTGGTGTCCCACAGGGCTCAGTCCTGGGTCCACTCTTGTTCGGCATCTACTTTTCTGAAGTACAAGCAAACACAGGAGGGTTATGGCTGACAAAGTTTGCAGATGACTGCAAACTGGGCCATAGTCGAAAACACATCTGACACAGATATCCTCCAGAAGGGCCTCACAGAAATGGATAACTGGTGCCAGAGCCATGGCCTGAAGTTAAACGCCAAAAATGCATAGTCATACCCTTTGGGAAAAACAAGGCTACCCCTAGCTACCATATAGGTGGCAATCCACTGAGCACAGAAAAAGTCATCAGAGATCTGGGGACCCAGGTTGACAGTAGCCTTCGCTTGACACTCATGTTGCTAAAGTAGTTAGGAAAACCTTCTATATCACCCACCTGATCATGAAGGGATTCACATCTAGATCAAGGGAGGTCATCGCCCCTGTACTCATCACTTATTAGACCTATGATTGAGTACAATGCCCGCTCGGAATGTATCTGACCAGACACCTGCTGCAGCTTGAAAGGCCCCAAAAGTTCCTCACCAAAAGGATAAAGGGTCTCAAAAATATGTCTTATGCTGCCCGACTGAAAGAACTCCAGCTCTATTCAGTCTCATACCGCTTGCTCAGAGGTGACCTGTGCCTGACATATAAGGCCATGTCAAACCCAGATTTGATGAATATGCTTCACCTCAAAAATCTAGATCCCTCAGAACCACAAGGGCGGGAGACTTAAACCTTGACACGGTTATAAATAGAACGTGCTGGAGGGACAGATTCATCACCCAGAGACTCCCTATGCTGTGGAACAAAATCCCGGTACATGTGAGGCAGAGCACCTCTCTGGTCTTGTTCAAGAGGAATCTTGACCAATGGATGGGAGATTGCAGATATACCCCAGGGATTACTTCAGCGTCACTGCTTGACAGAGGCACAGCAAAATGATAGGCATAGTTTTTATTCAAACTAAAGGGGTGGCGAAAGCCACATAACTATGGGCTAGGCTTATAAATGCCCTTGGGCAGATAGCCTAGTATGAACCTATGAACCTATGAACATGCCTCTTTCTTCCTAAAGCTCCTGTCACTGCACTGATTTTACATGCATACATTGCTGTCTTTCAATTAGTTTTAAGTAACATTTCATGCCATTCAATGACTACTTAAAACACTAACTGTGCAAATGCCACAGAACAAACTTTCAAAGTGCTTTTTACTGCTGCTTCTTTTTAGAATGGCTAAACTGCAGTCTTTTGTGAAGCCTCAATTTGAACTACTTTGACTCGTCTCCCCATCCTCCTTCACACAACTTCCCTAGCTGTCAACGTGCTAAGGGTAATTTGACCTGTTGCATACTGTGATTGACAGCTCACAGCAGGAGACTTGTACAGTTTCCTTGTTCTAGCCTTTACTTTTTGTATGGATGGGGGAAGGACCAGGGAGGTATGACATCACAGCATGGTTAGGTTTTTAGGAAGGTAGTCGTAATGTCAGTTTGGGGAGGGAAATGGCCAGAAAATTACCTGTATCCAGTGGCATTAATGACATCAGTGAATTGGAGACTTTTCCAGGGCAGAACAAAAGTTGTTTGAAAGTAAAACTAACACAGTACAGTAAGGTACTGTTCTAGTAGAGAGTAACAGTCAATTTAAAATACTTTAAATGTTGTATTGTTGTTTACTCATAGCAGGGACGGTGAACAGGGAGAAAAAATAAGTTAAGCATTTAATAATAGAATCCCATTGTTGTCCTTTAAAGAAATATTGGGTGTAATAGCAAACACCGCAGGAGACACATTTAGCTAGAAATAAACATGCAAATGGTCAAAGAAAGGATTTAATAATGGATATTCCAGCAGAAAATCAGGGACAAATAAGGGGAGTACTAATACTGTTTGCTAGGGGTTTCCTACTCTCCTCTTTAGACAATGCCCCCCCCTTAAGGAGCATTACCAACCCACCCCACAAGGCAGGCACACTTGCCCCTCCCTGCCATCCTGCCAGTTGTTCAAGCTGCTAATCAATCCAAGTCAGTTGGGCAATATTTAGGGCTTTATCCTTCTACTCTATTGGAGCTGCATCCCTTTTATACATAACCTTATACCATACATAATTCTCCATTTTTTTGTTTAAACTTTCATGATTGTACATATCAGTAAAACAATGTATACAACCCCCCCCCCCCCCGGCCTTTCCTGAAAAGGGTTTCACGCTAAACCCAGTCGGACTATCCTAGTAAACAAAAGTCAAAATAAAAAATAAATAAATACAAATTGTGGAAGTAAAGGGCTACTTGCCAAGGGAGGAGAACTAAGCTGGCATATATTCAGGTTCTACCAACATGTTCCTATTAAAGGAGCTAAAAAAAAGTGTGTTTTTTTGGAGGGAGAATAATCAGATTTCAGCTAGTATTATTTATGGGGGGCAAGGAAACCTGATTTGCAATAGTGAGGATTTATTGGGGGGACGAAGAAAGGAAAATATAAACAAGAGAGGATAGAATTCTAAAAACATATGCGAATATTTAGTAAAGAAGATATAAATTCAGTAGCTGGAATTTATATATCAATATACTTCCCAAGGTAAAATAACTGAACTAAACAATTGAAAGCTTTGACACATTCAATATCTATTTCAGTTAATACAATAAAAACATTCAGGTTAACACAAAGAGAGAGAAAGACTGGTTGTTGTTGTTGCGTCTTTCGGCTTATCCCAGTTAAGGGTCGCCACAGCGGAACTCCGGTCTGCTAATGTTTGGTAGTGGATTTTTATGTGCAGAGTTACCAGCCCTGACACACAACCTTCAACGAAGGCACGCCCATTAACGCATGCCTCCACACAGAAGACACTCTGAGAATCGAACGGGACAACGTCTTGCTGTGAGGCGACAACGCTACTTTACTTATTTCAAAAGGAACAGAATTTAGGGAATGCGAAGTGGAAAAGATTTGAGCGTTATTAGAGAAAATTCACATTTCTTAAAAAAAAAAATGAGTAGGATAAAGCAAAAATGGGGTATAAACCAGGGTAGAAATATGGGAAAGAAGCAATACGAATTATTCAGAATGGTTGACAAAGGTTAAAGTATTGCAGAATCTCTCAGACGAACAGGAACAACTGCAGAGTGGTAAAGGAAAAATAAAGAATTACAAACACCTTGGACTGCATGGAGTACAATTGGATTATTAGGTTGGGGCAGATTCCAAACTTGGTTTGAATAATGCTGTCAGTATAAAACCCGCATTAGTTAGAAAACAGATGCTGTTAAATTTGTTTTATTTCTTTCATTTTTTATGTAGTTTTTGCAATTGTTGTGAATGTTAATTGAAGTTTTATTATTGGCTGGCTGTTATCATGCATTTTCTATACATTTCTTAAACTGGCACAATGTTTGTGGAATTCTAAACACTGAAGAAGGGTTGTTACCCAAAAGCTTTGTTCCTTTTGTTAATAAATAATCTGGTGTTTAAGTCGGAGTTGTGTTCTTCAAAATAAGGAATTAGTCAGATAAAATGCATGAGTTTAGAAAGGTGGCTGTTAAAACTATTTGACAACTCTTTCAGGGAACAAAAACATTTAGCACAGTGACATAGGTAGCTTTTGGTACCAAACTTTGGTAGCTTTTGACAAGAAAAATAACTTTTAGTTATGTACTTACCATAACGATAGATGTATGCGATCCATCTCGCCTACATTAGTAACTGAAGGACTCCGAGCCAAGAAACGGCTCCGACTCGGCTGATAAACTAGCACAAAGTCTCCGATTGGCTGGGCCAACCCCTCTATCCCAGGATGCACCACACCCACACCCCCAGATCTTGTTTGCCCCACACAAACTCTCCCTCACCTGCACTCAACTCACGGAGATACGTGATCCAGAGAGAAGAAATTAGACCTTCAGTGGAAACCCCAAAAGTGTTTCCTCCAAATCCTTCAGGTAGGGGGCAGGAGGGGGGGTATATACGAATGTAGGCGAGATGGATCGCATACATCTATCATTATGGTAAGTACATAACTAAAAGATGTAGTGCGATCCTATCTCGCCTACATTAGTAACTGATGGGACCGCGTCCCTAGCACCTATATCCTGGGAGGCTCACTGGAAAAAACACTCCTGAACACTGTGGAACCAAAAGACGCCCGACCTCTGGACGTCAAGTCTAATTTGTAAATAGAAACAAAGGTGTGTGGAGAAGACCAAGTGGCAGCAGCACAAATTTCATCCACAGACAGTCTGGAGTGGAAAGCTGTTGAAGTTGCCATGGCCCTAGTAGAATGAGCTCTAACTGGGAATGGAAGGGACCTTCCTGTTGATGAATAAATGAAGGACACGCAATCCCTGATCCATCTGGTGATCGTGGCCTTAGTGACTGGTTTGCCAATTTTGTTATCTGCAAAGGCAACAAATAGTTGATCTGATTTTCTGTCCTGCTGCGTCCTATCCAGATAGAAATGTAATTGTCTATGCACATCCAACTGGTGAAATCTGTATTCTGCATCGTTGGAAAAATCGGGAAAGAAGACTGGAAGTTCAATAGAGTGTTGAAGGTGAAGAGCAGAAGAAACCTTAGGGAGAAAGGATGGATTTAATCTCAGGGATACTCTGTCCCTATGGAAAATGAGATAAGGAGGCTTGGCAGAAAGAGCTTGAAGTTCTGAAACCCTTCTGGCCGAAGTAATAGCTACCACAAATGTGGTCTTCCATGACAAGAATCTTTTCTCAAGTTGTTGCTGGTTCGAAAGGAGGGGACGTCAAGGCACCAAGGACCACATTCAAATCCCATGGCAAAACTGGATGCGATATAGGGGGACGAAGCAACCATGCTCCTTTAAGAAAGGCCTTACAGAATTTGTGACTCATGAGTGAAGGATCAAAGGCAATATGGTAATTGGAAATTGCTGCTAACTGTACCTTCAGCGCAGAAACGGCGGAACTTTGGCTAAAAAAAGAAGCCAAAAAATCCAGAACCGTGGAAAAGTACAGTTTTGTACCTACCATAAATGTAGATGTCCGAGAGGTATGCATCTGCAGTCCTAACAAATGGGTTGTCCTGGCCTCAGGCAGCCCTTCGGTCGGCCGGATTCCAAAGTCTGGGTCTGGCCTCGGCTGGTGTCGCACTTCACCCGACGTCATAGCTGCAGTTCTTCGGGTATAAAGGCATCAGCCGACACCATTTTCCTCAGTGTTTCTTGCCCCAGATGCCAGATGCCCTCTAGGAAGGCTAAATTTGGATAAATGCAAATGTTTCCAAACAGAGAGCAAAGAGAAATAAACATGTATGTACATATATACAAACAAATACACCATAATAGATTCCCCCAGCTAGCTACAAGATGGGCAAATACCCTAGGAGTACCACAGAGGGGAAGGAGGGCGAGTAATCCTGACTGCAGATGCATACCTCTCGGACATCTACATTTATGGTAGGTACAAAACTGTACTATGTCCTTCAAGGATGCATCTGCAGTCCTAACAAATGGGTAGAATACCATAGCCAAACTGGGGGAGGAGGCCCTAACAAGATTATGGTGTAGTTAAGATCCCTTGCAACACATCAGTGGCAAAACCTGCTCGGGATCTGGAGTATAAGGGTAGATTATAATGCTTGGCAAATGTATGCACGGAGCTCCAAGTAGCAGCCTCTAAAATGTCTTTTGTAGCCACTCCTCGTAAAAAAGCTGTAGTAGTGGCTGTAGCCCTTGTGGAGTGAGGTCTGATATTTTCTGGAGTTGCCTTTCCATGATAAGAATAACAAAATCTAATGCAATTTCCTATCCATTTAGAGATTGTCTGTTTTGAAATTGCTTTTCCTTCCATTCCTGTGGCATATGCTACCAGAAGCTGGTCAGTTTTTCTATTGTTCTTGGTTCTGTCCAGGTAGTAGCGAATTGCCTATGCACATCCAAGGTATGCAGCAGTCTTTCTCCCCTGTTCTGTGGGTTGGGGAAGAATGTAGGTAGGTGGATTGCTTGGTTTAAAGATACCCTGGAGACCACCTTTGGCATAAAGGTAGGATTAGTTCTCATGGACACTCTATCCTGATGGAAGATAAGGAAGGGTTGCACTGCCATTAATGCCTGTAGTTCAGAAACCCTTCTTGCTGAAGTGATTTCAAGCAGGAAAGCAGTTTTCCATGATAAGTACTGTAATTCTGCTGTTGCTGCTGGTTCAAAAGGGGGAAGTGTCAACTTTTCTAGCACAAAGTTCAAGTCCCATGTAGGCAATGGTGGCTTCCTTGGTGGCTTTACATTTTTGATTCCTCTCAGAAACTGCCTGAGTAGAGGATGAGAGAAGACTGGAGGATCCATGTTGTATTCTGCTGAAATAGCTGACACATGAATCTTAATGGAAGAGTAAGACAGGCCATTGTGGAAAAGCTCTGCTAAGTATTCCAGGATGTTAGCTATGTTTACCAGTGCTACATTTTGCCCTTTTGCTGCATTCCAAAAGAGAAATCTTTTCCATTTCGCTGAGTAAGTTTTTCTTGTTGAGGGTCTGCGAGCTTCCAAGATAATGTCTTTAACCCTTTGAGATAAATCTGGGTTATTTTGTCTTATGCAATGCTCCAAGCAGCTAGCTGCAGTGTTTTCAGGTTCGGATGCAGGGTTTTGAAGTTGTTCTGTGTTAGCAGTAAAGGAACCAGGGGTAGAGGCCATGCGAGTTCCCGAGACATACTCCTCAGTAGTGGGTACCAGTGCTGTCTCGGCCAGTCTGGAGCTATCAGGATGATCCTTGGGTGGTCTTCTTTGATCTTCAATAGCACCTTGTGCATCAAAGGAAGAGGTGGGAATGCATATGCCGTCAGGTTTTTCCAACTGAAAGATAGGGAGTCCACCTTCCAAGCAAGTGGGTGGTATGTCCTTGTGCAGAATTATTTCAATTGGTGATTGTGTGGGGATGCGAATAAGTCTATTTCTGGTAGTCCCTATTTCCTTGTGATGGATTTGAAGATGTCTGGATGCAGCATCCATTCGTGGGCATCCGTGGTAGTCCTGCTTAAGATATCTGCTAGTATGTTTTCTTTTCCTGGCACAAATATTGCCTTGAGCTGTATGTTTAGGCTTAGGGCCACATTCCAGAGATCCATTGCCATCCGGCATAGAGGATAGGAATGTGTGCCTCCCTGTTTGTTGATATACCACATAACTGTGGTGTTGTCCGTCCTTATTAGCAATTGCCCCTGTTGGAGAAACGGTCTGAATGCTTGAATTGCCAGTTTTACTGCCAGCATCTCTTTTTGGTTTATGTGTAGGTTTAGCTGGTCTTGAGTCCATAAGCCTTGTATGCACTTGTCCAGCATGTGTGCGCCCCAACTGAGGTCTGAGGCGTCTGTGGTGGTAGTCTGGCTTGGTTGAGGGCTGTGGAAGGGCAGTCCTTTGTTCAATTGACAGGCCTGAGCCCACCATCGAAATTCTTGCTTCAGGCATGGAATTATTGGAATTTGGGTTTCTAGGCTGTGCTTGTGCTGAGACCATAAATTCCTGAGGTACCATTGCAACTTCCTCATATGCAGTCTGGCATGTGGGATCAATATTATGCAGGATGCCATGTAACCCAGGGCTTGCAGGACTTTCCTTGCTGTAAGCTGGTTCTGCGTTGTTAATGTCATGAAGTAGAGTGGAAGGTGCTTTTGTTTTTCTGCTGTGAGGGATGCCATTTGATTTGATGTGTCCAGTTCTGCACCCAAGAAGGTTATCCTTTGGGATGGCAACAGCCTTGACTTTTTTATATTGACTGTGTATCCCAAGGCTTGCAGTAGATGAATGACCCTTTTCAAGTCTTTTGTTAATTTGTTTTTGTTGTCCGCTTGTAACAGGCAATCGTCCAGGTAAGGGTAAATTTGAATTCCCTGAAGCCTGCAATGAGCAATTACTGATGCCAGGCATTTCGTGAATACTCTGAGTGCAGTAGATAAGCCAAAAGGCAATGCTGAGACTTGATAATGCTCTGATCCTGCAAGAAATCTGAGGTATCTTCTGCAATTTGGTCGTATGGGGACGTGCAGGTATGCCTCCTTGAGATCTAGAGTTACCAGCCAAGACTCCTTGCCCAGCATGGGAAGAAGCTGCTGTAGAGTTAGCATTTTGAATTTTGGGACAATGAGGTATGTGTTCAGAGCGGACAGGTCTAGAATAGGTCTCCATTGATTTTCCTTCCTTGGCACCAGGAAAAGTCTGGAGTAAAATCCTTGCCCTTGTTCCATAGATGGTACCTTTTCTATAGCTCTCATCCTTTTTAAGTTGTCTATTTGTTCTAGAGCGTTTGCCTTTTGATTTGGAGGTAGGTTTGGCATTCCTCTCTTCCTTGGTAGAGTATGGAAGTGAAACCTGTAACCTTTGTCTATTGTCTGTAAAATCCATTTGTCTCCTGTAATGCAATGCCAGTTTACTGAAAATAAGGCTAGCTTTCCGCCTAAGGGTGCTTCTAGTTGTTCCCTGGTAGGTGGCATCAGAGCCAAGTCACTGTGATTGTCCTGTGGAAGTGGTAGTGGCTGGGTCTGCAGCAGTACTTCGCTGGTTGTTAGGCTGCCACTGACGTCCCCTGTAGACACCTCTGGATTGACCTCTGCCTCTTGTGCGCCTATTCCTGCCTCTCTGTGCTCTGTTGGTGTCTGGAAAGGACCAATTCTTGGAAGGCCAGTTCCTACTAAACCTTGGAGGCTGGACCTGTAAGAAATCCTTGACTGTCTGGACAGATTTTGCTTTCTTTTCCACCTTCTTCAGCACTTGCTGTGCAGGAGAGCCAAACAAATTGTGTTTATCCATGGGAGCATCTAGGAGCTTTGATTTTACATGGTCTGGTAAGGACTGCTCTTTTAACCATGCATGCCTTCTGATCACTGTACCAGTCATAGCTGATCTAAAGGAGGCCTCCAGTGCATCATAGCCGCATTTTAAGGAATGATTACTGACCTGCTGTATGTTATGTACCATTTCCTGAAGTGACTTTCTGTCTAAAGGTTCAGGTGAGGACAGCTTTTTAGATAACTGATCTAACAAATTCCTGATACTGAATCATGTGGAATTGACAGTTTAAGGCCCTAGCCGAAAGAGTAGCAGAAGTATAAACTTTTTTACCCCCTCTCTCCAAGGCCCTAGATTCCCTTTCAGAGGGGAGTGGGTTTTTGGCAGAGGTAGCTGCTACAGCCTTGGGGCCCTGTGAAATAGTTTTAGGATCTGCAAAAGGAGCCTTATACAAGTGATTATGTGTGTCCAGAACCCTGTAGTATCTGTCGGGCTTAGCAGGGGCCGGAGGGAGTGAATCAGGAGCAGTATAAGCATCATTAAATGCATCATCCACAACTGTAAGTACTGGAGGGATGGCTAAAGGCCTATGCTGTGGCAAATGCAAAAAAGTCCTAAGCCTTTTCCTAGAGTCTGAGAAATCCTGGCCCTGCCATTGAAATTGTTCCCTCATAGCATGCAAGGTTTCCCCAAAAGAAAATTCCTCAGGAGGAGAGGCAGAAGGAATTGAGTCCTCTGCATCAGAGTCCTCATATGGAGAATAAGGGCCCTCAGGAGGGTTTGTATTTTCTGATTCATCTGAAGAGTAATCAGTAGAAACTGGCTCAGGGGGTTCTGCACTAGGTCTCTTCTCTGGAGGGGGTTGAGAGGCCCTATCAGGGTGAGACTGGGATCCCCTGATCAAAGAAATGAGATCCTCTGCTAGACTAAGCATTTGAGTACTTGAGCTAGGCCTGTGAGAGGGGGCTTTAGTAGGCACGGCCTTGGAAGATTTAGCTGCTTTAGCCCTGGCAAAGGCCTTAATTGACATGGATGCAGGGGGCCTAGCAGCTCCACGTGCAGGAGTAGATACATCTAGGGGAATAGTATCTGATAAATCCTGAGAAACTGTAAGAGCAGGTGGAATTTCAGTAGCAGATTCAGCCATGCTGGAAGAGGCCTCGGTAGTAGGAGGCATGCCGGCGAAGGAAGAACCGCAGACTCGGTTTCAGCCGAAACCGAGACACTCGCGGTTGGCTTAACCGCGGTTTCGGCCGAAACCGCGGACCGCGAGTGTCGGTCCTTTTCCTTACGCTTTTTAGCTAAATGTGAAGTCGGAGTCTCCGACGGCATGATATAAGCAAAAGCGGAGCCGAAAAACTCCTCTGCAAACTCCGACCGACATCTAAGCGTCCGTCGGTTGAAGGAAGCACAGGCTAAACAAGCTGCTACGTCGTGGTCTGGGCCTAAACAAGGTAGGCAGTAAGAGTGGAAGTCTTTATGAGGTATTTGTTTCCCACAAGTTAAACAGTTATTCACTTTTTCTGACATCGGCTGAGGCAAGAAAGAGTCCCCAACGGGGTACTTAGCTTTTTAGAAGTCTTCGGTAGTAGTAATCTCTGGATCTGACCGACCGGCACTTGCGAACAGCTTCTGCTTCGGGCACCACGCGGCAAGAAAGACTGAGGAAAATGGCGTCGGCTGATGCCTTTATACCCGAAGAACTGCAGCTATGACGTCGGGTGAAGTGTGACACCAGCCAAGGCCAGACCCAGACTTTGGAATCCGGCCGACCGAAGGGCTGCCTGAGGCCAGGACAACCCATTTGTTAGGACTGCAGATGCATCCTTGAAGGACATCGGGGGCTGTCAGGGGATCAAGGTTATGCCGCTGGGCCCAAATAGCAAATCTCTTCCATTTGCTAAAGTAAATACCCTTGGTAGAAGGCTTATGCGAAGAGGACAATATTCGAACCACCTCAGGTGAAAACGCCTGTTGCCTGACTAAGGTTGGAAGCGGAGCAGGCAAGCCGCCAGTTTGAGAATCCATAAAGATGGATGGGCCTGCCCCGACTGATGAGTCAGGAGGTCCGGAATCGGATTCAGGATCCAGGGGCTGTCCACCGCATACTTCCGCAGGAATGGAAACCACACTTGACGGGGCCAGAATGGGGCTATCAGGATTATGGTGCTTCTCAGACGGATCGCTTTCTGAATCAGTCTGGGCAGTAGAGGAAGTGAGGGGAAGGCATAGAGTAGACTGGAGGGCCATTTGTGGACCAGCGCATCCCTGGGTTCTTCCCCTTGAGCAGGGATCAAGGAGAAGTAGTTGTCACACTTCGCATTCAGCGGACTGGTGAATAGGTCGCAGCAAGGCAACCCCCACCAGGCAAAGATCCAATCCGCCACTTGATCGTTCAGGGACCATTTGTGGGGCATCAGGATGTCCCTGCTCAGCCTGTCCGCTATAACACTGGATTTCCCGGGAATGTGAATTGCCACTAGAAACCTGTGGGAAGCAATCGCCCATTCCCACACACTCATGGCTTCTCTGCAAAGGGGGTAAGACCTGGTCCCTCCCTGTTTGTTGAGGTACCAAACCACTGACATATTGACTGAAAGAATCGCAATCGTCCCCAGTGGGAGAGTGCTGTGTAGTGCCTGCGTGCCTGCAACGCTAGAAGCACCGCTCTCATTTCCAGGACATTGATATGTAGACGAGTCTCGTGATCTTGCCAAGTGCCTTGGAAAGTCCTGCCCAGATAATGCCCCCCCCCACCCTATCTGGGAGGCATCTGTGGTCACCGTGGCCACGGGGGATGGAGGGTAGAAGGATTTTCCCAGGTTCAGGTTGGAGGAGAGAAGCCACCAGTGAAGATCCCGCCGACACGAGTCCGTGATAATTATCGGGTGGGACAACGGAAGTTCCTGGAAGGACCATTGGCTCGATAGGAGCCACTGTAGAATCCGCATGTGCAGTCTTGCCAGCGGAACTAATAGAATAGAGGCCACCATGGATCCTAAGAGTTGAAGGACTAACCTGGCCGGAGCTTTCCGACAGGGCAATAGGTCCTTGACTTGGTTCTGTAAAATCCTTATCCTTTCTGTTGGGAGGAAGGCTCGCATTTTTTACAGAGTCTAGCTTTGCACCTATAAAGGCAACACGCTGTGATGGCAGCAATACAGACTTGTCCCAGTTGAATGTTATGCCTAGCAATTGACCCAATTCGATGGTAGTAGTCACAGCATGAGTGAGTAGATGCTTGGTGGGAGCAGTGAGGAGCCAGTAGTCTAGATACGGAAATACCTGGAATCCAAGACGCCTCAGGTGAGCTGTTACCACTGCCAGGCACTTGGTAAACACCCTGGGGGCTGTGATGAGAACAAAGGGCAGGACTCGAAACTGGTAGTGACTGGTTCCCAGGCGGAAGCATAAATGAGTCCTGGACGCCTTGTCTATCTTGATGTGATAACAGGCGTCCTTGAGATCGATGGAGCACATCCAAACTCCTTCTTCCAGCAATGGAAAAATGGATTGTAGCGTGACCATCTGGAACTTGGACTTCTTTACAAAGCGGTTGAGACGGCTGAGATCCAGGATAGGTCTCAAGTCCCCTGTTCTTTTTGGCACCAAAAATAATCTTGAGTAAGTTCCTGGCCTTCGGGGACTGGCTGGATGACTCCTTTTTCCAGCAGCTTTACCACTGCTGTAGCTGCTTGAACCCTTTGACTGAGTGGAACATCCGGGATTTTCCTGGGAGGGGGGGGTGAATAAATGGGATGGTGTAACCTCCGGCGATGATCCGGAGCACCCACTGATCCTGAGTGATTGACTCCCAGGCTTTCAGGTGCTCCGAAAATCGACCCCCGACTGGCTCCGGAGACGCACAGTCGGGCCATCCCTCAGGGACATTGGAAGGAGGAGCCGCGAAAAGATTCGCGGTCTCCTGTGTTGCGGGGGCCTCCGCCGCCTCTAGGATGATGTCTTCCAGAATAATTCCCCCCTCCCCTGCCTCTGGAGGGGGGCTCACCTTGATGAGCCGGGAAAGACCTTTGCGATTTCTTGAACCATATCTTTCCTCCCATCTGAGCCTTGGGATAAGGTCTCGTGGGAAGCGAAAAACGGGCCCCGATGGCAGACAAGGTCTTGCCCTCCTGCTCACATCTAGTGAGGGTGTCCTTCACCTTGGGTCCAAAGAGGGAGGACCCATCAAAGGGGGCGTCTGTGAAAGAAGACTTGAACGCCTCCGCAAAGTGACACCAGCGCATCCAAGCCTGCCTCCTTAGGGCTACGCCCGAACTCGCTGCTCTATCAGCCCCCTCGGCCGCATATGAAATAAGCCTCATGGACGAGTTAATGACGGACGACAGGGTTGACAGCTGGGATTTGACAGACTGAGCCAACGCCTCAGGCACATGTCCCGACAGGGTATCTCACAACTCCTTCACGAGATCCCTTTGTAGTCTTGTGAAATGGCACAAATAATTCAGTGACCACAGGGTAAAGGTCGCTGAAGATGGGGTACACTTCCCGTACCTATCCATGCTCCTAGATTCCTTGTTAGGCGGATGGATAGACGTCGAAGCCTCTGCCACATCCTGTTGAGTGGCAGATGCCACCACCATAGCATCTACCGGAACTCCCTTAGTGAGAAATTGCTTATCGGGGGGTGCAGACAAGAATTTATTGGGGAGAGTGGGGACAGGCGCCACGGAGTCAGGGTGTTCCCACACCCTTCGACAAATAATGTCCACTAACTCGAAGGGTGGAGATACCCAGGAGGTGGAGGGCTGGGCTCCAAAGGCCTTGAGGAACACCGACTCTTCCACGGAAGGGGTCTTGGAAGGCCAGTCGCCCCTCTGTCTCAAGATCTCTAGTATGTCCGAGAACGAGACATAGTCAAAGGATGACTTAGGGGATCCTTCCGCATCATCCAGATCTGTGTCTGAGGTGACAGACTCGTCTGGGGAGTCCACGTGCTTCCTCTTACACATCTTTTTCTTAGGGATCTCCTCAGGCAAGGACTCTGACGGCCCTTCGGAAACTGGGGGACCACAGAAGGAGGTATCCTCAGGCTTGGGAGCCCCGCTGTCTGAATACACGGGTGCAACAGAGGCTCCAGTCGTCGCCAGGGAAGGAGCTACAGATTCCGGAGAAGTAACTAGGGGCTTTACCAGTGCACTCCTCATGGCCTCGAGGGTGGGTCCACCAGAGTCTGCTTAAAGACTCGCCTCCAAGGCCCTGACGATAGTCAGGGCTCCCCTCGACGAAGCACCAAGAGGGAGACTCTTAGAGCCGAAACCATAGGCCCCGATGACTCACCGTCAGGCCCGACCGAAGAGCCACGAGTACCCGGATCTGTTGAAAGTATCGAGAAGGTCGGAGCAGAAGTTGGTGCCGACGGGCTAGCAGTGGGTCTCTGAACCGACCCGACAACTTCCCCAGCTCCTGTAAACTCCGGCTCCGACGACACTAAGGTTGTCGAAGGAGTAAGCAATGATACAGGCAAGGCTGGCTCCGTAGCCGACTGGGCTGGAGCAGACAGCAATTTGGAAAAGACTGGTGACTGTAGGAGCCTCTGGACGACCCTGTCCAGATCTGAATCAGAAAGCCTAGAGGATTTGGAGGAAACTGAAGGGGCTCGACAAACCGTCTCCATAGGCTCCAAAATCACCATAGGAGTTCGGCTCCGAATCGGCTCCAACAGCATCAGAGCCGAGGCAGACTCAAGAAACACCGAAACTTCCTTCGGAGCCGATGAAGTAGGAGGCGAAGAAACCAATCCCGGAGCCGGCCCTCTGTCTATCGGCTCCGAAGCCATAGGAGCCGAGGGGAGAAATCCCAATTCCGAACCCCTTTCCATTGGCTCCGAAGCCCGTGGAACCGAGGAAGGGGAAGCAGAACTTGGTCTCTCATCTGTCGGCTCCGAGGGCAATGGCACCGAAGATGAAGACATAGATTTTCCTCTTTTGGCTGGTGGATCCGACGGACCGGTCGGAGCAGACTACCTCTTCTTCTTACCACGAGGCTCTGAGGATAGAAGAACCTCTTCAAAGGAAGGTCTGATTAATCCTCTTAAAATCAGTTTATTTTTTCTCTCCTGGAGGACCCTCGAGGAGAAGGCATGGCAAACACTGCAAGACTCTTGCAAGTGCTTGGCCCCTAGACAGTAAACACAGATGTCATGGCCATCTGTGATGGACATTTTGTATCCGCATTTGGTACATTTCTTGAAGCCAGAAGGCTTATGTTCTTTCCCAGACATTCTCACACAACACACACAGAAGGAGGAAAGGAATGGGGGTAGAGCTCTAAGTTAAACACTCTAAAGGCAGGGCTAAGGCCCTCTAAGTTAAACAGGCCTAGCCCAGCAAACACCTGGAATTTACCACAGAAAACAAACTTTAACCTAAAACAATCAATACACAGTCAGACAACAAGATAGCTATGAAAATAGCTGTTTTTGGTCAATTCTTAAGAAAAAATCCACCAAAAGCCAAAATTCTGACTAAAAAAAAAATAGGGTACTTAGCCACAGCCAACTCGAGACCACGTCGTATCTCTAGAAGCGGCAAATGAGATCTGGGGGCTTGGGTGTGGTGCATCCTGGGATATAGGGGTTGGCCCAGCCAGAGACTTTGTGCTAGTTTATCGGCCGAGTCGGAGCAGTTTCTTGGCTCCGAGCCCATCAGTTACTAATGTAGGCGAGATAGGATCGCACTACATCCATATTCATTAGAAGTAGTAGTGACATTTGGTAAAGTTTATAAACATTTGTATAAAGCAAAGGGGTGTGGAAACAAAAAAAGGGCACACAGAAATATTTGCTAGACATAATTATGCCACTGTTCGAGGAAGATGATACTCAATTATTTATTTATTTATTAATTACATTTGTTACCCGGGGGTGTCTGACTGAGCCAAAAAGGCCCTTTTTCAGCAGAGGCCCGGGGAGAAAAGCTCCACATAGAAAAATTACATATACATTTAGTTATTTAGAAATGATCAGTATACACACAAATTACAAGAGACATGTTTTTACAGTGGTATGCAGCACATCAACAGTAACAGTGGAGAGAACAAACAAAAAATATTAATTTAAAAATAAAGGCAATTAATAGATTTGTGGTGTACAGCTGAAATTTGGAACATAGGTAGAATACATACATAGTACACAGGTACAGTACATACATTGTAGATTAGCCAGTGTTTGTAAGATTGAAAACTATTATCAAGTACTCTAGGTTTAGTATGTGTACCTTATCCATTTTCACTAGCCTGGGGAGCAATCATGGCACTGCCAACTTTGCTTGAGATATTGCCTGATGAGGTCTTTAAAGGAGGCTTTGGATGATGTGTTTTGAATGCTAGTGGGGGCAGAGTTCCATTTTGTAGCCACTGAACTACTATATAGTGCATCTCCAAAGCTACTGTAGCTGTTGGTGACTTCTAGTAGTAGTTTGCTTGATGATCCAAGAGGCCTTTTGCTGAGTGATGTTGTACTAGGTTTTTGAGGGCAGGACACTTATTGGGGAGGTAATAGATTGAATGACAGAGGCAGAGCTGATTGTAGGTTAGGAGGTTGGGCAGTTCAAGCCAGTGGAGCCGTCTCAAAGCAGTATAGTGAGGAGTTCTATATGAGCAATTTGCAGCAAAGCGGGCAATTCTGTTATAGCAGGCTTCCATTTTGCTTTGTTCAGTTTTGTTGAAATTAGTCAGAATAAGAGATGCATAGAGCCATGGGCTCAAGCTCAATGCCAAGAAATGTATTGTTATCCCCTTTGGGAAAAAACATGTATCCATGAATTACCATATAGGTGGCAGTACACTAAACACAGAAAGTGTGATAAGAGACTTAGGGACACAGGTGGACAGTGGTCTCACCTTCGATAACCACATCGCCACAACAGTCAGGAAATCCTTCTATGTGGCACACCTCATCACAAAGGGCTTTTCATCCAGAAAAAAGGAGGTCATTGTCCCACTGTACTCATCCGTCATTAGACCCATTATAGAATACAACGCCCCATTTGGTATGTACCTCTCAAGACATCTGCAACAAATGGAAAGGCCTCAGAAATACCTCACTAAAAGAATAACAGGCCTAAAGCAGATGCCCTATGCTGACCGCCTTAAAAAACTCCAGCTATACTCTGTCGCATATCGTCTACTCAGAGGCGATCTCTGCTTAACATACAAGGCCATGTCAAACCCAGAGCTGTTGGACATGCTACACTTAAAGAAATCCCAATCCCTCAGAGCTACACACTCCAGGGATCTAAACCTCGTCATCACAATAAACAAAACATGCTGGAGGGATAGGTTCCTGACCCAGAGACTCCCCAGACTCTGGAATAGATTGCCCATACATGTCAAGCAGAGTGCCTCTTTGGACCTCTTCAAGAGGAACCTTGACGATTGGATGGGAGAAAGGAAATTCACCCCAGGGATCACGTCAGTCGCCCTGCTAGACAGGGGTCCAGGAAAGTAAATAATGTGGGAAGAAATAGCCAGGGAATTGTTATGGCTAGGCTTGTATAGGCCCTAGGGCTGATAGCCTAGTACCAACCTATGAACCTATGAGTAGGGTGGATAGAAGTTGGGAGCGAGCAATGGCCGATCTTGTTTTGTTGGTAAAAAATGGTTTGATACGGTAGAGTGATCTCAGTTTGGCATGTACTTTAATAGTTAAGTTGAGATGACTATCAAATTTTAGGTGGGAGTTTATGGTTATTCCCAATAGCTTAGCCTGTGCCACTGGAGCGATTGGAGTAGCATTTGTGGAGTAGATAGTGAATGGACTTATCAGTGTTTTTGTTAGAACTGGTTATAATCATAAGCTGAGTTTTCTTTGGATTGAGAATAAGTTGAGCTTTGGTAAGGTAGTTTTCAACGTCAGGGAATGCTAGTTGAGTTGTTTGCAGGAGGGTGGGAATGTTTTGTGCAGCACAGATTAAGGTAGTGTCATCTGAATACTGAATGAGAGATGCATGCTGTGTGGAGGTATGGAGGTCATTTGTGAAGACTGTGAATAGTAGTGGTCCTAAGATAGAACCCTGTGGGACTCCTATAGTTATGGGCAGCTGAGGAAAGAGAATGTTCCCATTTCGTAGCTTGGTACCTGTCGATTAAGTAGCTTTGGAACCAGGTAAGAGTGGAATTTGATAGGTGATATTGGTTTAGTTTGTTTAGCAGGATTTGGTGAGAGACTGTGTCAAATGCTTTGGACTTATCCAAAAATAAGAGTTGACACCTGCAGGCCTTCATTTTTGAGATGGTTTACTGTGTCTGTGAAGCATAGGAGGACTTTAGTGGGACTATGGGCAGGTCCGAAACCATGCCGAGTAGGTGACAGGATGTTGCTGTCTAGGAGATATTTTAGCATCTGGGTATGGATTCATTTTTCTAGGATTTTGGCCAGGGGGAGAGTAAAGCAATGGGTCTGTAGCAAGGGAGCCTGTAGGATTTTCTGCAGGGGGGGGGGTGCAAACCCAGAGCCCCGCCCACTCCCCCCCACGCAACCATTGTCCCATTACTTGGCTATTTCTCCCCAGTTGCCATACACACTGTTCAAAACCATGTGCATACTGTTTTATGCTTTACATATACGATATTACAGATATTTCAATTTAATTTACAATGTTTATAGCACAAATACAGAGACATTTGGCAATGGAAACAGACTTGGCATTAAAACTATTCTACCTTTGAGAGTCACAGTAACTGAAACAACATTGAAACCCACATTCAAAGAAAATGCATCTGGCCATTGGCAGGTTAAGTTTACCTTTGGGCTGTTTTCAAATCATTGGCCCCTTGCACACATTTTAGGACCATGCAAAAGTTCTTTAATACATTCAGGAAGGTGAATTAATTCTAATATATAATTGAATTATATCCCTTGTATAATACAGCACCACATGACAGAATGCATTTTAAATGTATAATTTTGAACATTTTACCAGTAAGCAATGAAATAAAACATGTGAACCAATAATGACAAACTGCCCAATTTCATTTCAACCCTAAAAGGCCACTCAAATGTCTGTCATTGCAATCTACCAATATCAGTCAATATCCACAATTTCTGCAGAAGTTAAAGTTATCTGAATAATTCTACATTAAAAAGATCTGAAACTAATGAACAGATTGTTGCTATAAAACAACTTGTATGTCAAGTGTTTCATCTACAAATTCAGTGCCCGTTGCCCTTGAATAAATTGCCTATGTTACATTAAAAGAAATGGTAAGCTGGTATATTGCAATAGGAATGGGTGACAGGCTGGAAAAAGATGTTCATAGTTACTAGGCATCTCATCCAAAGGAGGACTTACTCAGGACTGTGACACCCCACCCCCTGAAAATACAAAATGTACATGCTGTGCGAGTAGAAGCTACAGCCCTCTCTATCAAGACGCAAGTATGCAACCTGCTGTGCTACTAACACTGCTTTAAATTTCTATACCACAATAATCATACCATTTGCTAAACAAAACAGTTGCACATTTTAAGCAGACCTAGCATGAGCAGCAGCAAACTTCTCTTCCCTTGAAGCTCACAATTCCTTGAAAATGCACTTGAAAATAAATTCCACCTGCTAACTCTAACTAGGTCATTTTACAAACACACACACACACACACACACACACACACACACACACACACACACACACACACACACACACACACACACACACCTCAACCTGTTAGTGCAAGAAATCTGGACAAAGCCTAAAATAAATAGTGATATTGCTCTGATGAACTTATAAAATTGCTATAGATGCTCAAACTCAGATGTAGCAAACGTACAGCTTCTATAAAAGCAGCAGAAATTGTTACCCTACTATTACTTACAGCTTCTATAAAAGCAGCATAAATTGTTACTCTACTACTACTTGGTTTTTGAAGTGACCAAGGCTCCAACTAGCTAATCAATGATTAAAAAAGTGATTCAGTCTTTGTGGGTTTTCTCATTTCTCAATTTGTAGGACTGTGAAATCATTACCGTTAAGGAGCGAGTGAGTTGGGGGGGGGGGGGGGCACGTACAAGGAATTGCAAAAACACTTTTTAAAGTTTCACTCGGTTGAAACTGACTGAAGTTTGAGATAGCTGTATCCAAGATAAATGTATTGAAGCAATAATTTTGTAATGACACTATACACTGCTTGACCAGAACTACTTCATAAATAATCTCTGGCATAACTCTCAATCTCAGCACAAGAAATCTGCACAAAGCCTGACATAATGGGTGGACAAAGGCCCCAAAATAGAGACACATTTTAAATACTGCTCTTATAAACTTAGAAAGTTGCTAGAACAACATGATTTCTGTTAGCATGCATATTCTGAAGCACATGAAGTCTGAAATGCATTTCATTATTTAGTGACTTTAATCCTTAAATCATCCTACTGATTTGTCGAAAAACACAATTTTATTATGAAGAACAGACCAAAAACATGAGGCAAAAATCTGAACATTCTGTAAAAAAATTGTACAGTTGAGAGGTATGAAATGGCTTTTTTTTCTTCTATTGTACCCACTGGTGACTTCAAATTTTGTTTATATATTTAACATTTCAACTGTTTGGCCACATCACAACAGTAAAAAAACACAACATATTCAATTCCTTTTCATAAAAGAAACTGCATTTACGACTAATAACATACTACTAATTTAAAAGTCTTCAGATTTTAGCTCAAACAAGTAACTCTGAGGAAAGCCAGTAGTCTCTTTGTTGTGGGAGTTTGCTTGTGAATACACATGTACAAATCACACCATCTGTCTAGCAGGTGTGTCCAGAAGTGTATGGAATACAACACTTACCAGGAAAACAAGGTACAAAAACCCCAGATGTTTTTCATTTCACCTTTGGGAAAAGAGCTTTCTCTAAGGCCATGTGTAGAACTACCTCAAGGTAGCAAGCAAAGGCAACTCACACTACATATCGGAAAAAATTAGCATATGCATCCAATGGTGTGCTGTATTGCAACTAACACAGCAACACTTGCTTTGTCTTTTAACAATCAGCTGCGCAGAAGGGAGGGTAAAATAAAGTTTCACATCCAATTCAACTGATTCTGTACATCTGAGCAGCACCCACAGGCTAAAATCAAAAAGCAGTACAGAGTATCTGAATTCTATTAACGGAACAGGACAGTACTGAACTAACCTGCAGTGGTGGGAATTCAGATGAATTTTATAAGGTCATGAATACACAGCTAACTGCCAAGACCCTGGACTCTTATCAAAACATTTCTGAACAGACTGGGAGTGATCCCATCATAAACAGGAAAGTCACAGCTGGCCTCTGTGCTCCTCAGCTCCTTCCCAGAAACGGTCCAGCATTTAAGGGGACATTAAGGAAGACAGAGATAAAATGCCTAGGAGCTGCACAGAGCTAGACAACATAACTTATCTGTTCTGCAGAAATGCAAAAATGAAATTCTTGTATAAAGATATTCCATATAGGAAGCAGTTAGTATGATCATAAGCATGGGCCTGCACCAAAATTCTTTTACAGTAAGAAGTAGCTAAAATAATGCCTTGGCCAAGAAAAAAAAATGAACACAGAAGGTGCTGTCAGACAGTTCAGTGTTTTCTCCAAAACACACACAAACTAAAAAAAGAACTGTTGATTGCTTGTAGGAGTTTAGAAATTAAATTATATCTAAGCAGAGTTTGTGAAATAAAGTTAAACAGAAAAATGGGAATACAAGATATGCAAGTCTTTAGCAAAGAATCTGGATCAGCTCAGTAGCACAACGTCCATATAACTGCAAATAACTCTCATTCTGGGAACGAGCAGGCAGACTCCCTCCTAGTGAAAGACTGGAAGCTGCCACCCATGCCAATGGACAGGACTTAGTACTTGTGTTATACAGCTCATAGTTTCATAGATGTGTACTACCCAGGTTAGCATCCCTGACCCCCCCTCCACAAGATTACATGAAGTCTGTGTCATAGTTTCATAGATGTGTACTACCCAGGTTCGCATCCCTGACCCCCCCCTCCACAAGATTACATGAAGTCTGTGTCAAACAAGCTAATTACCTCTCTGCCAGTGTGCACCACCTGGCACTGCAACAAGTTTTGCTATTATAAGTTAACACACAAGAAAGCACATCAGTTTTCCATATTTTTCTATAAAATCCGAGGATCTGAGTCACTCTGACTCAGAGGCATTTCCGTTAATCATCCAGAGGGCACTGGACACTAAGGGAGTGCGCCGCTTTCACGTTCTGGTGCCAAGTGTTCAGTGTACAAAAAAAAAAATTACCTCAGGAGGAGTGGAATACTTTGTTCCCTGAAGGGCACTGGACACTAGGGGAAATACTGGGCACTCACACACTCTGACTCTAAAAAGTGTGCCGCCTTTGCATTTTGGCGCCAAGTGTTCAGTGTACAAAAAAAAAAATTTACCTCAGGAGTGGACTTTTTTCTTGTTCCCAGTCTTTGATCAACCTACCTACCTTCTTGTTGTTATACAAAACTAAGTGCACACCACCACCAGCCCAGTCCAGTCTTTCCACCACACGATGAATCTTTGGTTTGTTCAGGTCAATAGGATACTTCCACAGTCATCCAATTAACTCTATGCAACTACGGCTGTAAACGGAGAGATGCAGTTTAAGGAGGAATTTGAGGCTTGTCAATTATGCATCATGTCATGTGATTGCCAACTGCCACCCCCACTACCATCTCTTCTGAAGTTCCGAACGATGTAGGCTGGCTTTACAGGAAAAAAAAAAAAAAAAAGTAAGTGGAAATTAAATCATCACTTTAAGAAAATCCAGGGGGTGCAAGTGCACCCCCTTGCACCTGCCTGCGGGCACCCTTGGTCTGTAGTTATTAAGTTCAGTGGAGGTCCCGCTTTTGTGTATGGGTGAAACATAGGATATTTTCCAGTGTTTGGGCACATAGTTTTCAACAACTGATCTCTTTATGAGAGTGGAGATTGGGATAGCAATAGCATCTGCTGTTGAGTTTCAAGAAATAGCTGGGGAGTAGGTCGGCTGCTGTCGATGAGGTTTTTAGTTTGGACAGCATGCTTTTGATTGGAGTGGGGGAAACTGTTTTGGGGGTAAAGCTTGTATTAGTGTGATTTGTGTTGGGAGGGGGATAGTGAGGAAGGACATGTCCTGTGATACTAAGGATAGAATTGAGTTCACAAAGAGGGAGTTGAATTGTGTTTCGATGGGAACTTTAGTGTCAGGGGTGGTTGGTTTGGGGGTAGCCTTTTGGGTGGGTTTTAGTAGCTGGTTTACATTTTTCCAAAATTTTGGGGGGTTGTGTTGGTATTTAGTTTGTAATGTCATGTAGTAGGATTTTTTTGTCCAGCCTAATGCATTTTTTGCACGGTTGCGCAGTACTTTTATTTTTATTTTATTTATTTATTTTACATTTGTTGACTGGGCTAGTCTAGCTGGATACATGTCCATTTTCAGTAGAGGCCCGGGGAGAAAAGCTCCAAAGACATATGGAATAGAAAAAATACAAAAATGCAAAATATAAAATATAAAACTATAGTACAAGATATACAAAGGAGTAACAGTAAAGATACATGCAAAAAACTAAATTAGAAAGTGGTAGGAGTTTAAGAAGTAAGTAAAAATTATTTTTTATTTTTTTCCCCACATAGTAGCAATAGAGAGCATTCATTAAAAATAGTATTAAAACTACAATACTTCGAATGAGCTTAGCAAGGGTAGTAAGGGATACTGTAAAAATGCAAGACAGTAAGTTTACAATGTTGTTGAGATGTAGGACGTTAGCCAGGGTTAGTGCAGGAACATAACCAGTGTATGTTGAGATATGATTTTAGTTTCTTTTTAAAATAGTGTAAGAGATGACAGAGAAGTGAGGTCAGTAGGAAGTGAATCCATAACTTTCCAACAGTGTTAGAGAACAGGGTATCACCTAAGTTATAAGATCTGCAGGTGTTAATAAGAAGTTTGTTGGATGACCGTAGGTTTTTAGGATTGTTGTAGGGGATGAAAAGGCTTGAGAGTATTGGTGTATTTGTGGGTTGAGAGAGGATCTTATGGGCTATAGCAAGCTGGAGATATTGTAAATGGTGTAGAAACTCAAGCCAGCCAAGTTGTTTTAGGTTAAGGCAGTGATGAGTCCTGAAAGGGGAGGCAGTAGCAAATCGAGCAATATTATTATAGGATACTGCTAGTTTGCTGAGGTTACTTTTAGAAAGATTTGTATAAATGGGAGAGGCATAGAGTAGAGTAGAGATAAGGTGAGTTCTTGCTAAAGCAGCCCTGGCTGTTGCTGTAAGAAAGGGTTTGACTCTATAGAGGGAACCTAGTTTTTTATTGACTGTTTTTATAGTGTTATTGATATGAGTATCAAAATTGAGGTCATTGTCAATTGTTATTCCTAGTAGTTGTGTCGGGAGAAATAAGTGTACTGTTGTTTGATGTGCGAGTGTGAAATAAAATGGGGGGGACTTACGGGTAGGTGAGAAGAGAAGCATTTTAGTTTTTTGGGGATTTAGAAGGAGGCAACAGTCAGTGAACCATTGTTCGACAGTATTAAATGCTTTCTGGGTAAGGGTATGTAATTCAGTTGGAGAAGTAGCTGAACAGATAATAGTAGAATCATCTGCATATTGAATGCATGTAGTATGTGGAATTACTAACTGAAGATCATTTATATAAATGGAAAAAAGCAGAGGACCTAATATAGAACCCTGAGGGACACCGAGGGAGATGGGCAGGAGATTAGAAAGGTTATTGTGCCAAAGTACAGCCTGCTGTCTGTTTTCAAGGTAAGATTTGAACCAACTGATGGCTAAGGAATCAAGAGAAAGAGATTTCATTATATGTAAGAGGAGTTGGTGATTAACCATGTCAAAAGCTTTGGATAAATCAAGGAATACTGCAGAGGAAGGAATACTTTTGTTCCGGTTTTTATTAATACAATCAGTGAATGATAGCAGGGCAGTGGTAGTACTGTGGTATGGCCTGAAGCCATGTTGACAGTTAGCTAGTAAGTTATTTTGTAGAAGGTGTTGAAGTTGCTTATGGATACACTTTTCCATGATTTTTGCCAGAGGAGATAGTACAGCTATTGGACGGAAGTTAGAGAAGTCATAACAGTTGCCACCTTTGTGTAATGGAATAATGTGGGAGATTTTCCAGATTGATGGGATATTACCTTCACTTATGGTTCTATTGATCAGAATAGATATTGGGTAGGCAATGGCTTTTGCACCTTTTTGAAGGTATTCTGCAGGGAGTTGGTCAGCTGAAGGGGTGTTGGGTTTAAGTTTTGTGAGTAGGGAGGATATGGTGGAGGTGGAGACAGGTTGTAACTGAAATAAGGGGGAGCAGTTAGGGATGAAATAGTAATATTAGAGGTATCAGGAGATAGGTGGTTGGCAAGAGCTTGGATGGCATTGGTGAAGAAGGAATTAAAGGCATTGGCAGTGTGACTAGGATTGTTGGGGTTAGAGCCTAGTGGATTGGGAGTGATAGATTGTCCTGGGTGAAGAAGTTTGTTAATGCTGTTCCACAACTTTTGAGGTTTGTTTCGATATGTCTGCTGTACTTGAAGATAAAAGTTTTTTTTGTCTAGAATGATGGCTTTTTTTGTACTGTTTCTAAGTTGCCTAAAGGTTTGGTGATCTAATGCATTCTTAGTGGAACACCATTTTCTCCAAGATTTGTTTCTTAAAAGGATTTTTTGCCTAGTATCATTAGAGAGCCAGGGGGCTGGTTTGGATTTACATCTAACAGAACGTTCTGGAGCATGGCGGTTCAGGATGGTTAAGAATGTGGTGTTGAAATACGCTACTGCTTCGTCCAGTGGGAGAGATTTTAGTGGAGACCAGTTCATTTGAAAAAGCTCTGTCTGAAAGAGAGTTCAGGATTAAATTTCTTTTTGTTACGCACAGTTCTGACCGTATTAGGGTAGGTGAGGTTAGTTTTATGTCTAATAATATATGTGAGAGCGTGATCGCTTATGTCATCAGGAAGGATTCCTACTTTATAAGTTTGGTGATGATTGTTAGTAAGTATCCAGTCCAGGGTACTTTCTTTATTGTTGGGTTTATTTATTCTGGTGGGGAAGTTGATAGACTGTGAGAATCCGAATAAGTTTATATGGTTGGTAGGGAGATCATTATGACAGGACTGCCAGTCTATGTTAAAATCTCCTAGGATTATGGTTTCTTGTGGTAGATTAGAAGTCCAGTTGAGGATATTTTCAAGGGTGTTAATGTTATTACCAGGGGACAGGTACAAACAAATGACATTTATAGCTTTACAAGTATTGATTTGAAGTTTGGAGATTAGTATTTCTGCTTTATTATCTTGAGGTGGAGAAAGGTCTATAGTGCCGACTTGTAGTTTGTGTTTATATAGGATTGCGACCCCTCCTCCCTTTCTAGTAGTGCGGTCTTTTCTAATGATGTTATACCCGGGTGGAGTTATTTCATTGTCTAGAACTGTGGGTTTTAGCCAAGTTTCAGATAAGCATAAAAGATCGAATTGGTGGATATCTAAGAGGGCATGTAGATGAGGAATTTTGTGGTTAATGCTACGAATATTAAGGTGTGCTACGAGGAGAGTGTTAGCAGGCTTTGAAGGGGCTATGGAGCTAGAGATATTTGTTTTACATGGTGCTGAGATGGGGGTATGGTAAGGGCCAGGGTTAGGATGTATATCACCATCTAGTAGGAGGTGAAGGTGTGTTATGTTTTTATTGAGAATATGTTTTCCAAAGTTGTCAGGTTGGAGTATGAAATGAGTATGGGTATATTTGATGGGAGCTAGTCTATGATATTTGGGAAGAAGGTAGTTAGGTTTGTATATGATGTTGAGGAAGTTTAGTGAGGTATATGGTGGAGGTGTAGAAGTCCATTTGGAGGGGAAGGGAGGGATGAAGTGTAGAGGGTGCTCATAGGAGGTTAGAAGATAGGCAGCAGTGAGGGAAGAGATGAGTAGGAGCAAGAGAGGTATGTTGAATAGGTAAGGGGTGTGGAAAGTGGACATAGTGGGAATGATTAGTGGGAGGAGAAAGTTGGAGGTGAAGCTAACTGGTAGGTATAGGGTTGAATGTAGTAGAGTTCTGTAGAGAGGATAAATAGGAGGTGGGATTTAGGTAAATAGATTGATTAATGTGAATGAAGTTTTGTGGAGGTGTGGTGTAGGAGGAGTAAAGGTAGGAGTGTTGGGGGCGGGTGGATTGGGGGCAGGGTAGGGGAGCGGAGTGAGCCCGCAGGATGAACGGAGCGGGAAGAGAGCAAGGAGTAGTTTGCCAGGAGAGACAATCACTGCAGTAAGGATACTGCAGGTGAGTCTGAAATTAAGAGGTTTGGCTGAGGGAATAGGAGACTTAGGAAGAAATGGAGATTAGGTTGTGAGAAGAGTACTTAAGTTAGGCTTTGTGTTTCTTTGCTTTTTTGATAGTGAAGCCAGGCAGTGTCTCTGGACTTGAGGATTTGTTTGGTTTCTTTACTGAGCCAAGGGTTTGTAGAGGCTCTAACCTTGATTTTGCGGAATGGAGCAACAGTGTCTAGGTGCTGTAGAAATGTTTTGTTGAAATATGCTACAGCCTGGTCAAGTGGGAGGGTTTTTAGGGGGGTCCAGTCACAACTACAGAGTAAAAAGTGTGACCTCAGGAGAGAATTTTTTTGTATTTCTAGTGAATATATAGATAGTGGTTTTGCATACGCTTGTTCTACTACATATAAAAGTATATTATGGTGTGGTCACTTACGGTGTCTGGGATATTGCCTGCGTGGGGGGTACAATATGGAGTTGTTAGTTAGGACCCAGTCAAGGATGGATTCTCTTTTAGATATTTTATTTCATCTAGTTGGAATTTGGACTAGCTGCTGGTAGCAATGGAGATTTATTAGATTACTTGGTGGTTCTGATATGCAGGTGAACCAGTCTAGGTTGAAATCTCCCAGAAGGGTTTCTTGTGAGTATGTGGAAGAACACCAGACTTTTCGGTGTTACAGAATATTTTGAGACCATTTCAAGTCTTTTTGGGAAATAAAATTAATGAAGACAACACAAAAGCTATATTGGTAAATTATATAAACATGAATCTGTTCAAAAATACCCATATTTATGGGGGTGTAAGCTGAAGTACTTGGGTATGTGAATTAAAAAGGATTCTGTAACAGCAGCTAAGGGTATGTGGGAAAAAAAACAAAAAGAATCCACAAATTGAGAAACTGGAAACTCTTACTTATGGATATGAATAGTAAGACACAAGGAGTGAAAATCCCCCAAAGTGTACCTGCCACCATTCCTCAGCCTATTATTTCAAAAGAGCAGGTCATCTCTGCGCTCTCCAAGGCCAGAACCACAGCATCAATGGGACCAGACAACATACCAGGTTGCCTTTAAACAACTTAAAACATGATCTAGAAGACCCACTTGAATCCCTGTTTTAATAACAGTCTAAGAGCTGGCTATGTTGCAGCAAAATGGAGGGCAGCAACAGTCCCAAAGAGGGAGAGTCAACCGACCCTGGGAATTACAGGCTCATAAGCTTGTCTAGCATCATCTCCAAGGCCATGGAAAAGAATCATTATGAACCCTATTAACAAGGACGTAGGTACTCTCCAAAATCTGGACCCAACAGTTTGGATTCTTTAAAGACAGATCATGCTTGTTAAACATGGCTGACTTCAAGAAACTCACCAAGGCCCTGGATGAGGAAAAGATGGCGCATACCGCATATCTTGACCTAGCGAAGGCATTTGACATAATCCCCCACTCAAGTAAAATAGAGAAACTCTCCCAATTGGGAATTAACCCCTACATTACCAGATAGTAGTGTCCTGTTGGTGAGCCAGTTGGTTACCTATCAAAATGGGTGGCTGCACCTTTAGCAAAAGACTAGTCACCAGTGGTGCACCACAGGGTTCTGTGATGGGCCTCTTACTGTTCAGAATTTATTTCTCAGAAGTACAGGCAAACTTGGGACAGCCTCTGGCTGACCAAGGTCACTGACCATTACAAATTGGGAGAAATCAAGTCCCCCAACAATGTTAACATACTGCATACAGGTTTAATGCAGACAAATGATTGGTGCCAAAGTCACGGATTAAAGCTAAATGCAAACAAATGCATTATTATTCCCTTTGGAAAAGCTGACATCCTTGCTAATTACATTACAGACAGCACCCCCCTAAGTGTAGACCCAGTGGTATGTGATCTGTGTAATCAAGCTGGACAGCAATCTGAACTTTGACCATCATGTATCCACAGTACTAAGGAAATCTTTCTACGTGGCACATCTTATAAGTAAAGGCATCGTATCTACATCTAAGGATGTTATAATTCCATTATACCCGGTGCTCAGACCAATAATTGAGTACAATGCTCCCTTTTGCATGTACCACGCCAGGCACAAGCAACAACTGAGGAGATCACAGAGGATTCTCACCAAGAAATTACAGGGTACACAAAACGGGTCTTATGTGGAAAGACTGAAAACCCTGTCACTGTATTCCATCTTCTACAGGTTCCTAAGGGGTGACCTGTGCCTGGCTTACAGGGCAGTCTCTGACCTGGCCTTGACGGAAATGCTACATGCATGAGGATCACTCGCTCCAGGGATCTTAACCTAGCCTCTGACATGAGCAGGTCATGCTGGAGAGATAGATACTTCTCCCAGAGACTGCCACTTGTCTGGAACAAGCTTCCAATTCATGTGAAACATAGCCCCTCCCTAACCCTCTTCAAATGCAACTTAGATCAAATGGATGGCTGACCACAAATTCACTCCTGGGGTGGCGCCCATGTCCTCCTGGAGAGAGGAAGTCAGTATTAACTTATTATATACCCTTCACATCTGTGAACTTCACTAACCGACAGTTGGGGTAACTCAGGATAAAAATGCCTAGGCTTGTAAGGGCTCCAAGGCAGTTGGCCTAGTAACCTTCTATGAACCTATAAATGTTTTAGCCCCTTGAGTTTTACACATGGTTCCAAGTATATTTTTATCAATGAGAGGAAAAGTTGCGGATTATAATAAAGTTGACAGAATTTGTTGGGAGGGGAAGAGGAAAACAATCAAGTGGTATAAGGTGGCATGTCTCACAGAACAATGTTGTTTAGGATCACCCAAACTGAAGGGCTACTTGAGAACTACACAGTAAAAGCTCATATACATAATTATTTATTTGACATTTGTTTACCGGGGTGGTCTGACTGTATCTACATAACCCGTTTTCAGCAGAGGCCCAGGGAGAAAAGCTCCACATACAGTACAATACAAATACAGTATAATCCAATACAATAAAGATTACATTATACAAAAAAAATAAGATGAAAGAACAAACTGCTACAAGATGTTGTAATATATTAATACACATCTAAACAGTTCTATACAGTTAAAACATTACAGACTATAATAGTCACTCATCATACATGATGTAGAAATAGCAGCCAGAAAGTTAGTGAGGCAGACATATATAGTAAGAGAGTTAAGGACAGAAGCAATAAAAGCCTGACCAGCAGCTGTGGTATAGGAGGAGTTAGAAGAGCTTTAGGATCTTGCAGTCTGTGAAGGATTGACATGCGAGAGAAAAGGAAGATCTGAGCATTAAGCAGGCTTTATATGCAGGAGAAGAGCCATGTATTTTTGAGATGATTTTTTAAAGAGGCTTTGAAATGGGTTAGGCCAGTAATAAACCTGGTAGCTAGAGGTAGTGAATTCCAATGTATAGAGACAAGAGTATGAATACAGAGAGAGTGACCAGGTTTTCTTGTGGGTTTTGAGATAGCCAAGAGAGTTTTGTCTTCTGATCGTAGGGATCTATTTGGTGTGTAAGGTGCGACTAGATTGGCTAGTGTAGGGCAGGCAGTAGGCTTGAAAATAAGGTTGTGCAAGGTGGATAGCTGATAAAGGCAAATTGGTTGGGTAGTTCAAGCTAGCTTAATTGTAGGAGTGGTTTATAGTGGTGTGTGTGATATTTACAATTTGTGGCAAACTTTGCAACTTTGTTGTAGCACGGTTCCAACTTGCATATGGTAGAATTTTGTAAGTTAGTTAAGATAGGGGCACCATACAGAAGAGAGGGAAGTAAAAATGTGTTTGCAAGGGTAGTTTTGGTTGCTGCAGTAAAAAATGTTTGTTTTTATATAAAAGTCCCAATTTTTGATGAGTTTTCTTTACATTTTGCTGTATATGGGGGTCAAATGAAAGTTTGTCAATGATAACACCTAGACGTTTGGTTTCCTGCACTATGGCAGTGTTGTCAGATGCAAGGATGTTGAAATGATCAGTGACAAGGGAGGTGTTTTTGGGATGAGAGAGTACTAGTTTCATCTCCTTTGGTTTAAGAAAGAGTTGGGCATTTCTTAGTCAGGATTCAACTGCTGTAAAAGGACTGTTGAGGTTTTGAGAGTAGTTCTGGTAGTGATTGAGCAGTGCAGATTATGGTGGAATCATCAGCATACTAAATCGGGGTCCCAGGGTGAGAGGCAGTGTGAAGGTCGTTTGTGAAAATGTTGAAGAGTAGGGGTCCTAGGATGGAGCCTTGGGGGAGTCCAGTAGGGGTGTGGAGAAAAGGTGAGAGTTTGTTGGACCATTTCACTGCCTGTTTACGATCCTTGAGGTAGCTCTGAAACCATTTTACTGTGTTATGTGAGAAGCCCAAGTTAAGACAGTGTGTTCAAAATTAATGGGTGAGACACTGTGTCAAAGGCCTTAGAGAGATCAAGGAATACTGAGGCTGTACAGCATCCTGCATCTCCAGCCTTGTTCATGGTGTCTGTAAAAGATAATAGGTTTGTAGCTGTGCTGTGGCTAGGTCGGAAGCCATGGGTTTTGGTTTAAAAAAAAAAAAAAAAAGACTGTTTTGCAATAGATATTGCATTACCTGCTGATAGATACCTCTCTCGAGAATTTTGGATATGGCTGACAAGATGGATATAGGATAGAAATTAGATGGATCAAAAGAGTTGCCTCCTTTGTGGAGCAGGGTGATGGGAGATTGTTTCCATATGGTAGGTACTTCTGATTCGGATAAAGACCTATTTATAAGGATACTGATTGGGTAGGCAACTGAGTTAGCAGCCAGTTTGAGGTAGTATGGGGGGAGATTGTCAGCTTAAGTACAGCAGGGTTTTAGTTTTTGTAGCAGTTTCTTAATGGTGTCAGTGGATATGGGCTGAAATGAGAATGGGGTTTGTATGACATTTTGTTGAGTATGGGGGTTAGAAGAAGTTGATGGCCTGGGGTCAGTGTCTGAATAGGTTGAAGGGTGGGGAGTTAGGGGTGTTAGTTAGTAGGTCTGAAATTGATTTTATGAAGTGCTTGTTAAAGTTTTCGGCTATTTGTGATGGAGAGGTAACAGGTGATAGGGTGTGCGCTCTCCATTCCTTCCAGGCTTAAGCAGAGAAGATATGGAGTGTCAAAATTTAATTTACTGGGGTTGATTTTATGCTGGAATTGAAGCTAGGAATAATATGATTTCTTATCTCTGTTGATTAGTTTTGTCACTCTGTTATGTAGTGTTTTGAAATTAACATGATTTTGTTTCCAGGTTGACCAGGCTAAGTCCATTTGCTTCATCAGGTGTTTACATTCCTTAGAGAGCCATGGTGCCAAGTTATTTTTTATTCTTTTCATACAAATGGGAGCTAGTGTATTAAGTATGTGAATGAAGGTGCTATTAAAGTATAATACAGCATCATTAAGGGGTAGTTTTTTTAAGGGGTGTCCAGTCTACTTCCTGCAGGAGATTGTTGAACTTATGCTGACAAAAATTAAGAGAGTTCCTAACTGATTTTATAGTGTGCACTCTTAGTTGTTGGGAGTTTGCTCCAAGGGAGTAAGCTGGTAGATGATCACTCAGTGAGCTAGGCAGTGTACCAGAAGAGGGGTAATTAGCAGGGTGGGATACTAGAATCCAGTCTAAGGTGGATTGGCAGGCAAGATCTTTGCTGTATCCTGTTTGAGCATTGATAAGTGGAGAAAAAAGTATACAGATTTATACTATTTGTGGGGAGTTGGAAGCTATGGTTTGCCAATCTATATTTATGTCTCCCAAGATTATTGTTTGGGATGTCCAGGATAAAATATTTTCCAACACTAGTATATTGTTACCTGGTGGGATATATTACAATTATGCAAATTCTTTTTGCTATATTAAGGTTCAAAAAAAGATTAGTACCTCAGCATTGGAAAAGATGGGTATATTACTGGTACAGGGTGTGATGTTGTGTGTAGAGAGATATAGACGTGCTATCCCTCCCCCTTTTTTTTAGATCTATCTCTTCTGGTTAATGCAAAGTTTGGCGGTATTACTTCGGAGTCTTTTACATTAGGATGTAGCCATGTTTCAAGTAAGGGCTAATACGTCAGGTTTATTTTGATCAATCCAGGCATGCAGTGGGGCTTTTGTATTACATATATTTCTAAGATTAAGTGCAAGTATGTTCAAGTCTTTGGGGTTAGTCTTGTGGTTAGGATTAGAGGGTGGGCCAGGGTTAAGTTATGGATAGGATTAGAGGGTGGGCCAGGGTTAAGATGTATGTCTACACATTTGAGTAGATAGGTAATGAAGAATGCATACCATGGGAAGTGTTTTTTATTCCTAGGTGAGAGTATTGGTGTCAAGTGTGGTTTCATAGGAGGTGAGGAGGCCAGTTTGTGGCTTGAATACAATGGGAGGATATAGGAGAAAAGCTGGGAGGAGATATGTGAGAAGCTGTGTGGTTTACTGGGGAGAGGGTTAGAGGAGGTTGTTGAAGCGTATTGGTGTGTGGGGGTATGCAAAGATATAGCTGTAGTGAGGTTGAGAATTAAGAGTAAAGAGGCTGGGCAAGTTAGGAGGAGCATGTCAACTGTGATAGTGAGTTTAACAATAGTAAAAGTGGAATTTGTGTGTTTAAATGTAGTACAGGTATAAATAAAGACAGTTATGTGATATGTGTGCAGTTGAAGGTAAGGTTGGAATGGTTTGACTTCAGAGTGTGCTTTGATAATGTGGTTAGGTGTTTTACCTTGCAGTTTGTGATAAGGACAGGTGGGGTTGACATGATTGGTCAGGGGTAAAATTATGGTGCAACGTTAGTTTGTGTGTATAACAGAAGAGAAGGTGGTAAGTTCGGAGTTGATTTAAAATAGTTTGAGGTGGCGACTGTATTGTGATGGTAGAGTAGAGTTAGATGCAAAAATGTATAGTAGTGGGCATGCGAGTTCAAGGGGATGGATGTAAGGGACAGCAGATAAGTTTAGCTAAATAAAAGAAAGCACGTTGTGCAAGAAATGTGAGCATAGACAGGGTTGGGTTGTACGTAACTGGATCATAGGAATGAGGGGGACTGGTTTGTGTAAGATAAGAGCAGAGGTGCTGGGGGAGGGTGGGATATGGGGGAAGGGCAGGGGAGTGTAAAGAACCCCCCCCCCAGATGGTTTACCAGCATAAACAAATCAGTGAGGTAGGATGTTAATGTATACAAAAGACAAGTCTGAACTCTAAATACTTGCCTCGAGTCACTGCATCTAATTTTATATTTATGGGCTTTTCAATGTCTTTCCAGGGATATGTTACACTGATAAGAGTGAAATATGCTGAAGTGTTAATGTAGCTTCATCTTCAGCAGTAAAAAGGCCTATGAGTGTGGGAGAAAGAGTGGGGGGATATTTTTCCACCAGATTCAATACTACAAAACAATGCAAACTAGACTTAAATTAAGTTATTTGCATATTGCCTTACATTGATTTAACTATTTGTTGCTTGTGTACTTCTTGCCAACTACGGGTGAAATTCAGCTGTGCAAGTTCTTTAGGTAGTGCGATATGATAAGTCGGACTACTGCTGCTGCTGCAGAAGTAATATATGCTTGTTTCACTGGGAGGGACAGAGGAAAAAGTTAAGGATTTCTTGATGGTTGAACTAGTCAGGTACAGCACTATTTGGCTATACTCATCCACCTTAAGTAATGTTTGGCAAACGAGTAGTGCACTATATTTCACAGTTTTGCATTTCAGCTTTCTAACCTTTAAACATACAGGATACAACACAAGCAGAAAGTTATAAATCAAATTGGAAAGGGATGATGATGAAATGCACTGTGGGGGGTGTTCAAGAAATAAGGAGAAAGTAGAATTTCGGATGCAGATTCTTAAGAAAAAAATCATACAGAATATTAGAATTCTAAGTAAGCAAACATGGGAATGGTAAAAGGAGATTTTACCAGTGGGGCTGTCTGCAAGCAGGGGTACAGAAAGAGGAAAAAGGGAGTTGAAATCTGCCAACTAATTAAATTTAATAGAAAATTTAGCAAAGGAGCCAAGGTACTGGAGCAAACTACAACAGAAGGAAAAGTAATGAGACAAAGCAGAAATTTGAATTGCAGGTTAGAGAATGCCTTCCCTATCAGAGATTAGTGTCAGGGTATAGGCAAAGAGAAAGGGATAGGGGAGTGCCAAGTTAAAGACCAGTGCAGGTACATAAATTAAGTGAATCTACAGCAAAAGCTGCTGTTAAAAAGAAGGGTTAGTTAGTACAGCATATAAGAATCAGAGAAGGTAAAAAAAAAAAAAAAGATTGTGAAGAAATACTGGAAAAGCAATTTACAAAAGGACTGTGCGTACATTTGTATGGCTCCCAAATATGCAACAAAGTTAGTAAAATTTAAGATTTTTTCATTTTTCATGGAAGTGTTTCCATGGGGTATTTTATACCCTAAGCAGACTTCAGAGAATTTTTCTTCAGATAGAAAGTATGCTGGTAAAAAACAGAAGCAATTGTGAATGTGTTTTTTTTTTTTGGTAGTTTAACTAGTACGCAGACGTTAAAATACTCACTACAGGCTGCTCCATCATTAATGTTGGGGAAGCAAATGGTTCTAAGGAAATGATTCTTCTGAACTGGGACACAGGATCTCTAAACTGCCTAGACTTAAGGCCTTACTAAGTTAATGCTACTGACTGATGAAAAAACAATTGCTAGAAAATAAAAAAATCAAGCAAGTACTTACTGGAAACTGTAAAGAAAAGAGAAAAATTTCAGGATGGATCTTTCAAAGAGGTTAAAATCAAATGTACATAAAAAATGGAATTAAAATAAATAAATGTAATTTGTGGGAACAATACATACAGAATAATGCTCAGGAGGTGTGATGCTTAAGAATGGCAGAAACTGAGCAATCTCTGTAATGCTGGAGTGAATGACCATCTTTAAAGAAAATGTGTACTACAGGAAAACACTGAGGAATATTTCATTGTTTGTTTTCTTTTCAATTAAACGTATGCGTTCCTGTGTCATTCCAATTGTGATTTAATAAAACTGAATGAACAACTACCAGCTGCATCTCTGAAATGGACTTTACCCAGGTTCCTGCAGTGGAAATTTAATCACTCGCTACTTGCGACCATTTCCCAGACATGCTCTACTAGAAGGCCAAAAGGGAAGCAAAGTCCTGTACTTTACTTTTGAAAAGTCAACCCTGGTAATCTACAGTTCGATCAATCATGCTTTGACAATACGAGTGAAATCCACACCTATGTTCACTGTACACACACAGTATATGCATAAACATACACTTATTTGCATAAATAAACATTTAAAGATAAGTACATTTACACACTTGTAGATGCATATGTATAAATGTATGCATGCGCATATGTACATGCAAGTGCTTATATAAGCAAACCAAAGAGTAAAAGGTCACAAAGATAAAGTGCTTTTCTCCCTGGGCCTCCCCTTAAAAATGGGCTCTGCTCAGTACCCAGCCAACAAAAATAAATGAGCAAAACAAGTAAACTATTTAGTTAGCAAAAAAGTCTGCAAGAAAAACCCACCCAAGCTACAGTTTTCACTCTGTGCCATCTTTAATCTTCTGTAATGGAGGTCCATGTGATATATGCAAATGACCCATTAAGGACAAAGTGCTTCAGCTACATTACTTTTTAAAGTCAATATGGTTACAGTCAGACCAATAATGCCAAATCCCACTAGCTGTAAGCATGCATGTTTCAGCCTCATTTAAACAAGCAGGTACAGTGTGTGTAATTCTATACAATATATATATATATATATATATATATATATATATATATATATATATATATATATAAATTTTTTTTAGCCACACGTCAGATTTTGCCTTTTTTTTTTTTTTTTTTTAACATTAGTGCAGCAATACTGACTGGATCCAACTAGGATATTTGTCTTTGCGTCTTTCGGCTTTTCCCGGTTAGGGAACTACGGTCTGCTAATGATTGGCAGTAGATTTTTTTATGTACTGGCTTGCCAGGCCTAACGCACAACCTTCAACGAAGAAGGCCCATTCACGCATGTCGCTACACAGAAGACGCTCTAACTGAGAATCGAACGGGCAACGTCTAACTGTGAGGCATCAACGCTACCGCAGCACCACCACCGCAGTGTCCAACTAGGATATTTGTACAATACTATTTTCTTTGAGCTGTATTAGTAAAAATGACTTAAAGTCTTAACAACCTAGCTATTCAGAAAATCTTTAGGCTGTTTATATAACTTGACACCAGGAGCTGCTGGTGTATTAAATTAGTTGCCAAGGGCATTCACAAAGTTAAATGTGACTATCAAAGCTATCAACTTCATAAAATACCATAACCACATTGCGATACATCAAAAGTAAGATAATATTCTATACTTGTAGTAACTGGGGTTTATATAATGCACCAACACTGCACCTCTTCCCGCAGTTAAGCCGTTTAATGTAATCCTGGGTTTTACCTGGATAAAAAAGCACTGCATATGCTAATGTACAATCCACACTAAACTCACTGAATCACCACCAATATAATACACATAACCGATAATGCATGGGTAGTTAGGGAAATAAACAGATCACCCAATGATGATGTAAAGCAGACTTCCCACAACTTGGAGGGAATCACTGTGCTTAGCAAAGACCAAAAGGCCTTTATCTATACCACTTTTTTTTTTTTTTTTTACTTTAAAAGGAGTATTTTTAAATGTAGATTTTTTTAGAACACATAGTCCCTTTCCAGATTTGGAATGGAACACTTCACATATTGTGAGCACTTATTTTTATTTATTTATTTTAACAGATTCTGGAAACCAGCATTTAGTATTCTAGTATTTGTGTGACTGGATCCAAAACATTCTGATTAGCTTAGACAGAGCACATATTTTAAATGTCATACGGCTATTCTGCAATAAGAAGCATTATTCTTGAAAGGTCTGAACTGAAGTTCTCTGAAAAGAGCTGAGACATGATAGAGGGTTGGGGAATCACAGTGGAGCTGTAACATTCTGCACTGCAATTTATACCAAAAGACAAACACGTTTTATACAGAATAACTTTGAAAAGAAGGAATTGGCTCTAGAGCTGTCAGAGTTTCTAGTTTGCATTCTAGAAAATGGAATATGCTGGTTGACAAATTTATGACTATTTTATGAGCCATACTACTTTGCCGCGGTGGTACGGCGGTAGCGTTGTTACCTCACAGCAAGAGGGTTCTCCCATTCGATTCTCAGCTGGGCTTGGGAGTGCCTTCTGTGTGGAGTCTGCATGTCTACTGCCAATCATTAGCGGACATGAGTTCTGCTGTGGCGACCCCTTACCGGGAAAAAGCCGAAAGACAAACAAACAAACAACTACTTTGCCTGAAGCTGCAGCATGGTGAAGGGGGTACCCTAGTGAAGCTATGACATTTTGCACTGCACTTCATAGCAAGAGAGAGAAAACAATTCACACAATGGGGTCTTGCCACCAAATTTTATTTATTTATTTTTTTTAACCTTCAACTGCTTTTGTATGACAACATTTCAAACCACAGCAATTCAGACACAATCTCAAGTGTCACCAGGCCAAGAAGATAATTAAGCACCAATACCCAACAGCAGTGGTATATTTACTCACTGGCCAAGTATAATCACAATGGAGAAGTGAAATGGATGACATCATCATGCCAGAAAGGAGTACATTTTAGCTACAGTTCCCAAATCCTATTAGGCCTTACTACCAATACACACTTTTTTTTTTTTTTTTAACTAAGTTTGGATGTTTTTATTACTTTATCCAAGATGTAGGAATAGTAAACATGCACAAATGTACACTTTGCATTCACATGACTTGTACACACATTTCTAAAATGAAATTTTTGAAGCAGTTCAACAGAGTTAAGACCCATCACCAACCACCTTTCAACTACATACCATATCAGCCAAAAAGATTAATATCACTAATACTGAAACTAAAGCAATAAACTGGAATACCTGTAGTGCAGCTTCTGATCATATGTACTTTGCACAAGTTTAAAATCTGATTATAACAGAACAAAGTCTGACTCAAAAGGAAATCTAATCTGTGTAAACTGACTGCATCCAAATATTCCAACACAAGTTACAGAAGAATTTACTCTTGATGAGCCTCCACAGAAGGACTTCTCACAGTGGAACACTCCATTATCCAGTCAGCATTCAAAATTTTTGTTTTATGTGCATAGCTTTTCTCCCTTTTTAGGATTTATCGCTGTGTAGACACCAGAGTCGGTCAAGCACTCCCAATATAACTTTGTGCAATGGATTTAATGGAGGAGATAGTTGAACTTGAACCACAGAACAAGTAAATATTTCAATGTAACAATCTTTTACATATTTATAAATTACACTAAAAAAATGTTACAAACATGTTTAACCCAAACATCACACTCACAATTTCTTTCTGTGTCACATAAATGAAACTGCAAGTGTCTGCTCATGCTTAACACTCAAAACACAGCAGCAAAATAGCCAAAATGTTTTATTAATTATTTCATTATAATTTTTTTCTCCTCCACCTCTTTACCCATGCTGCTCTTCCCCCACTACTGATCATTCAGCACAAGGCAATCTGTGAATGAGGCCTAACACCACCCTTAACATTCCCACACACACATCTCTCAAGTGAAATGTCTATTACAGTACCCCAGTGATGTGATCATGCTTCTATATACAAGCTAACCACCACATAGAAAGCATGAGCTGTTTGGCAGAATGAAGCATGTCTGACCCTAATGTTGCATTACTTCAGGACACCAGACCGACAATTAATGTTCACCCTGCAGCAAACTGGGCAAGGCAGGGATGTCTCTTACTCCCCAGGAAGGCTAAGCCAGTATCAGCTGCTCAGTCTCCACCTCCTCAGCCAGCTCCTCCAGTACCTAGGCTACTAAGTCAATACCAGGTAAAATGTACCAATTTATTATTTATTTGACATTTGTTGACCGGGTTAGTCCATATGAGACAGAGCCCTTTTTCAGTGGAGACCCGGGGAGAAAAGCTCCACAGTTAATACATTAAATTAAAGTTGGCTAGTACAAAGATATTAGTACAAACTCACAGGTATATAAATCCAAAAGCGGGTTAACAAGAATGACAATTAGTCTCTACATATCAGCATATATTACAAAAAAAAAAAACGCAACCAGTAGTCCACAGCAGGAAAAACGCCAATATGCTGAATTAAAATGTCAGTTTAATAAACAGGAACAAACAGGAAAGATAAACGCTTTAGCTATTAGCTTCTTCAGATCTGAATTCAGATCTTATTTTTTCTTGTGATACTACTTGTCTTGGTGTACCAGTGGCTTACTTCCTTGGGTAATGTTTTTACCTTAACTATATCAGCATATATTAGTAAACAGTGTTGAATAAAATGGACAACAATACAGATAAAATTTACAAGGAGTATAACAGTGGTTGCAGTGTGGTAAAAGGTAATTAGTAAGTGGTTCTAAATTTGTTCAACTACTGAGAGCGACAGACATCTGAACAGGATAAACTGGCTGTGAGAGGGGGAAGAGGAGGTAGCATGAAATACATTTTTATGAGTGTAGGTTCAAGGCAAAGAGTTAAGATGGATGATTTGCAGTGTAAGTGGAAGAAGGTAGGATTTCCCTGAAGTGGAAGAGTGGTGAGATATTGGGTGGGCTATAGAGATGGGTCAGTTGGGGGGGGGGGATAGCATAGGCATAGTTTATTTTTGTTTAAGTGATTTTTTTACTGCCTTTCTGAATTGTAGTTTGGGTCTAAGGTTTCTGATGTCCACTGGCAATTTATTCCAGGTTTTCAGCCAACAGCTATGATGTTTTTTTGCTATGTTGCTTTTGGGTTTGTGAATGGACAGGAGATGTTGGTCACAGCTCCGAAGTGTTCTAGCTGGGGTGTAAGGAATGAGTTGTTAAATTCTGCGACAGCTTCATCAAGGGGTAGATGTTTGAGAAAGGTCCAGTTGACAGCTGCGAGTGGATTGTTTAGTTCATTAGGATTGAAGTTTGGTTTCCGGCATTCCTTGACTTTTGTGAGGTTTGAGTAGGTGAGGACTTTGGTTGGGCAGTGGTCACGGAGGGTGTCAGGAAGGGTTTCAGTACTAGGATCCAGTCATGTAAGGATGTGTGGAAAGTGGATTTAGAGGTATAGGTGGGTGTAGTTACTAGATGGGTGAAACCATGTAAATTAATGGAGGTGGAGTGGGTACAGTGGAGAGAGTTAACCAGTTGATGTTGACATCTCCCATAATTATGGTTTCATGGAGGAGGTCTGACGAGAGCACGGATAGAATGCTTTCAGACTATAGTGATGTTGTCACCAGGTAGAATGTAGAGTGCAGCAATATTAACTGAGGTGTGGGAATTACTTTTCCAGTTAGCCAAAAGTAGTTCTGCAGGGGAGTAAGTAGGGGAGGGGGATGCTAGTGGGGTTAGTACAAGGTTTTCAGTGTACATGATAGCAACCCCACCTCTTTTTTTTTTTTTTGGTTGATCTTGTCGTAAGTTGTTATAGCTGGGAGAAGGATATCTTTGTCTGAGATGTGGGGTATTAGCCAAGTTTCGCTTAGGGCTATGATGTCAGGGGAGTGTTGTGAAATCCAAGAGTGGAATGCAGCAGTTTTGTTTACTAGGCTACTGATGTTGATAGTGTAAAAGGAGGTGTGTTTTGGTGGGATATGGGAGAGGGGAAGTGGCAGTTTGCAAGAAGGTATAATCAAAGGGAGAGTGGAGGCCAGGGTTCGGATGCATGTCACCTGCAAGTAAAAGGGAAAGGAGAGTGGGGAGTGGTTGAGGCTTAGGGATATGAAGAAAAAAGTATTAGTTTGCCTTTAGGCTGAGTCTATTTAAATTTTAAAAAGTTTTGTTTTTGGAGGAAAGGTTTTTGATCCAGTGTTCAGTGGTGAGGTTAAGAAAGAATGAGGGAGTTGAGGAAAAACTGGTGGATAGGTTGATGTGGGTGACTGGAAAGTGGGTTTAAGGGGAAAGTTATAAGAGGAGAGGTTGTACAAGATAATTAGGGTGGAAGTAGTGAGAAGTGTGACATGGTGAAATTTAGGCGAGTGCAGAGGTGATTGCATGTGAGAAGGAGATGAAAGGAAATAGTAATCCAAGAGTTTAATGTGCATTATTGAGGTAGAGAGTATTAGAGTATGTGCAAGTGGTGATGAGGTTTACTGGGTGGTAGAGTTGTAAGTAGAAGTAAGGCTGGAGAGGAGGGTTGGAGGAGACAGGGGAAGGAGGAAGGCGAGGGGTGGGGTTATTGGGAGAGTGGTGTGGAAGGTTAGAGAATAAAAGGAAATAATGTCAGGGGTGGGTGGGAATGGGGGTAGGGAGAAGGAGCAGAGTCTGAGCGCAGAGAGGGCGAATTAAGTGGGTTGGCCCAGCAGAACAAGGCAAGTGTAGACAGAACACTTACAAATCAGAAAGTGAAACCATTTTTGCTTTCAACTTTGCAGTAAGTGAAACCATTTTTGCTTTCAACTTTGCAGGAAAGTGTTGGTCCGGGGGGGTTGGGGGTTAGAGAAGGAGTGAGAAAAGGGAGTAAGAGCAAGGAGAGTGAAGGCACCTAGGGCTTAACTGAAGTGGTCAGAGCAGGCAGGGTAAAGGGGTCCCAGAAAAAGGCAAAGAAGTGGGCAGCAAGTGAGAACTGGCACAATGTGTAGTTACACAGTCATCTAGTGGACGAAGTGAGGGACAACTAGTATAATCAGTTATGGGGCAGAGAAGTCACGGGTAGTGAGAGAAAAGAAGGGGAGACAAACACCCTTGGGAATCCAAATGCACGTGTGCCGGCCCAGCTGAGTTCAGGGTATGGACTATTTAGTGAAATATAGCAGTGACCCTTATTCTAAACAAATGAACAGAATAAAAAGAAGTTACATCAACAGCACATATGTTGTAGAATTAGAAAGGCTCCCAAGTACCCGATTTGGCAGATTAGCAACTGGCCAGGTTATTCAGGCTGGTGGGCTGAGGGAGCGTCAACTCGTTCCCGAGCTAAAGAGGCTGGGAGCACACGTGCCGAAGGCAAGAGGGTGCCTGATGAGGAAGAATGCAAACTCCAGTAGAAAAGGACAGTTCTGCAGGGATCACTCCCTTATGCCCTCTGTATTTGGCCCCATGGGATCAAATGTGTCATATGGGAGTAAATCCAAGAAAAATTACCACCCCAGCAGTTATTAGTTTTAATACTTAAATACTAGCAACAGGAAGTTCCAAAAAATACTTCTATACATATAGTAGACCAAGTTTAATTATGGAAAATGTCCTTTTATTACTGGTTACAAAACAACAGAATGCACTGAAATTTTAAACCAGACATCTTCATTATTACACCCACAATTATACAGGTTAAAAGCATAACTTGTAACAGTAAAAGTTCCCTATGACCCTATATACTGGTTAATTAGCATCAGTAAAATCCTTAGTGACAACAGAATCCACTAAATGTGTGGCTCTATAAAATGGTCTCAAACTGCCATTTTTCTTGATCAACACAATACACCCACTTTATTGATTAAAATAAAGAGAGAGGGTTTTTTTTTAGTTTTCTTTTATACGACTCCTGACCTCAAAAGATCTAAAATACGAACAGTGAATAATTCAGCCACAGTTTCAAATTAACTTCCCTGACTATGGTATAATGATTGGATGCCAACATTGGTGCCATCTTGTGTTGACTTCTTCCCATTGAAGTCAACATCTTAAGAGTGTATAGGTCATTCAACACTGACCTCTGTCAGAGATGTATACTTATATGTATTAATCCTTCCTGCCTCTAGTTACTGCACTTGCTGTGGCTGAAGATATTCTTTACTTTGTTTCTGTGTCCTCATGGTCTTCCCAGTCCAAGTAGAGAAGATCAGCAAGCCTCTGAAAAGATTACAGATCTGTCTCACCTTCAGCTTCAGTCCCATCCTTGGAGCACTTCACACAGAGGAGACCCCTAGAAGCATATTGATTCCTCTCTGAAGTCTTTCATGCCTGACAAAAGTAGTCATAGAAATAACTATTCCCAACACTTCCTCCAGATGACCACAAGTTCTAGTAAATCCTGAAACATATGCAGGAATACGGGGATAGCCCAGTGAACTACCCTCACCCTGAGGGTATTTTGCAGGAGGGCTCTCCAATTTCTCTTCTCTTGTAGTCAGCGAGTCATGGAAATAATCCAGTGTTGTAGCCCCTATCTTTTGAACCCAGAAAGGATCCTGTAGCTACACAAGGATAAGAATGCTTTAGTACAAACTCCAGTGATAAATTCATAATCACTGCAGTACACCTGAAGGGAGTCTACTTCAAGTCCAGCTCATCCTCCCCAACAGTAGCTGAACCACTACAGGAAGTGGGCATATGCATTACCTACTTTTTCCATCTGGGCACTGCATCTTTTGCATCGGTTAGATTCAGTTTGAGATTGCCAACAAAATGGGTAAAATGTTGCAAAACTTGCTGGGGGATAATGAAGTTATATGCCACACATAAAGTCCAGTTAGAAACAGATGACTGTGCGACAGTTAACACCATGGATGGGATAACAAGGACCTGCAGTTTTAGTCATGCCATACATGGCTGTATGGCATCCTTCGTTAGTGCCTCCTTTTTCAGCATTAAGTTTTTCTAGGTGAAACCAAAAGATAAGTGCCAGAGAGTGTAAAGCATGATGGGGTTAACACAACAGTAGGCTTTTTAAAGGTCCTACAATTTACTTTTGTTAGGATGGAGAAGCATCCTCAGCAACTGATGCTTAAGTGGCATCAACTGCAGCAAAGAATTCAGAAATTTGGAAAGAACCAGTACAGCTCTGAAACGTATCAGAATGGACAGCCATCCAACAGTAGGAATAGCTGGCAAAACCAGGAGACCACAGCATCCTATCTCCAGGAGGGCACAGCAGTAGCAAAATCTCTGAAAGTTTGCTTTACTATCTTGGTCTGTAGGCCGTCAGGGTTGACTGCCCTTCCCATTTGCCTGTGTGGACAACCATCACTTAGGACAGATGACATGGACCAATTTATCTAGAGATTATAAAACTTCCTTTCAACACCCTCCACCCCCTCTCTTTGTTAACAGTCATCCCACCTTTTCAGAGGAATGTAGACAAGAAAAAAGGTCCTCATACACATCCAAAAATACACAGCCAAAAAGGACTATCCAGGAGGTCCCACCTGACAGGACATGATCTATATATTATTCAGAATGCAATTTTACTGTATAAAAAAGAAAGCAAAGGACTTTGTGCCATATCTAGATCTCCCATCATTTCTACTGCAGCTTTTAGATATTTAGATAACATTAACGCACAACAGATACTGCCCACCATTACAAAATAAGATACAAATTCAGATTTCATTGTACTCTTAGAAAAGCACCTGCAATTACACTATAAAGACCTCCTTTTAAATGAAACCCTACTCTAAAATTCTCCCAGATATCTGTATCAGATTACCAGAGAAAATTAGATGTGCCATCATAGTGTACGAGCCACCAAAAGATTTAAAAGGACATCTTTATCTACCTTGCAAATGAGAATGTTTAGCCAACCTTGGCTATATAAAGCCACCTCAAACATTTCTGTCTTAAACGTTAAGAATTTTTCTATTCCACTCAGTTGACCTACAGTCTCAAGTATACATTTTGAGTAGGAGTGATGCTGTAATCCATTTCAGGTATAATTGCTGATATTTCACGCCTTCCCATGTTTTACTGTTCAGCACATCTGTATTATACTGTATATACACTTAGTTATGTATAGCATTCTTATCTATCACTGTAACAGTGAAAATAACTTCTTGCTTGTCAAACTGTAGTACTTTTTTTTTCTTTAACATACCTCTTATCTAAAACCAGTGGGCAATGTATTCCATTTTTGTGTAAACATTTATGATTTTGTCAGCCTCTATGGCGTGTGCCATGCGTGAAAGGGGACTTTAGATCAGTGTACCAACCCAGTGAACAAATGGTAAGCAAGCAAACAAGCACATAAATGGTTTACTTTGAAGCCAAATAATGATCAAAACTTCTCTTTTGAGAGTGTGCAATGCAAACTAGATGCAGAACTACCTTACACTTAAATGTTTACAGTATTACAGAATATTACAACAGCTCAATGACAACAAAAACAAAACAAAAAATATAGAAAGTGTACATTCAAACAAGAAGCTGACATATAAGGCACAAACAAGAAGAACTCTACAAAGAAAAGCTGAACATTTAAGAGTCAAATGCAAAAAATACTGCCTAAATTTAAAATTATTATTCTAAATAAAAAAGAACCTTCTAAGAAGGTAGACCTGTCTTGCATGGCCACATCATGAAGGTACTGAATTACTACTGCCTCATCAGATAAAAGAACTCAGATTCCATATTAACCAACAGCAGCTTCACTCCAGTAGACCAATGCTGGTCAGCTGGAAAACAAGGAATCATCAGCTGTTAAACGAAAAGTGGACTCTGGTCATATATGCCTCTGGTACTGACCAAGCCACCACAGGTAGCCAGTGCAAATCACAAGCTCAATAAGGCCACACTGTGAATTACCAGCCAGCGCTCTGTTGAGAAATCTGCACCTGCAGCAGGCAAGCAAAGACAGCATTGCAGCAATCAAGTCCAAAAAGTACTGGAGACAGAACTGCTTCCAGGTTAAAATGCAGTGTTGGATATGTCATTCTGGAAATGTTTTCAAGAGGAAAATACAAAGAGTTGATTAAAACAGCTGATAACTTGTTGTAATTATTCTAGAACACACCTGCTTCCAGGTTAAAATGCAGTGTTGGATATGTCATTCTTGAAATGTTTTCAAGAGGAAAATACAAAGAGTTGATTAAAACAGCTGATAACTTGTTGTAATTATTCTAGAACACACCAAGTTTATTCAGAATGACAATTCCATCCTAATTTTCCCCATGAAAGATGAAGAGAGACAAATAGGAAGTTTTGCACAAAGTAATATGCATCAGCATCACCTCAGTGCTTGCCAGGTTTAGGTTACATTGACCAAAATTTAGCAAATTCCAAAGAGAATCCAAGAAGTCCTCAAAAGGGATAAAGTCCATCATACAATCCTAAGAAAGAAAAAGACATGGCATCTGCTTTCTCTCCTTAACCAGAGTCCCTGTCAAAAGGAAATCAGCACATTGAACGGGGGGAGGGAGGGTTCAGAATCAAAGCATCTCACAAAATAATGGGTGCTCCAAGACATCCAAGAGGATCCCAGGGAATCGTTGTTACTTGAACAATTATTTTTGATAGACAAATGCATTAAAGTGATTCACTGAAAAATCAATTAACACAATTTCAAGTTTTTTTTTTTTTTTCAGGGGAGCAAGCCCCTCTGCACCTCCCTGTATGAGGGGGAAGGCCTCACACACACACAAAGTCAAGAAGGACCAGGAGGGATTAAAAAAATCTCTCTCACCATTAAGAATGAATTTAGGACACACAAACCATCAGTCTTGCTTATATTGGTAGCATGCGTGGGATAAACTGCTAACTGTGACCCCAGACAACCCAGTTCAATTAGCAGCTTGTCCACTTGAGAGTGAAGGCAGGAAGGATGGGAGGTGTCTCTGTCCTAGGGTGAGGCAACATGCTAGGAATCTGTCTATTTCAGCTCAGACAGAAGTCAGTGCTCAGAGTAGATGTTAAGCCGAGGGGGCAGAGAGAGGACAGAACAAGAATGGACATATATAGATCTGGTGTGGGACGTGTTCAGGTTACACTCCACTGCCTACTCAACTTTTTTTTTTTTTCTTCCCCAAACACCTTTACTGAATTATCACTTGTGACATAGGCAAATTAGATTCACATTCACATAAAAGTAATCATGCTATAAATCAACATAACACTTTAATTAATGTATTACTATACGTCATATAACCTAAACAACATTACATAAATTCTTAAAAAAAAAAAAAAAAAAAGGCAGGAATTGAATAAACATCTTTATTAAACCATCACTTACTACATAGGCAATCACACATTTATACAAGTGAAAACAAACCACACCGACACAATCCTAGTTGCAAGCATTTTACATCACAGACCATACAGACACTATCAGTTGCAAACATTATACATCACTTATCTACCCAATTTTTTCCAGTCAAAAATTACATAGCTCAATTATGTCCTGCCGCCTTTTAAACCTCATTCCTCCCTTGCACGTATTGCTTCCATTTTTTTCCTAAGTAGTTTGCTCCTATCCTTTTCTAAAGATCTCAGTTCCAGTTGTTTTATCATCTCCATTACTATATTCACTACTTCCAGTATAGTTGGCTTGGATTCGGATTTCCATTTTCTAGTAAATGCTTTTTTGGCAGCCATCATTATTAGACACCGCAAGGGCTTACCATGCCTAGGCAATTCAGATTCTGTATCATGGTTCAGAACAATTAGCTCCCTTGTCTGACCAATCTGCCCACGCAGCATGTCTGACAATGCATCCCGGATGGAATCCCAAGTCTGTCAAATAACCACAATCCCAGAAAATATGTTCCCAATTACCTCTTTCTTCCCCATCACACCTCCAACATTGGTCGTCTGCCTGAGGAAAAATTATCTACAGACTACTTGGGGTATAGAAATATCTATGCAAACATTTCCAGGCAAAAATCCTAAATCATCTACATTTTATTGCATATTTGGGAGACATACATATATCCTCCCACTGTTTCTTTGTAAATTACTTAGCCAGTCTCTGTTCCCAAGCCTTTCTAACCTCCTCTGGTTGATTCTTATGGTTATCATGCAATATTCTATATGCTCTACTGATTATCCCTTTTTTAATAGCAGCTTCTGTTCTATATTCTACTAAAAACTCTACAAGTGCTGGTCTTTTATTCTGGAAACCCCCTATTTTTTTCTATTTGCCTACACTCTGATATCAATCCCAGATAGGGAAGGCAATCTCTAACCTGCAGTCCAAACAAATTCTTGGCATCTTCCCATTATATCATCTTGGCATCTTCCCATTATATCATCTTTCCTTCTGTAGCCATTTGCTCCAGATACCTTGGTTCTTTTGCCAGTTTCCTTCAATAAATTCCAGCTCTCTCTTGCTTACCGTCTATATCCCTAATTGCAGTCATCCTTATCAGCAAATCTCCTCCCTCCAATCATGTGCTGGTTTAGTTCTTAGAATATTTTCTGCTATTTTATGGATAGAATATTCTGTATGATTGTTATTCTCCTTTAAGGCCTGTAGCCAAAATCCCAACCTCTCCTTGTTTCTTGAGCCCTCACCCCCATTTCATCATCATCCATTTCCACTTTGAAATATAGTTTCCTGCTTGTACTATGTAAAGGAGTCTTAAATGAGTAACTCTGAAGTACCCCTTCAAATTGGGTAAATGCAATCTGCCCTGTTCTACTGGAAGAATCAGCTCATCCCACTTGACTCTTGCCGTCTTCCCCTCCCAGATAAAGTCCTTCAGCTCTTTATTAATTGCTATCCACAACTTCTCCTCTGGCTGATAAAAATATTCCTGACCTGTGTATAAGACTAAAGGGACTAAACACTGCTTGTATAGTATCCATATAACAAAGCTTTCATTTTCTCAGTTTTTGCATTATCTTTTGTTTAGTCCCTTCCCACATATCCTTAGCTGCCACACCAGAATCCTTTTTAATCCATACACCTATATATTTCATTTTATCACATCCCCATAAATATGGATATTCTGAACCAATTAGTGCATGGGTACATAACTTGTCACTACCGCCTTTATTTTAGCTTTATTAATAATGTTGCATCCCGAAAAGATCTGAAACTGTCCAAATGGTCTACAACACTGTAATGTTCCTTTTTGGTTTTGTGAGGTATAAAATACCATCTGTAAAAAAGCCAGCTTTTCTTGACTAACATACCAATTAGATCCTTGAATTTCTGGAGTCCCTTATTTTCTTTACCAATGGTTCCAAATATAATGCAAATAATAAAGGGGAAAGAGGACACCCTTGCCTGGTTCCTCTGCTCAAGCAGAAATCATCAGAGAGAACCCCACCCACTTAAATTTTCACCTGAGATCCCTCATATATCATCCTAATCAACTTTATCATTTTTTTCAGGAAATGCAAATGCTTCTATTGCCCAGCTCATAAAGTCCCAGCTTACTCTATCAATGTTTTCTCTGCATCAAGATCAAACAACAATGACATTTTCTTATATTCCGCTTCCCTCTGGATCATCAATGTTCTGTTAACGTTCTCCAATGTTTGCCTCCCCTCCACCAAACCACGTTGATCCACATCTATCGTTTTTTTACATTACTTTTGCCATCACTGCCTAGTCACCTCAGGCAATGATGTCAGCATGCTGAGGGACAGAGAGAGGCCAAGAAAAGCTCCAAGCTACTCATCATGAAGTGAGTTGCCAACGAGGAGAGAATGGCAGATTTGTTTCACAAATGGGGATGCAAAGGCATTTACCATTACAGCCCTGATCACGTGGAAAGCCAGGCTGATCACAGGGTGGCTCCATTTACCAGCACACACAAATACACAAACACACACGTACATCAGTACTATGAATGAAAGTCAGACTGACAAAAATAATGGAGATCATGTAAACAAACAAGAATGTGTCTTGCTATAAACCTTCCAATAAAAGAAATGCTCAAGACATGGCTGCAGTTCCAAGGAAAAACTCCTCCTATAGTTTAAGGCTTCTAACACTGCAACAGCAAAGCGCACTCATCTCTAAATCAGAGAACAAATGAAGTTCAGAAATTCAATATTGTGTCAATTTTTTTTTTATGTTTGCCAATAATGCTCTAGTTAGAAAGACATCACCATGAAAGGAAATGGTCATAAAAATCAGGAAAAGTACTAGTACAAATTCCACCAAACAAGACATAACAAGCCTAGTGAGATCTCGATCTAGTCCATGCGAGGCAGATAGGAGAGGAAAAGGAAAAAACATTACTTGTGGTTGAGACCAGATGGCATAACGGTTAAGGTCTTCGCCTCTGATGCACAAAATAAAAGGTTCAATACTAACCTCCCGCCAATACCTGCTTAGAGTTTGCATGCTCATGCATTGTGTCTGTGGGGTTTATTCCACCTCCAAAAAACATGCTGGGTGCTTCCATCTCAAACTCGCCAATGAATACAGCTGTGGGCAACAGCACAGATTCTACAAGGTGACCTACAGAAGGAAAAGCTGTGTAGGGTAACCGCTTTGGGCATCTACTGTAGTGCACAGTTTCCTCAAGACAGGAGAATACAGATCACAGACTGCATGCCGTGGCCCTGGGTCAGTAAGCTACTAGCTGTCTGGCTGCACAGCCTGGGTTGCTCTGTTGAGTGAAAGCTGGACGCAAAACCAATCAACCTGTCAAACAAACTGAAATGCTACACTTAATGTAGGTTCACCTACATGACGGAGCTTGAAGTGGATGACATGATGGTAAGTAAGAAGCTGGACCTCCCACTTATCCAAGAGAAAAGATGGAAGGGTAGTGCAGTAAAGCCACTTGGCTTGGTATCTAGAAAGTCTACTATTCAGGAGGAGGACAGGCTGGAAATTGTGTGGGAATTGTGGTGAGAGAGAGGCTTCAGAAGACAGTGAAGGATGTCATCAGAATTAGAGACAGACGCATGGCAATCAAACTCCAGTGTAATGCTAAGCTGAGATCATGAATACTGCAGGTTTGTGACAATAAAGAATAGTGCACTAAAATAGCAGTTGCAGGACCTAATAGACAAAGCAGGACAGCATGAATGGGTGTTGATAATGGGTGACTTGAATGCGCACATTGGGACAGACAAAACAGGATACTATGACTGCCTAGATTACACAGGTGGGGCAACAGAAATAAAGGAGGAGAGGCCATTCTAGACTATCTGGCAAATGGCTTGCTAGATAGTAGCAAACATATGGTTCAGAGAAAGAGAGAGAGAGTTACAGGATCACACAACAGCGGCAAACATACAACTTGGGTAGACTTCCTCCTAGTAAGGAAAGGGCACTGGGGAAGAATCGGTGATTGCAAAAATCACTCTCCGTTAAACAATCAACCCACAGTATAAACAACTGGCTGCCATTATCAGATGCAAGCAGTGGTCAGAGAAGGTTCTATGATCAGACACCAGGCTGAAGACTTGGTAGCTGATTGGAGAGAAAGTACAATAGTTCAAGGAATCATTTGGGGCTCTAACACCCCAAGAACAATAGGAAATAGATGGAATTGAAGGATGAAAGCACATCAAAACAGCATGTGTGAGGACTACAGAACAGATATGTTGCAGAGCCCATGTATGGAAATAAGGTGGTGGTGTTGTGCAGAAGTCCACAAAATCATCAAAAAGGAGTACAGGAAAAAAGTGGGAAAAAGGAAAAGATGAATCAGGTTAGGAAGGAATACTGGACTGACTAACAAAGGAAAGGAGTTACAATAGCAAAGAACATGGAATCAAAAGGCACTCATCAGCTTCTGGAAAGTGACTTTGTAGTTTTTTGCACCACCTACCATCAGGATACAAGGCAAAGACAGAAATATAAAGATAGTTAGACACCCTTCATAAGGGATGCCAACAATTTGCTCACCAGGACATCAAAGGCATACATAAGGAGCACTTCCAGCAGCTTCTAAATGATGAAAACCCCATAGAAGCTGTACTGCCCCAAACACAGCCTACAATGAGAGAAGAACAGGAGCTCACTCTAGAAGTAGTAAGAATAGTACTAAGGAAAATTAAGTCAGGGAAAGCAGCAGGTTCAGATGGGGTAACAGCACACATGAAAGACACTGGGTAAGAAAGGGAAGAAATGGCTCTTGAGGATATTCAGAGCAGTATGGAGAGAAAGACATATCCCAAATGACTGGAGAATAAGCATACTTGTGCCACTGTACAAGAACAAAATGGGACACCTGCAACTGTGTGCAGTACAGAGCTATCAAACTCCTGTCACACTGCATGAAAGTTCTGGAGAGGGTGACTAATAAACAGATGCATAGTAGTAGAAAATGAGATTGGAGATGAGCAGTTCGGACTCGGATCAAGATGCTGCATTACTCACCTGATGTTTGCAGCGAGACAGATCATTGAGAAGAAGCTAAAGATGAGGAAAGAGTCCAAATGGACATTCCTAGACTTGGAGAAAGCATATGACAAGTTCCCAAGAAAGATGATTTGGGTAGTACCGTGGCAGTTGGAGCCCAGAAACATTGGTAAAATTAGTGCAGGCTATGTACAAGGACCCAGCGACTGTACAAACAGTGTGCAGTCTCGCAAAGGAGCTCCCAGTAGGAGTGGGTGTGCAACAGGGCTCAGCTCAGTGTCCACTGCTGTTCATACTGGTGATGGACTACATTGTAACAAAAGTTGCTGTATGCAGATGATGTGGCATTACAGACAGACTCTGAGCAAGAATTTCAGCAAAGGATAGGGGAATGGAATGCAAAACTGAAGGCACATGGGATGAAACCAAGTAAAAATAAGACAGTGGTAATAGCAGCAAATTAGAGAACTCAGAAGAAGCTGGGAAAGGAGATAAAAGAGAAGATGGTGGAACAAGTTAATAGCTACAAATACCTGGGAGTGGTGGTTGAGAGGTCAAGTCTCTATGAAGAAGTCAAAGCTAGAATCAAGAGGGGCTGCGCCAACTAGCACAGTGTGTGTCAAGTGTAGTATATGACAGAAGAATGCCAAAGAAGTTGAAAAGTAAGGTGTACAACACAATGGTGTGACCAGTACTACTGTAAAGGTACAGAAACCTGGGCAGCAAAGGCAGAGCAGATGAAGCTCCAGGTGATGGAAATGAAGTACTTGACACAGGTGGTAGGATACACACTGTTGGACAGATGAAGAAATGAGAACATAAGAGCAAAAGCCAAAGTAGCTCCAATTGCAGAAAAAATAATGAGAACAGATTACACTGACTTAGGCACATGTACAGAAAAAGTAGAAAACAATCTGGTGAAGAAAATTTGGGACAGACAAGAAGACGGCAAGAGGAAATGAGGGCGTCCAGCAAAGAGGTGGATATATTGTGTGAGAGAAGATGTGCGACAGTCAGCCATGACTGCCTATAAGGCAGGAGTATGGCAATGAAATCGAGAGAGATGGCGACAGTTAACAGGACACCTCGACCCCATATAGAAAATGGGAAAAAGGGGGTTGATGATTATGAAGATGGTAACTTGTGGTTTCCTCATGTCTGATGCAGCTAAAATAAATTTGAGAGTGTGAAAGAATTATATTGCTACTACACTACAACTCAGCTTATATGAAGCAGCAGATGGAAGAGACTAACAATGAATACCTTAGCTGCCAAAAAAAAAAAAAAAAAAAAAAAAAAAAAACTGCATTTATTTTTTTTCGGCTTCTTCTTAACCATGAGAAAGGACTATCCTTATGGATGATAACACAGGCTAAGCTCTAATTGCATTTCTGAGACTTGAGAATGAGTTCGAAAGTGATGAAAAGAAAAAAATTACAAAAAAAAAAAAAAAAAAAAACAGAATGGCAAATGCTGCACATCGCGGCTCTCCTAGAAAGTGTTTTTGTTTTGTTTTTTAGCAAGGGGAACCCCATACCTGTGAACTTATGTAAATCACCTCCAAATCACACCACCTCAGAGAAAAGGGTAAACTCCCAGACAAAGGAATCTTCAACTAAGACTATGCAAGTTTACATTTTCTCCTTTTCTATCAGTTTCACTGTTGTAGAACTTGAAGTATCAAGCATTACCCATGGGCTGACATGCAGACTTCCAACCAATCAGCTAGGATAAAGAAAAAAAAAAAAAAAAAAAAGATTTTATTGCATTTAGGATGTCCAGCTTACATGACAAGAAAACTGCAGTTTGATGCCAGTTTTCTGAATAGCATAAATCATAAAAGGTTTTCAGTCTAAGTTCATCTTCATACAAGCCAGACATCCTTCAAGCTGTGCTCTAACCTCAGTCAGCACTGCAAAGATGTCAAAACAATAATTTCATTTTCAAATTAAAAGGCACCAGTTACACATGCAAAGGTTCAACGAACATCTTGGGTCACAAATATATTCATGTTATAACTTCTAAAAACCTTAACATACAGAAAATTACAAGACTGTACATCTAGGTTACACAAATTGCAGAACAATGGTAAAACATTAATTTACACAAAAGTGTTATGTCACCTTTCCATAAAATATCAACCGGTACCCTAGAGGCTAATGGAAATCCCACCAATACCAAACTAGATGTGTCAAATTAAACACCACACCCATTGTACTTCCAGTAACAAACTAAACACATTTTTGCAGGACAGCAAGCTCCTCCCACTTCCCACCCCCAGCCATTTAACTCCAAGATATCACAACTTTGGAAAAAGGAAACATCTAGAAGTGTAAAAAATTTTAAAAAAGTCAGCGTACTGCGATTTCATAGTACAGCAGATTAAAACGTAAAAATATTGCTGGGCTTGTTAAATTAATGAGTTTGGCATAGAATAATGTATTTCAGGACATATTATTTGTCAAATGTCTAATCACACACACAAAAAAATTAAACAAAAGCAATACAATATTTCTTAAAACATTAAAATAAATGTTTCTTTCAAAACATACATAAAAAATTAGCAGCAAACACAAGATTATAGCCATTCTCACAGCTATGCCTGGGAGCTGATACAGTGGATTATAGTATACATCATAAAAAATCCATCCAGTATCTAAGCTTGTTCTGGTGAGCATCATGGAGTCAGTCAGCAAGCTAAACAGTATAAACCAGACTTGCCTATACCCTGTAACAGTCTACAGCGCTATATGTAAAATATCCAAACAAACAAAAAAGGGATATGTTTGAAGGGTCGTATTAAGTCTGTCCAGTGGGCTATGCCTGGTGCACCTCAAGGGAAACGCGCACAAACAGTATCAACACTAGGGACTCCAAACTACCCCAATTGACGCCTTTTAACTTGAAGTAACAGTCTCTCCACTCCAAAACCCTTGCAACTTGCCAGTCTTCATAAAAGTATTACAGTGTGACCTCTAGTACCCATGCAACCACTCATCTGTTCTTTGCATCCACAGTGTTACATTTTCAGTACTACAAATATCAAATTACAATAATAGCGAGAGAGACTTGTTAAGAAAACTGAAAGCTTTATTTCACCAACAGTTTCTAAACACACACAGTACTGCTTCTTCTGGTCAATGTCCTCATCCCCTCTACATTCCCTCATGAAAAAAAAATTCCCCAAACAAGTGAACTCTGAACTCCGCCATCATCCGAAAGCAGGAATCAGCTGTCACCAAGAACAGAATGGCACCATCGATTTGGAGGTACCCATTTTCATCCCAAGTACTTCATACTCTGTGACTAACTACTACAGTGAGTGCTGGATCTAGTGTCACCTTAGGCCAAGAGGACAACGGGTAAATTAACCATAAACAATAAAGAATGTTTACACCACCCCAACAAAATAAATCTTTCTTCAGTCCTCAACTGTAACTTGATAACCTGCCCATGAAAACCATAAAAAGGGAGGAAAAATATGGGGTGCCTGTAAGCATCAGGTCACGATATTTGATATCCTCGATTAAAAGGCCATCAAATGCTAGATATAGAAAACAAAACATATTCATTAACTAGACTGCCTTCTTTTTTTCCAAACATCTTTATTAAATTTATACATATGACAAAGGCAATCTTACATTTATATAAATGAAAAACATACAAAATGATATCACTTTAGTCACAAACAGTTTAAATCACAGACCCCACTGAAACAACGGTAGTTGTAAACATACGTCGCTTATAAACCATCCAGTTATTGTCAGTTAAGCATTACATAGCTCATTCAAATCCTGCCTATTAAACTTCATTCTTGCTCTGCAAATATTGTTTCCACAAATCCCATTTGTTTCCTATGTAGTTTACTCCTTCCCTTTTCTAAAGATCCCAACTCCAGTTGTTTTATCTGTTACTATATTCACTACTTCTAGTAAAGTTGGTCTACTCTTTGATCTCTCTTTTCTAGTAATTGCTTTTTTGGCAGCCACCATAATTAAATTCAGCAAGGCTTTACTACTTTCTAGGCAAATCAGATTCTGTAGCATAACTCAAAAAAATGATCTCCCCAGTCAGCCCAATCTGCTCACCCAGCATCTCAGACAGAGTGGTCTGCAGGGAATTCCAAAAGTCTACCAGCTCATCACACTTCCAAAAAATATGTTCCCAGCTACCTCTTTCTTGGCCGTCACACCTCCAACATTTGCTATCCACCTAAGAAAAAAATTCTTTGGAGTCGACTTGGTATAAAAATACCTATGTAAACACTTTCAGGCAAAGATCCTAAATCTTCTAGACTTTGTTGCATGTTCAAGAGACATACATATACCCCCCCCCCACTGTCTCTTTGTGAATTGCTTATCTAGTCTCTCTTCCCAATCCTTTCCAAACTCCTCTGATTCTTATAATTGTCATGCAATAGTTTATATGCTTTATTAACTATTATTTATTTATTTTATTTTTTTAAAACAGCAGCTTCTGTTCTATAGCCTATTAAAAAATCTACCAGTGCTGGTCTTTCACTTAGCAGCCCCCTGTTTCTTTCCCTTTGCCTATACTCTGATATCAATCCTTGATAGTGAAGGCAATCTCTAACCTGCAGTCCAAATAAATTATTGGCCTCTTCCCATTCGATTACCTTTCCCTTTCTAGTTATTTGCTCCTAATACCTTGATTCCTTTGCCAGTTTTCTCCAATAAATTCCAGCCCAACTAGACTTCCCTCTTGATGACCTTACTGAGTGAGACAGAGCAAACAAAGTTTATAAAGAATTAATTTGGTAAACTGCAGGGAAGAAAAGTAACCATTCAAGCAGTTGCAACTCTGATGTGTAAATCAAAAAAGAAAGCAGCTCAGGGTTAAAGAATATAAAATTTATTTTACATTTGTTTACCAGGAAAGTCCAACTGGACAGAGAGACTGCCCGTTTTCAGTGGAGGCCCGGGGAGAAAAGCTCCACACACTACATCATGATACAGTAGTTTTTTCATGAACATTCAATGCAGAAAGACATGCAACAATCACAGTACAAGCAATTTTCAAAAATTCTGTACAAAGAATATACAACATGGTCCTTTTGAAAAATATATGAATACATACGAATGTGATGCACTTTGAAGTATCATGCATGTTGCTACAGTAGCACTTAAGTGTTTATTAGGTTCGTCTGGTTCTTGACAGCTGCATATCCAGGAATTGGATATATAGGACTCAAGCTGCTTTTGAAGTTAAATTAGTTATTTTACATTCTGATTTCATTGGGGGGGGGGGGGGAGTTACAGATTTTAGTAACTGCTCTTGAGTAAAGGGAGTCACCAGACATTTATTTGCTTTGAGATACTTCTACTAGCATTTTATTTGTGGATCTTAGTTGGTTGTTGTTGTAGAGACGGAGTACACCTGCTAGAGCTGGTACTTTATTGGGGTGGTAAACTACTTGGTTTGCCATGGTAAGTTGGTTAAAGTTCAAGTTTAATACGCAATTCTAGCCACCCTAACTGTTTAAGGGCTTGACAGGGATGTGACTGGTAAGAGGAGTTGGTTGCAAATTTTTCTATTTTGTTATAGCACGTGGTTAAATTTAAGTCACCTTTGTTTAGGTTGGTTAGAACAGGGGATGAATATAGTAATGTGGAGAGTAGACGAGTTCTAGCTAGAATGGCTTTACTGTCAGCAGTCAGGTAGTTTTTGCATTGATAAAGGGTGCAAAGTTTTTTTGAACTTTAGTTATAAACTGGGCTATATGTTTATCAGATTTTGGTCGATGGCTGTTCCTAGTAGATTGGTTCCTGGCACTGAAGTGATGAGGGTGTTGTCCTTTGAGGATATTTTAAAAGGGGAATGGGGACAGTAGCCTTGGAGGGATAGAATAACATGAGAGTTTTTTTTAGGATAAGCTGGGAGTCTGACAGCTAGGTTTCTATGGTGATGAAGGATTCCCATTTCTTTTTTTCTTAAAGAATTTGGAGAGAGGGAGCTGCACAGATTAATGTGGCATTGTCGGCATATTGTTCCAAGTTTGCTTGATGGGTGGCTGTGTGTAGGTGGTTTGCGAAAATGGTGAAATGCAGGGGTCCAAATATAGATCCCTGTGGTACTCTTAGGGTAACTGGGGGGAGGGGAGATGGAGAGTGTCCATTCATTTAACAGCCTGCTGGCGCTGGCGGTTGGAAAGATGGTCTTTAAACCAGAGGAGGATGGATTTATCGAGGTTGAATTCAGAAAGGACAGTTAGAAGTTTGTTGTGAGAGAGACCATATCAAATGCTTTAGGCAGGTCTAGAAAGATAGTCGAGACAAGATTACCTAGGTTCCGTTGCTAATTGACAATATTGATAAAACTGACGAGGGCAGTGCTAGTGCTATGGCATGGGTGGAACATACATGTTTTGGCAAGGAGGTTGTTGGATAAGAGAGAGTTTAGTTTTAGTATCTGGGAGTGAATATATTTTCCCAATATTTTTGACAATGGGGAGAGTATGTCTATTGGTCTGTAGTTGGAAAATTCAGTTGAGGTACCACCTTTATGTAACAGGATCATGTGAGAGATTTTTTCAGAGGGAAGGTACTGATTGTTCAGCTATAGATCTATTTATTAAAATGGAAGCCAGGTAAGCTATAGCTTTGGCTGCCATCCAGAGGTATTCAGGTGGGAGTTGGTATGCTGCAAGGAAAGTATGTTTTAGTTTGGACAGGCATTTATACAAGAGACTGATGGACTGGTTTGAGTAAAAAGAGGTTCTGTTTGTTTGGGGGATTATGTAAATCTGGGAGACTAGTCAGGGAAGAGGGAGTAATCAATTTAAGAATCGAGTTGGAGGAGTAGTTATTGAATTGAGTTGCCATGTTGAGGAGGATATCATTTGCGTTTAGGGGTGGTGTACTAGTTTTACATGGTTGTGGAATTTTGTTAATAGCTACTCAGAATTTCTGTGGGTTTGAGTGTGTTTAGTTTGGATGGCATTTTTTTTTTAAATCAAAATGTGGTATAAAAATGAAAATTAAAGGGCCAGGTAGAAAAAAAAAAAAGAAAAAGCACAGTGGCCATTTACACCTCGTTAGTACCCACTTTTAGCCTTAACTTCTTTTTCAAGAATAAACAGGGCAATCACATCAGAGGTGAATTTATGCATACACAATCAACTGCTTAATTTCTTTTTGAAGGAAGAAGGTGCATCACATTGCTTAAACTGAAGGGGGAGCTTGTAACAAAGCAGGGTAAGAGTTGCATTATTAATCCGTCTCTCCATCAGATTAGTTTGTTCTCTTAAGAAAGGTTAAGGTCCCGTTTTCTAGTGTTAGTAAGACTGAGCGATTTGTTGAAAGAGATCTTGGACTGGATCCTTTATGATAAACATCACTTCCAGCCTCTCATGGTGCCTTTTATCTTTCAGGCCTATAATCTTTTTAGTTGGAAACCTCAGAGGTCTTTCCAATTACCTGATATGCCTATTAAGATACACCCCAAAAGGGGAACTGTATTTAATGAGCCCTATAATGCTTTACTGACAATGACTGGACAGACTATAAGTAATGCATAATGTTTGCAACTACAGTTGATTCAATGGTGTCAGTGATGTATAATGGTTGCAACTAAAGTGGTGTCAAATGTTGTTAATTTTTCATTTATATAAGACTGCCTATGTCATATGTGATAACGTAACAAAAATATGTTTATTGGGGAAAAAAAGGGAACTATTCCATAATAGGTCTAATCAATCCAGAATATAGGTCAGAATTTCCTTGAGTCTAGATAAAATACCTTTTCTAAACAGCTGCATGACATAATGGTCAAAAGTGAGGGACTCTACCAATATTTCAATGTCTCTCAATTTCATTTCAGAGCAGGGAGTAGTCCATAATATATACTGCATAAATAAATACAATGATACTGTACTTTTTAGCCTTTCATTTTAAGCTATTTTCAGCACCATTTGATGATGTGTAACAGTTCTGGTTGGACCTTATGCGCATCAGAGCGGCACTTGAGGATGGCACCAACTTTACAGTTGACCACAAACTTGGTTAGCCAAAAATCTCCATTTGTGTACAGATGCCTGAGAAATAGATGTCAAATAATAGAGGTCCCAGCAAAGAGGAACACCATTTGTCACTTTCATGATCAAGGAGAATGCATCCGCTACCCCTCACTATGTGGGTTCTATCTCGCCTCCAATCTGCTGGCCACCCAATTATGTGGGGATCAATTTGGAGCTCATTCAAACTGTTTATGTTAGCACGTGGTATGGTATCAAGTTTTAGTTAAATCTATTTCCAAGATGGTTGCACACTAACATGTTTGACTAGAGATTTCCAAATGTGAAAAACTCAGACCAAATAAAGTCAGTGCAACTCATCAGTTTGGGTAAAATTCAGTTACTGGCTAATAATTACACAGCCTGGATGTCAACAAGAAGAAATTTGGCAAAAGTAATAGAAAAGTGACTAGAAAAGAAGAAAAAAGGCTCTGGCTGACAAGAATGTGCATTTTTTAAAATATTTTCATTTTTTTAAACAAGAAACATCTTTATTAAAATTACCACGTGTGACATTGGCAATCATGCATTTATAAAAATGAAAACAAGCTATATTGACATAATATTAGTTGCAAACATTATAAAGTGATGTAAAATATATCCCGTCATTGTCAGCCATTACGTAGCTCATTCAAATCCATTTTTTAAACCTCATTCCTCTTCCGCATGTATTGTTCCCACAATTCCCATTTTTTCTATGCAATCTGCTCCTACCCTTTTCTAAAGATCCCAATTCCAGTTGTTTTATTACTATGTTCACTACTTCTAGTAAAAAGTTTGATATCCATTTCTAGTAATTGTTTTTTTTGGCAGCCACAATAATTAAACTCAGAAAGGCCTTACTATATTCTAGGCAATTCCGATTCTGTATTACAACTCATAGAAATTATTTCCTTAGTTTCACCAATTTGCACACCCAGCAGGGAATAATTAAAGTTTCCCAACTCATCATACTCAAAGAAAATGTGTTCCCAAGTACCTCTTTCTTCCTCATTACACCTCCAACATTTGCCGTCTACCTGAGGAAAAATTCTTTGGAGTCTACATTGGTATACTTATACCCCAAGTAAACACTTCCAAGCAAAGAGCCTAAATCATCAAGACTTTGCTGCATATTTGGGAAAAGTACATATACATCCATTGTTTTTTTGTGAATTGCTTATCCAATCTCTCTCTCTTCCCAATCCTTTCTAACCTCCCCTGACTGATTCTTAAAGTTATAATGAAATATTCTGTATGCTCTAGTAATTGTTCCTTTTTTAACAGCAGCTTCTGTTCTAGATTCTTCATGCTTTTCAACATCTTCATAAATAACCTTCACACTGTCATCCCGGACAACAGTCATCCAATACGCTGAGGACTCCTTAGTCTGCACCGCCTCCAACCTTCCTGAATTACTGACTAAAACCCAAATAGCTTTCTCCACTACTGAGAACTGGATGCACCAAAACCATCTCTCTCTCTCTCAACTCTAATAAATCTAAAATACTTATTTTCCCTCCCTCCAGGGCTTTCTCTTTTGACAAAAATGCTTTCAAAGTCCTAAGCCAAACCAACACTGCTATAGAAGTGGTCCCTTCTGCAAAACTCCTCGGCATTACCATAGACGAAAACCTTAAATTCGATATCCACATACAACAAAACATAAAGAAAACCCACCAAAAGTTAGGTATGCTCTGCAGGAATAACCGCTTTCTCTCCAATTCCTCTAGGCACACCTGAGCAACTACCTACTTTCTTTACTTTATGGAGCCCCTCTTCTAACTAACCTGTTGTCTTCCAACACATCCAAACTCAAAAATTTGCTATAAGAAGATCTCTAAATTTGAAACTAAATCCAAAAACTCTACTCACCACTGCCTTTCCCTACAATCTCTGAATTGGCTAGAAAACTCTAACCACCTAGCCTATCTCCACCTAACCTCCGCTCACAAATTAATATTCTACCCACATAAATGTCCAGCCTTAACAAACATCCTTCCCCCACACATCACAAACAGATCTCTGAGATCTGAACACCAAAATTTAATCTCTATCCACAAACCCAAACGTCCTGCAGGCCAGCTCCTTCTCTCTAGGCAAAAAATGGAATTCCCTACCTCCTTTACTTAGGACCATACCAAACTCAGAATCCTTCAAGACCCAACTTTTCTCATACATGTCTTCTAAACGGAAATGCTCCTGCTCTCACCCTACATAAATTCAAAGGAATTTCCCCTTTGAGCTCTCTATACGCCTTGCTCCACGCTACCCTCAAACTAATATTTTCTATTCTCCTAAAACAAACATAAGCTAACATTCTCTGATTGAGCAATTTCTCTCTCGACTCAAAGTATGTAAATAGCATGTAACCTCAGATCCTTATAGTACAGACAGTTGAAACCTGCTGCCCTGAATGGAAATTCCTGTAAACTGTGTTCTCTATTATCTTTAATTGTGTTCTTGATGTACATTTTATGCATTGACTTTTCTTGACTGTATGAATTTTATATTTGTAACTTTACCTTCAACATTATGTAACCTTTATTGTATCCTATTGCTTATGGAGCTTTTCTCCCCGGGCCTCCACTGAAAATGGGCACTTCCTGGCCCAGTGGACTTTCCCGGTAATCAAACTGAAAATAATAATACTAATAATAAATAAAGATTCTACTAAAAACTCTAGCAGTGTTAAGACTTCCACTTAGGATCCCCTACTTCCTTCTTTCTGCCTATACTCCGATATCAAACCTCGATAGGGAAGGCACTCTCTAGCCTACAGTCCAAATAAGTTGTCCTCTTCCTATTCTATAACCTTTCCTTCTCTAATTATTTGCTCCCAATACCTTGGTTATTTTGCCAGTTTTCTTCAGTAACCCCCCCCCACCTATTGCCTGTATCCCTAACTGCAGTCATCCCTAAAGGCAAAATATCCTCTCTCTAGTCCCATGTTGGCTTAGTAATTAGAATAATTTCTGAATATACTATTATGTATAGTTATTGTTATCCACCTTAAGATCTGCATCCAAAATCTCACTCTCCTTTTTCTCAAGCTTACCCCATTTTATCATCCTTCTCTTCTATTTTGAATTATAGCTTTCTGCTTGTGCTATGTATAGCAGCCTTAACTGTGTAGCTCTGAAATACCCCTTCAAATAAAGTACTACCAAACTATCTTATTCTATTGAAAGAATCAATCAGCTTATCCCACTTGACTCTTGTCATCTTCCCCTCCCAGATAAAATCCTTCAGCGCTTTATTAATTGCTATTGTAAAGGTTAAAATGAAATTGCACGTGTTCTAGGTCAGTGTACGTGTTTGCAACAGAATAAGCAGAAAAATGGAAAAGTTTCATTTCCTGAGCCAACATTCTTTGTAAATCACATGGCACAAAAAAAGTATTCCATACCAAGCTAAAAATGCAGATAAGTTGCAGATCTATTTTTTGCTAAAATTGACATATTTCCATTTGATATTCAGCAATGGTCTGAAGAATAAACTGTATTGTAAACTGTATTAGTTATTTTTTTCTATTGGATGCTAACAGTGGTATGATTGATAGAGTTTACTACTTTGTTAAAGTTTTCCTATAAAAAGGATTATGAATTCTTTTGTTCAGGGAGATGTGACTTCCTGAGTACCATCTCCCACGTGTGTTATTTCTTTAAATAAATTATATATTTTTAATATGCCAAAGACTGAAGTTTGGTTAAACCTTAACCAGCTGGTCCTGTGACTCGGACTTTTTTTTTTTTTTTTTTAACTGCTTGGAGTTGCTTCTACAGAAAATCACTTTATTGAGCCCTTTGATAGTTTTCAGTCTAGTGTATTTTCTGTAGCATCAAGTTCACAACTGCATCTCTCTTTAGAGCTATCAGTCTGACAGTCAGGTTTTTTTTTACAGGCAAATGTACCTTTTATATACATGTGGGTTAGTATGAGAATGGGATGTCTTATCTTTTTATTTTAATTTTTTTTATATTAACATTGTAAATTTTCTTTACAATGGGAGCAAATGCTTGTACTTGAAAAGAACTGGAGTATGGTACTCCTGCAAGACATATGTATCAGAATTGTAACAAAAGGGGAATTGATAAGGATGCCTAGCTTGGAGTCATCAGCAAGCTTGGTTAGCCAAAGTCCTTCCATTTTCGCCTGGACTTCTGAGAAGTAGATGCCAAACAGGAGAGGGCCCAGGACCGAGCCCTGTGGGACTCCACTCGTGACTGGTCGAGAGTCTGACTTGTAATCCGCAACTTTCACTCTGTAGGTCCTGTCTGTGAGCCAATTTGCAACCCACCTAGTGATATAAGGATTGATGCCTAGTTTGGCGAGTTTATCAATGATGCACAGAGTGGGGAATGTTATCAATGGCCTTTGCCAGGTCGAGGTAGGGTGTATACACTGCTTTACCCTCATCCACAGCCTTGGTGACTGCCTCGAAGAACTCAACCAAGTTCACCAGGCAAGATCTCCCCTTGACAAGGCCAAACTGTGAGAGGTCAAGAGTTTGGAGATTGCCTATACCTTTAAGCAGGTCCATGATGATGCGCTCCATAGCTTTGCATACCAGACCAGTCACACTAAAGGGGCAATACTTCCCAAGGTCTGTAGTTGCTCCCCCTTTATGGAGCGGGATGACTGTAGCAGTGCGCCATTCATTAGGGACATAGCCCGAGGTAAGGCTGTGATTGAACAGGGCACACAGATATGGTGCCAGTTCATTTTGTAGCTCATGTAGGATGCAGCCAGGGATATTATCAGCTCCCATGGATGCTGTATTCTAGGCTTTGGACAATGCAGCTTTTATCTGTGCCGCAGAAATGTTGGGTACCAGGCTTTCTTCTGGTATTGTGATAGGGCCCTTGGGGGGGGGGTAAAGTTGGCACTGAATCTGTCATTTGGAATTCATCCAAAAAGTGGCTGAACTGTGTCAGATATTAAAGAAATGGACAGGTCACAATGGGCTTGGCTAAGCAATTTGTTTTCAAGATGGGGATGCAGTTTGTTGAAATTTATTATGCTTACTACTAAATTATATTTAAAATTTGCCAAAGAATGAACTTTATTTTATTATGGTTAAACCTTAACACTATCCACTTCTTCTCTGGTAGATATGTCAACCTGTGTATAAAACTTAAAAAGGGACTAAAATATTTTAACTGCTTGTATTTTACTGTCTATATCCGTAAAACAAAGCTTCCATATTCTCAGTTGTTTGCATTACCTTTTTAGTCTCTTCCCATACATCCTTAGCTGCCACAACATAATCCTTTTTCATCCATACTCCGAAGTACTTCACTTTATAATGTCCCTATTAATATGGATATTGCTGAACCAATTTGTCTGTGGGTGCTTAGTTTACAGCTATTGCCTTTGTTTTAGCTTCATTAATTTTGTATCCCAAAAAGACTTAACTGTTTCAAAATTTTCCACAACACTGAAATGCCCTTTTCTGGTTTTATCAGGTATAAAATATCTATAAATAAAAGACAGCTTTTCTTGACTAACATACCAATTATAACATAGAATTTCTGAGTGCCTTTTACTTGCAAATGGTTCTAAATAGAATGCAAATAAAGGGCAAAGAGGACACCCGTGCTCGATTCTTCTGCTCAACAGAAATCATCACAGAGGAACCCACCCAGTGTAATTTTTGCCCCTGATCCCTCATGTATCCTCCTTATCAACCTTCTAATTTTACCAGAGGAATACAAATCCTTCCTTTGACCTGCTCATAAAATCCCAGTTTACTCTGTTAAATGCTTTCTCTGCATTAAGACCCACCAACAGTGATATTTTCTTACATTACAATTCCATCTGGATCACTGTTCTGTTAAATCTTGTTTAAAAATCTATATTAAAGTTATCACTTATGACATAAGCAATCATACATTTATATAACAAAAACCATATAGGCATAATCTTTGCAACTAAAATTATGTCACTATGGTTTTGTGGTGTATAATGTTTGCAGCAGAAATTATATATCACTTATAATCTAATCTACTCAATTACTGTCAGTCAAACATTACATAGCTCATTTAAATCCTGCTTTTTAAACCTCATTTCTTCCCTTATGTATTGTTCCTACAATTCCCATTTTTATGTGCTATGTGAATTGCTCCTAACCTTTTCTAAATAGCCCAATTCTAGTTGTTTATCTCGGTTACTATACTCATTACTTCTACTCCAGTTGGCTTAGACTGATTTCCATTTTCTAGTAATTGCTTTTTTTTTGATGCCACTATACAGGCCTTACAAAGTCGGAATCTCTAACAGAGTAGTCTGCAGGGAATCTTTAAAGTCTACCAACTCAGAACACTCCCAGAAAATATGTTCCCAATTACCTTTTTCTTTTCCATCACACATCCAACATTTGCCGTTTACCCAACAAATTCTCTAGAGTCTACTTTGGGTATAAAATATCTATGTAAGCATTGCCAAGGAAAAATCCTAAATCTTTATTTTTTATTTATTTATCTAACATTTGTTGACTGGGAAAGTCCGACTAGGTTCCACAGATCCTGTTTTCAGCGGAGGCCCGGGGAGAAACGCTCCAGAAGCGTGTCTTTAGAATGTGGGAGGAAACCAGAGTGCCCGGAGGAAACCCACGCAAACGCAGGGAGAACAAGCAAACTCCACACAGAAGGCACCCCAGCCGAGAATCGAACCGGAGAACCTCTTGCTGTGAGGCGACAGCATTAACCGCTGCACCACTGCGCCGTCCAGATCTTCTAGATTTTGTTGCATATTTGGGAGGCATACATATATCCTCCCACTGTCGCTTTGTGAATTGCTTATCCAATCTCTCGTCTCTATCCTTTCTAACCTCTGTTTGATTCTATAGTTATCATACAATATTTTACATGCTCTACTATTTCATCTTTTTTTTTTTTTTTTAAACAGCAACTTATGTTCTAGATTCTACTAAAAACTCTACCAGTGCTGGTCTTTTGTTTAGAACCCCCCATTTCTTTCTCTTTGCCTATACTCTGATATCAACCCTCGATAGGGAAGGCAGTCTCTAAACTGTAGTCTACACAGATTCTTGGTGTCTTCCCATCCTACTACCTTTCATTCCCTAGTTATTTACACACAATACCTTGTTTCTTTTGCCAATTTTCTGCAATAAATTCAAGCCAACTTTTACTTAATTGTTCTGTTAATGTTGGCAAATGTTTGCATCCCCTCCAAAAAAACACACTGACTCAGAGCTATTAATTTTGGCATCATCCCTGCCCTTCTTTTAGCCATTACAAACACTTTAGAACCAAGGTTTAGAATTAAAATGGGTTTATATGAGGCTAGATATGGTGGGTCTTCACCAGCTTTAGTATTACACCCACCACAGCTTTCTTCCAGATGTTGTGCTTTTCCTCTTCTTAAAATATTGTTAAACAAAACCTTCCAGATCATTAATAGTTTACCTCCTAGTTTCCAGACTTCCACAGAAATACCATCTATTCTTGGGGACTTTACTGTGAACTGGCTATGCATCAGTTTTATCTCATCTCTTCTTATCTCGTTAGTAATTGAGCCTCCTTTACCTCTAACCTTGGAATAGCTCATTCTTCCATAAATTATAAAAAGATATTGTTCCTATCTATTATACACAACAGTTTTTTGAATGTGTATTTCCTGGTTTTGTGTTACACGCATATACTGCTTGGCTTGCTGATCCTTTGTACAGCTGTCTCTTCTCTATTTGAACCCATGTCACATTTCAAGACTGTTTTAATGAAAGCTCTCAAAGAAAAACTAAACAAAACTCCCCCATCCCATATTAATTTGGAACACACAAAACTATGTACATCTTCAAAACAAAGTTCAATCTTCCAGAAAAGAATTGCCCCAAACTGACAGCTACACCTACATGTAACCTAAAAATTAAGGTTACCCATGCTGAAAAGCATGCTACAGCCTGTGTTCCCGCTTATACATATTGCTGTCTGTTCTCCTATTTATCTTCCCCTCCCAGATATGCCATCTGTTCTCTTCTTATCTTCCCCTCCCAGATATGAAAAAACGCTTGTATGCTTTCAGAAAACATTAACTTTTTAGCACTAATAAAAAGTGTACTGGTCATCTTTAAGTTAGTTTTATTCAGTTCTATTAACTGCATTAAATAATTAAAGCAGTTAGGGAGGTTGTTACCTCTCATTCAGTTCTCAATTTCAAATGAAGGAGGAGGAAATACAAAAGTTTATCCAACAAAAAGTTAGCGCTCAAACAAAAGGGGGTTCTGCTTCTTATTCTTCTGATAAGACCCATACAGAATCTATCCCAGTGAAACTTTTTCCAGTGTTCCACAATAAAATGCTTGTGTGAGAGAGAAAAGCAAAAAGAATTGACTAGAACCAGGAGCACATTGGAAATGAACCAGAGACTGGAGCTGGGAAAACCAGCAACTCAAATTGATGAATAAATGTCAGATGACAAAGTATTAATTACATTTGTGAAATATGACATAAAAGAAACCCTGGAAATATTGGATTTCATGACTTGTGCGGGACTCCAAAGCATATGCCCCACATCATAATGTTAGAAAGAACATTTACAAGAGGGGAAATGGAAGGATAGAGTTAATTGCAAGTAAAACAAAGTTGTTAACAGTATTTTTTATAATACATGACATATACTGAATAGTATAAAGTAAAAGTTTTTCAGTTATTTTGTAACTGGTAAGTAAACAGGTGCTATCTTTACTTCCTTCTCTTTCTTTCCTCTTGTTCAGTTTTAAGAAATGTAGGCAATGCAATGTAAAAAGAGATGAAAACCTGGACAAGACAGCATGACTGAAGAACAAGTGATATGTTTTTTCTTACTTTTGCACAGGGGAATGACTGGATTAAGCCATTGGCTTGGTTTAATAAGCTTTATGGGGAAGCAACTGAATATAATGAAAAGTTTCTCTAGCATACACATTTTCAGAGAGCAATATGAAAAGCTTGTAGTGGAAGGTACATTTGCATCTGGTTTCTATGGAGACAACCCTCTGGATAAGGGGGAAATAAAAACAGAATACTTATTTTTTTCAAAGGCCAGGACTGAATGTTTTCAGAAAGCATTCAATGTGTTTTCTACATCTGGGAGAGGAATAAAGAGAAGAGAAAAACAAACAGCACTTAGTGGAAGTAAAAGCACAGGCTGTACCATGTGTCTTAGCGTGGATAAGCATTATAGGTCAATTCAAGCCTGTGAGTGCGGCTGTCAATCTGGAACAACTGTTCCTATCAAGAGGTTTACACACTTCATTGTTTTGAAGAGGTACATGGTTTTGTGCGTTAGTATTAAGTTCATAAGTTCTGGGAATGTGTTTTTGAAGGTTTTCATTAAAACAAAAAGTCTTCAAGTTGTGACATATATGACAAAAAACAACTGTATAAAAAATCAACTTGTGGGAATAATTTATCATTATGACATTCTCCATACTATCTTTGTATGTGAATAGTCCCAGAGATGTATACAAAAAAAGACAGCGCAGTGAACTACATTACAAAATACAGAGCACAAACAGCTATATTATAGGAAACACATTTGGAAAGACCCAAGCATGTGAATTTGATAAATAAATTATTTCAGGATGGTTATTCAGTAGAATATCTGGGACAAAACAAAAAGGGAGTACTTGTATTAATTGCAAGAGAAACTCCCAACAGTGACAAGAGGGGAAAAAAAGAAAACAATGGTAGATTTGTAGTAGTAAGGGGCTACTGGCAATAATGGAGGATTATGCCAGCATGTATTTATATTCCATCTAAAACAACTACAATGGAACTTAAAGAAAATTCTGGGAAAAATAATGAACTTTCAACATGGAGTGTTACTTATAGGCAGGGACTGGAATTTGATTTGCAACAGTAAGGATGTATCTGGGGGCCTAGAAGGAAGATCTAACAAAAAAGAGAGGAGTGTACTTTTTTGAAAAAAAAAAATAAATAAGTGAAAATGCTTACTATGGAAGATGTAAATTCAATAGAAGTTCAGAGGGATAATTTATATATCATTCCCCAATGTACAAAATCTGGGTTAGAGTAGACAGAAGTCATCTTTCACAGGAACACGCGCATTAAACTGAAAGTTTTGATATGTATCTAATAACTATTTTAGATCACTTGCCAATAATGAAAATAAAAATGCAGGGTAATGAAATAAAAATGAGACACTGGCACTTTCCCACCTATCTGTTAAGGAGAGAGGAACCTATTCAATAACTATTAGGGAATATAGAAATTTCTTCTGACAATACGATTAAAGTGGAGTTTAAAAATAGGGTGGAAATAAAAATGGCAGAGCACAAACACTTTTATCTCAAGCACTCAGGCAACAGAAACAAGCTTAGGGAGCCTACTACAATGAAAATAACCAGACATCCTGTAGAGGTATTAGAAATACTTAGAAAATATTATGAAAATCTGTACAAAAGTAGAGAAGTGTGGAAATAAGGAAAAAAATGGAAGTGCTTGTGGAAGAATTAAATATGCGAGGGTTAGAGGTAAAGGAAGATCAATTACTAAACAGTTATAGGAGACAAAGACATGATTGGTTGGTTATAAATGACCATTTCATCTCTAGTCCCCAGGAATAGATGGCATTCCTGTGGAAATTTGGAAGCTAGGAGGGAAGGAAGTGATAAAGATCTGGGAGGTTTTGCTTAACAGTATTTTAAAAATGGACAGAGGCACCAACATCCTCTGAAGTGGTGGTGGTGAATACATAAAGATGGTAGAGAGACATCAGATCCAGCTTCATATTATAAACCATAATTATAAAGTGTAGTAAAACCAAAAACAATAGCCAGCAAGAGACAACCAGTAGGCTCGCAATAATAATCCAGTCTTTGTCGTAGAAAATAGAATAATTATTTTATTGTGTGCACAGGTTAGCGCTTTCACCAGAGGCTTCTTCAGACCTTAAAAACTTCCCTCCAAACAATTACTTATGTAGTCATCATGTGATCATACTTCAATTAATCAATTTACTTACTTGGCAAACCCAACCTTTCCATCAGTTTAAAATCGTATTAGCATGTATACAAAAGCGCCGATATATTTTAAAAGCTTCTTAGACTTTTTAAAATAACTTGAAAAGGTTAAAACACTCTATATAATATAGAGCCCTACTAAAAATATTAAATCCTCATTCATACGTTTGAAAATTTTTGAAACATAAAATGTTTAACATTTAAATGCATTCACAACTTCACCTATTGGTTCCCATGTCCTTTTAAAAGGTAAACTGCAGATCACATCAGCTTCGTACATATAGTCATTCTGTTGTATAATAACAATGCTATGTATGAAGCTGGTGTGAAGGCAAAATTGCTGAGTGCTAAAGAGAAAATAAGGGAGTACATGGATAACATTCATGAGTTTAGAAAGATTGCTGTTAATTAAGCAGCTGTTTTTTTTGATAACTCCAGAGTACAAAAACTTTTGTCACAACAACTTAGGCAACAGTAAGTGGAAAGGGATGTTGCCAAACCTTCGGAACCTAGAACAAGAAAAATAACCAAAGATCCTGTAGAGGTATTCGATATTTCAGAAATGTTATGAAACTCTGAAGCTGAGAATTGGAAATGTCAAGCAAAAAGAACAAATGGGAAATATTTACAGAAAACAAATATTCCGGGCTCAACAACCAACAGTTAAAAAAAAAAAAAAAAAAAAAAAAAAAAAGAGGAAAAGAGATAAAAATGATGTATAATTAATCTACAGGAAAGTCTCCAGGAACAGATAGCATTCCGGTGAAAGTTAGCCAAGAAGAAATTGATAAAAATCTAGAAGGTTTTGTTTAACAGCATTTTAAAACGAGGGGAAGCACCAACATCCTGGAAAAAAGATGTGGCTGCTATAATACCTAAAGACATTAAATACCCATCTGATCCAGTTTCATATAGGCCCATCTATCTTAATTCTAAATCAGGATTATAAAAAGTATACGTTTATAATGGCTGAAAGAATGGCAATGGGGATGCAAAAATTGTCAAATATGGACCAGTGTCAAACATTTGACAACACTAATAGAACAATGATGACATACAGGAAAGCAAAAGGTTAGAAAATACCACTGTATCCCTCATTAGACCCATTATAGAATAAAACGACCCATTTGGTATGTACCTCTCAAGACATCTGCAACAACTGGAAAGACCGCAGAAATACTTCATTAAAAAAAAAAATCACAGGCCTAAAGCAGATGCCCTACGCTGACCGCCTAAAAAAACTCCAGCTATACTCTGCCGCATATCATCTACTCAGAGGTGATCTCTGCTTAACATACAAGGCCATGTCAAACCCAGAGCTGTTGGACATGCTACACTTAAAGAAATCCCAATCCCTCAGAGCCACATGCTCCAGGGATCTAAACCTTATTGTCACAATAAACAAAACATGCTGGAGGGATAGGTTCCTGACCTAGAGACTCCCCAAACTCTGGAATAGATTGCCCATACATGTCAAGCAGAGGCCTCTTTGGCCCTCTTCAAAAGGAACCTTGATGATTGGATGGGAGAAAGGAAATTCACCCAGGGGATCACGTCAGTTGCCCTGCTAGACAGGGGTCCAGGGAAGTAAATAGTGTGGGAAGAAATAGCCAGGGAATTGTTATGGTTAGGCTTGTATAGGCCCTAGGGCTGATAACCTAGTACCAACCTATGAAACTATGCTGTTGGTACCGCTTGATGCAGAGAAAGCATTCAATACAGCAAGCAGGGATTTTAAGAGCAAGGCAATTGAAGCACTGCATTTCCTGATGCAAAAACAAGGTTAGTTAAAAAGGACACATCAGGGATCAGACTCAAAAATCAAAAGTGGGAAGGTTTACTCTCTGAGAAGTTTTGTCTGAACAAATTGGGCAGGGGTGTCCACTTTCTCTTTTGTTATTTGCATTATATTTAGAACCACTGGCAAAGAAAATAAGGAACACAAGTTGGCATTATTTGCAGATGTTGTCATTCTTTTCAGTAACAGAAAAGGACATCTCAGTGTTATGGAATATTCTGAGACAGTTCCAGAATATAAAATTAAATGAAAATAAAACAAAGGCTATAGCTATAAACAATGTACCCACACATGAATTGGTCCAGCAATGCTACATTTATAGGGACATGATAAACTTAAGCACTTAGAAGTGCAGATTAAAAAGGATTTGGTTATGGCAGCTAAGGATATGTGGGGAAGTCCCTATAATACAAAAACTGGAACCTCTTGCCTATGGATATGTTTAGCAAGGTACTAGTAGTAAAATGTGTTAGTCACTTTTGTTTTATACACAGGTCAGACATTTTTTTTTATCAACAAGAGAAGTTGTGGACAGTAATTAAACAGTTTAAGGATTTCATTTGGGAGAGAAAGAAGGCAAGAGTCAAGTGGGATAAAGTTGATCCTACCAACAGAACAAGGAGGTTTATGATTACCTGATAAAGATACTTCAGAGCTACGAGCTGTGACACCAGCAGAAAGCTACAGTTCAAAGTGGAAAGGGGTGACAAAGCAGGGGGTAATTCAAGAAATGGGGTAAAAATTGGATTTTAGATGCAGATCCATAAGAAGAATAGTAACAGTCATACAGATTATAAAATTGCAGAAAGTACACCAAGAACTAAGCTAACAAGGGAATGGAGAAGGGAGATTCTGCCAATAAGGATGACTGCAATTAGGGGTAAAGAGAATAGACAAGAGGGGGCTGGAATTTACTGGAGGAAGCTGGCAAAGGAACCAGGGTACTGGGATCAAATAATAAGAGACGGAAAGGTAAAAGCATGATAAGAGATCCTGAAGTCATTTGGACTGAAGGCAAGTGGATGTATATCAAAATACAGAAAGAGATATGGGGAATCATAAATGAAAATCTTGCACTGGTTGTGTTTTTAACCAAATCTAAAACAGAAGCTGCTGTTAAAGGGATCATTAGTACGGCATGTCTGCATGTCCTCCCCACGGTCGAGTGGCGTTTGAAAAACATGCGTGAATGGGCGTGCCTTTGTTGAAGGTTGGGTGTTGGGTTGGTACCTTGGCACTGTAAAAATTGACTGCCAATCATTAGCAAACTGGAGTTCCGCTGTGGCGACCCCTAACCGGGAAAAGCCGAAAGAAAAACAAAATATTGCACATCAACTGTAAGAATCAAACAGCAGAGTACAGAAATGATCGGAAAGAGATTAGCTATGCAATTTACAAAGCAATGATGGTATTACATACACACATATATATAAAAAATGTATATATATATATATATATATATATATATATATATATATATATATATATATATATATACACATACATATACACACACACACACACACACACACACACACACACACACACACTATATATATATATATATATGCTCCCAAATATGCAACAAAGTTTAGAAGGTTTAGAATTTTTGCCTGGAAAGGTGTTTGCATGGATACTTTTATAACCAAAGCAAGCTCCAAAGAATAATTTTTCCTCAGACAGATGGCAAATGTTGGAGCAGTGATGGGAAAGAAAAAGGCAGCTGTGAACATGTGTTTTGGGAGTATAATGAGTTGGCAGACTTTGAAAATTCCCTACAGAGTACTCTGCCAGGAATACTAGGTGAACAAATGAGTGTATCTAAGAAAATTATTTTTTGACCTGGGATACACAATCTGAATTGCCTAGACATACAAAGGCCATGTTAAGTTTAATTCTGATAGCTGCCAAAAAAAGCAATTACTAGAAAATGGAAATCAAAATCTAAACCAACTATACTCGAAGTAGTAAATATTTTAACAGAGATAAAAGATCATGAAGTGAGACCTTTAGAAAAGGATAGGAGTAAATTACATAGGAAAAATGTAAACTGTGGGTACAAAAAAGGCAGAAAAATGCTTTAGATGAGGAATGAGGTTCAAGAGAAGACAGGAATTGAATAATTTATGTAATGTTGCTTAGATTATACAGCACATATTGGTATGTATCCTGTAATGTTTGTAAACAAGAACTTGCTAATCCGGTTTGATTACTTTTAGACAGTTGTAAGTTTGCATATGTCAAGTGACAATTCAATAAAGGTGTTAAAAAGTACATTACCTGCAACTATGCAAAACACAGAAAAACAGATGGGATGCTACATGATACAATAAACATGACTGTTAGTATGACCCACAGATGTTGCTCCTACCCAAAAAATATATATATGTGGTGGTGGTACCTAGACAAGGCCAGATGGCCAGTGAAACAAAATCTTACTAGCCAAACAACAGCACATATCCAATAATCATCTGTCCATCTTCTAAAGCCTTCTCTCAATAATATAATACAGAGAAACTACAACTCTCACTTCAAAAAGATGTCCAAAACATCTTTAAAGCAACTTCTAAATAAAAAAAAATCTTACAGACTGCATCAATAATGGAAACATTTTCCTATCATATCAATTAAAAAAAAATTCCAGTGTAAATAAAACTCTTAACATACTCTCAGTAATAAATAAATAAAATAATGACTTTAATAGCAACATTAAGACTAACACAAGAAGGTGATATTCAGGTCCTCCACACAGTATTTCCATACAGCCATGTGAAAAAACAAACTGTTTCTCTTGACTGCCTACATTAATCTATATAGCATTAAACAGTCATACCTAGAATCCTGGTAAGACATTTACAACCACAAAGTTTCAGCAATATCCGAATCCTAAGGACAAATATGCTTACCTACAATTATAAATGGCAACTATTACTAATCCTTGGGCAATAGGCCACACATACAAAGTGGTGGTAGATCCCGCTTACTACTTCATAGAGCAGCTAACCTATCAGCTAAACCACTTTCAAAAAGTAATAAAACATCAGACATAGCCCTGAACAGGCTACATCTCTAATTACTACTCACTAATCATACTATAAAGAAGGTGACCCTGACTTGCAATTAATAGACAATATCACCAGGTATTTTACTGATTTTATTATTAAGTTAATCATACTTGCTATCCTAAATATGAAATGGAATAGCATTCAAAGAAATTGGCTCAATAGTGATGTTTAAACTCCGCATATCAAATAATCTAAGAGCCTACGAGCTAGTCTCACTAAAGGTAACAGTGCGCTTCTGGATGTCTTAAGTCTTCCCCGACTCACCAAGCAATCATAGTCTTCTATCTCTCTGTGGTCCTTTTAATTACCCTCTACTAACCATACACACATGATCCATTACCGAATCCACACATGGAGTCTTATGAGCTGCAACAAAACAAGTAGATGTCACTTTACCTAAAATACAATCCAATAAGTGCCCTCTCTACGTTTAATGATTTGCTATACTCTATCCAAGACCGATTATTATCACTAAAACAACAATAAACCAACGAAAAAACAGAAGTGGCTGAAAAACGGCTTTACTTCAATTCAGATAAAAAAACAAACAAATAAATTACACTCGAAGAACATAACATCAATCCGTAAGCGCTTTCGTTTAGCTTATACTAAACTTTTTCAAACAAATTAAACTGGAAGCAAGACAGCACTGAGTTAGTGACCCAGTGCCAGAAAATAAAAAGCTGCTATAACAAAAAAAAAAAAACTTTCCTTTAATAAATGCAAGTCATATACTTCAGCCAACATTACCTACCAATTGTATGGCTTTTCAGAATAGGTCATTAAAACACTTTCAAAAATCTAGCCTGACGTATGGCTTACCAAAGCTTCAAAGGCGGTGGTGTTTCCATATTCATAAAGGATGTGCACACCTCCAGACTGGTAGCCCAACATAACGCCGAGATACTTCAGGTGCAGCTAACATTGGGTAAGACAGTGATTCAAGTTGTAGCCTGCTATAGGTCCCCAACCATATCCCAAAACTCATACTCCACGTTCCTAAGCACCCTGGAGAACATTAGGGTCCAACCTAAACATGCTCATACTGGGCGACTTCAACTATCCCTCCATTAATTTGGAAAACTACTCATGTACCAATACACTTGCCCAACGTTTCCTAGAATTCATCAAATCCAATGCCCTGGACCAGCTCATTCTTATTCCCACTAGACGTAACAACATCCTTGACCTGGTCATTACTAACGTGGACTGTTGCTCTACACCATTAGTCAATTCCTCCCTGGTTAGATCCAACCACAAATGAATCACCTTGGAAATCTACATCCCTCCCACCCGCC